>NC_037684.1:26794561-27074650 GCF_003255815.1 Theropithecus gelada | reverse complement strand
CAAAAAAAAAAAAAAAAAAAAAAAAAAAAAAAGACAAGGTTTCACCGTGTTGGCCAGGCTGGTCTCGAACTCCTGACCTCCAGTGATCCGCCCGTCTTGGCCTTCCAAAGTGCTGGGATTACAGGTGTGAGTCACCACGTCCAGCTCAGATTTTTCTTTTCCATTACATAGGGTATTCTTCCAGGGCAGGGACTATGACTCTCCCTTGGCCTGGGAGTTCCCTGAAAACAAGGGCCCGGTTTGGGGCCATCCTGTCTGTTCCTCCCTCATGCCCCAAGCCAAGCTCAGCCTTCGTCATGGTCTGAAGGGATTCAGGGGCTGCCAGCCTCCTGGCTTGTCTGGGATCAGGAGGGTTGAGCGTGAGTGCAGCAGGTGTGGATTTGACTGTGGCCAGGCCTGCTGGGGTACTCCTAGGGGCCAGCTAGTGAGCTGTCTGGGGCCGGGGGGAACCCAGGGGGTCCTAGGCCTAAACCAGCCCTCGGGGCCACAGGTCCAGCGCCCTGGGAGGGTGGTGACTTCCTGTACCCGGAAGTCTGAGTGGGGAAGGACAGAGGGTGATTCCTGGAATGCTGACTACTCACGCCTCCTGTGGGCTTTATCTTTGGTGCTGGCAGGAGGACAACCACAGTTATTATGTGTCCCGTCTCTATGGCCCCAGTGAGCCCCGCAGCCGGCAACTGTGGGTAGATGTGGCCGAGGCCAACCGGAGCCAAGTGAAGATCCACACAATACTCTCCAACACCCACCGGCAGGCTTCGGTGAGTGCCCCAGTCCCCAGCCGTGCTTCTCTGGGCTGGGAGGCTGGGGGCCAACCCACCCTGCCTGGTCAGTGGGCGTGGCTGTGGCCCGAGGTCTGTGACCTGGGAGGTACCTTCCAGGGATTCCCATGGGACTTTGCCAGAGTTGGGGTGCCCAGTAGTGGCCCTGGGCATGCCTGCTCCCCACTCTGTCCAAACAAGCGTGAGGCAGTGTGGGTGCCCAGGGCATGCTGACCTTCTCCCATCCCCTGCAGAGAGTGGTCTTGTCCTTTGATTTCCCTTTCTACGGACATCTTCTGCGGCAGATCACCATAGCAACTGGAGGTAAGGCCACATCGTGGGGCCCCGGGGAGGGTTTGGAGACCTCAGCCCGAACTCAGGGGCCCTCCCAGGGGTGGCAAACTGGAGACAGGGTTGTGTAGATGACATGGGAGGAATGCACGTTTGGTTCTAACAGGAGCCTGATTCTCAGGAGCGGGGGTCAGTGGACGTCAGAGCATCCCGCTTGCATCAACTGACCTGCTCATGTGCGTGTGTGTGTGCGTCTCCTCGGGCCAGCACGAGTCACTGTGGACAGCCCTGTGTCCCGGAGTCGCTGAATAAGAGGGAGAGGGAGACCCCTCTGAGAGCTTGGGCTCCTGGGGCCAGGCTCCCTATTGATAGGAGGCTTCTGTCTTTAATCGCTGCACTTCAGTTCCACATCCCACTTCCCCAGGGATGGGAAAAGCTGCGAGTCGCCTCCTCTTCCTGCCCCCTCACCC
This sequence comes from Theropithecus gelada, assembly GCF_003255815.1. Classification (NCBI taxonomy): domain Eukaryota; kingdom Metazoa; phylum Chordata; class Mammalia; order Primates; family Cercopithecidae; genus Theropithecus; species Theropithecus gelada. Next base: position 27,073,131 of record NC_037684.1, on the reverse strand, counting down.
TAGAGTCTGTGTCCCGCTGAAGGAACAGGGAGGACCCTGTCTAGGGCCCTTCAGCTCCATACACACCAGACCCAGAGCCCGCCAGATGGGGATGGGCGACAGAGATCTCAGGCTCACTTCCAACTCCGCCCGCGCTGCCCTTGTTGCCCTTGGGGAAAAGGCCCCCAGAGTGGCCCCTCTGGGCCATTTCTGGTGACTCCTCTGCACCTCTCCCACCCTAGGCTTCATCTTCATGGGGGATGTGATCCATCGGATGCTCACAGCTACTCAGTATGTGGCGCCCCTGATGGCCAACTTCAACCCTGGCTACTCCGACAACTCCACAGTTGTGTACTTTGACAATGGTGAGACCGGATCTCAGAATTTAAGTCACCCAGCTCCAGGGATCCCTTGTCCAGCCCTCTAGAGGAGCACAGGGCCTAGAGAGGGCAAGAGTCCTGCAGTCCCACAGCAAGGCGGCCACCTACCTTTCTCTGCTCAGTTTTCTCACCTGTCAGATGGGGACAAAAATGCCTGCCATCCAGAAGAATCTGATGAGATAACAAAACGACAGTGCTTGGCTCTTAGTCGAGGTAGAATAAATGTTAGGGGCCTTTGTTGTTTTTTACTTTCACCAGGATGTTCCTTGAACCCCATCTGAACCCAGAAGAACAGACACTCCTCCTTCTTTTATCTCAAGGAGTCAGAATAGACTCCCAAGGAGGAAAGGGGAAGAGATGATCAAGTACAGGATCTTCTGGCTCCTCTGCTGCTCCGAAGCCAGGCTGCTTTAGTGAGCTGCCCAGCTCCCGCCTCCTTAAATTTGCAAACTTCCCCATCATCCCAACCTGTGGCCATCACCCTCCGGCTGGCATTTCTGTAGGGCCCTGCTCCTTGCACAATCTCCTGTCCAGCCGGGTCTCTGTTCTTCTCCCTAGGGACAGTCTTTGTGGTTCAGTGGGACCATGTCTATCTCCAAGGCTGGGAAGACAGGGGCAGTTTCACCTTCCAGGCAGCTCTGCACCGTGACGGCCGCATTGTCTTCGGCTATAAAGAGGTGAGTAGGCCCAGCTGCAGAGATAGCTGGGTCTTGGAGCCTTTCTTCATTCAGTAAATATTTAGAGAATTCACGATGTGCCAGGCATGGGACTTGCTGCTGGGAATACAGCAGTTAACAAGATGGTTGCAGGTCCTACCCTTTTGGAGCTGTAAGTCTGGTTGCAGAGATGGACAATAATTACAGGGACAAATGTAGAATCACCACTGTGACAAGCACTCCCAAGTAGAGGTGCCTGGTGCTAGCTGAGCCTTTCACACACCTCTTAACCTTGACAGAGGCCAGGGGAGGCTTTGCTGAGGAAAAGAGTTGAAATCTGAAGGATAAATATGAGTTCAGGAAGCAAAGAGGAGAATGAAGTATGTTCCAGGAGAGAAAACAGCACAGGCAAAGGTCCTGAGGCAGGACAGAGCATGGCTGGCACAAAGCACTGAAAGAAGGCAGCATGGGCCAGGCACTGCAGCTCATGCCTGTAATCCCAGCACTTTGGGAGGCTGAGGCAGGTGGATCATCTGAGCTTAGGAGTTCAAGACCAGCCTGGCCAACATGATGAAACCCCGTCTGTACTAAAATTACAAAAATTTAGCCAGGCATGGTGGCAGGCACTTGTAATCTCAGCTACTCAGGAGGCTGAGGCAGGAGAATCGCTTGAACCCAGGAGTTGGAGGTTGCAGTGAGCCGAGATCGTGCCACTGCACTCCAGCCTGGGCAATAGAGTGAGACTCTGTCTCAAAAAAAAAAAAAAAAAAAGAAGGCAGCATGGTGAGCCAGTGTGGTGGCTCATTACTATAATCCCAGTGCTTAGGGAGACTGAGGTGGGAGGATTGGTTTAACCCAGAAATTCCAGACCAGCCTGGGGAACATAGCGAGACACCCACCTCTATTTAAAAAAAAAAATAGCTGGGCGCGTTGACTCACGCCTATAATCCCAGCACTTTGGGAGGCTGAGGCTGGCGGATCAGGAGATTGAGACCATGCTGGCTAACATGGTGAAACTCCATCTCTACTAAAAATACAAAAAATTAGCCGGGCGTGGTGGCAGGTGCCTGTAGTCCCAGCTACTCAGGAGGCTGAGGCAGGAAAATGGCTTGAACCCGGGAGGCGGAGCTTGCAGTGAGCTGTGATCGTGCCACTGCCCTCCAGCCTGGACGACAGAGCGAGACTCCATCTCAAAAAAAAAAAAACAAAAAAACAAACAAACAAACAAACAAAAAACAGAAGAAGAAGCAGCATGGCTGGAAGGGAGTGAGGGGCAGGGGATGGGGCAAGGGAACCACAGATTTGCCCTTGAGAAATGTCACTCTAGCTTCAGAGTGGAGAACAGGTTGTTGGGGGCTTAGAAAGAATACTGGGAAGTAATTTAGGAGAAAGGTGACAGCAGTTTAGAATAGGATGGGGGGGAATGGAAAGAAACGGACAGATTTGAGAGCCACTTAGCAGGTTAAGCAACAGAATTTGCAGGTGCATTATCTAGATGGGTAAGGGAAGAAATGAAAGAAAGGGAAGGGAAAAGGGTGAGTCCCAGGTTTTTGGCCCGCACAGAGTGCCATTCACCGAGACCAAGGAAAGAAGAAAATGTGCTTCGAGGGGGTGTGGAGAGGACTTGGAATTTGGGTGGGGTCCAACTGGGCTCCCATTGTTTTGGAGTCCTCCAGGAGGTGGTGCCATCCAGAAAGATGGGTCTGGAGCTCACAGGGGAGGGCTGGGTGGGCCCCAGAGCGTTTGGGAGGTGGACGGAGCCTCTTCTCCCTGCCGCAGATCCCTATGTCTGTCCCGGAAATCAGCTCCTCCCAGCATCCTGTCAAAACCGGCCTATCAGACGCCTTCATGATTCTCAATCCATCCCCGGATGTGCCAGGTGAGTCTCCAGGGACCCCGCAGAGGCCTTGATGGGGGTAGGACTCCGTTCAGACTGAACCTGAGCTGCTGGGGGGACGGCAGTGGCAGGGAGTAGACAAGGGGCAAAGAGCTGACAGGGAAACCAAAGAGGAAAAGAGGCCCAGTGACTTCCAGCTTTTCTTTGTTATAGCAGAGGGACCATCTTCTCCAGCAAAATCTCCAATGGGAGGCACTGCTCTGGTTGTTGAGGGGAAAGGGAGCCACAGCCCTTCCACTCAGCCCCTGTTCCATGTAGAAAACCTCCAAAGATGCCCTAGTAGAGATTTTGAGTCCTCCCAGAACACAACCATCATGGCCTTCCCACTCCAGGTGATAAAAGGAGCATCATAGGATGCCAGGAGACAGGAATCCAGCCTCGGCCACGCCGTTACCTCCCTGTCCTTCAGCAAACCACATCATCTTTCTAGCCTCAGTTGCCTTATCTACAAAATGGGGGAGTAGCTGAAGCAGTGCTTCTCCCTCCCAGGCCATCTTCCAGTGCTGACATTTTTGGAGATCATAGCTCTTTCTCGCCTGCCCCTGCTGTCGACCCCCACTGCATGCTTACAAGGGTCTTGGATTTGTACTCCTGGGGAGGTGGCAGGCATCCCATCCACTGCTGCTCCTTCTAGACCCTTGACTCAGAGACTGTTTAACCTGACCTCTTCTGCTGCGCCATATGCACAAGTTCTGCCATGTAGGACCCCGGGAGGTCTGGGGAGGAGCCTTTGTCTGCCCTTCCCACCCCACCTGGGCCTTGATGGGGCCTGGGGGCATTCTCAACTCCACTCTCGCCATGCCAGGCTGGATGGAAGGACACGCTTGGGAGCCACCAAGTCACCTTCCTGTAGAGGGGCAAGGTACCGCCGTTCTGTGAAATCAGGGCTTCCCGGGGGAGACATCGTTGCCTATTTCTGTTCAATTCCAGTACTCGTGTTCTGAGTTCCTACCTACACACTGGGCCACTATGTTCCAGGCGCTGTTGAGATACAGTGAAGAGGAAGGGCATCTGCCCTTGAGGCATTCAGCACCTGAGCACAGCCTTTTTTTTTTTTTTTTTTTTGAAACAAAGTCTTGCTCTGTCATTCAGGATGAATGCAGTAGTGCAATTTCAACTCACTGCAGCCTCCACCTCCCAGGTTCAAGTTATCCTCCCACCTCAGCCTCCCAAGTAGCTGGGGCCATAGGCACATGCCACCATGCCTGGCTAATTTTGTTATTTTTTGTAGAGACAGGGTCTTGATATGTTTCCCAGGCTTGTCTCAAACTCCTGAACTCACACGATCCTCCCATCTTGGCCTCCCAAAGTGCTGGGATTACAGACGTGAGCCACCCTGCCCAGCCAAGCCTCTGTCTTTAACAGAAATTTGAGGGTTGGGGAATAATGGGGCCTTTAATTAATTAATTTATTTTTAATCTGAAGGAAAGGACCAGGGCTTAGTTAAAAGGCTTTACCCAATACCTTCTGTATGCAAAGTTCAGCGGAGTGTTAGGGGCTCAGCTCTGGAACTGGAAGCCTGAGCTGGAGTCCACACTTTCCACAAGCATCTGACCTCTGGTGAGTCACTTAAGCTCTCTGCGTTTATTTCTTTATCTGTAAAATGGGGATAAGAGTGATACTTTGCCCCTACAGCTGCTGCAAATATGCAGGCGATAGTGTATGTAAAGTGTTGGGCCCAATGTCTGGCACATCAGGCTGTGAGTCCTGTATAAGAATATCTTACTGTGGTAAACTTTATAACTCAGTATTTTATTTTTATTTTTATTTATTTATTTTTTTTTATTTTTTTTATTTTTTTTTTTTTTGAGACGGAGTCTCGCTCTGTCGCCCGGGCTGGAGTGCAGTGGCCGGATCTCAGCTCACTGCAAGCTCCGCCTCCCGGGTTCACGCCATTCTCCTGCCTCAGCCTCCCGAGTAGCTGGGACTACAGGCGCCCGCCGCCTCGCCCGGCTAGTTTTTTTTGTATTTTTTAGTAGAGACGGGGTTTCACCGTGTTCGCCAGGATGGTCTCGATCTCCTGACCTCGTGATCCGCCCGTCTCGGCCTCCCAAAGTGCTGGGATTACAGGCTTGAGCCACCGCGCCCGGCCTATTTTTATTTTTTTGAGACGGAGTCTCGCTCTGTCGCCCAGGCTGGAGTGCAGTGGCCGGATCTCAGCTCACCGCAAGCTCCGCCTCCCAGGTTCACGCCATTCTCCTGCCTCAGCCTCCCGAGTAGCTGGGACTACAGGCGCCCGCCACCTCGCCCTGCTAGTTTTTTGTATTTTTTAGTAGAGATGGGGTTTCACCGTGTTAGCCAGGATGGTCTCGATCTCCTGACCTCGTGATCCACCCGTCTCGGCCTCCCAAAGTGCTGGGATTACAGGCTTGAGCCACCGCGCCCGGCCAATAACTCAGTATTTTATAATCCAACAGGACACCTGGTTCTGTAGCGAACAGTGCAGGACTCGGAACAAGCGGAGTCCTCATACTGGTGTTGCAGGTCAGATGCTGCCACCACAGTAATTTCATACTTTTATGCAGCTTTTGTGACTAGGGACAAAAAGTCGCATGTGGTAGTGGCACAGAGTTTCCATACCTTTACTTGTTTGCACATCCCTCTTTGAGATTTTTGCCATTTCTGTGAATTACTATTCTATTTTTTGAGATGGAGTCTCGCTCTGTTGCCCAGGCAGTGCAGTGGCGCGATCTTGGCTCACTACAACCTTTACCTCCTGGGTTCAAGTGATTCTCCTGCTTCAGCCTCCTGAGTAGCTGGGTTTACGGGCGCCTGCCACCATGCCTGGCTAATTTTTGTGTTTTTAGTAAAGACGGGGTTTCACCATGTCGTCCAGGCTGGTCTCGAACTCCTGACCTCAGGTGATCTGCCTGCCTCGGTCTCCCAAAGTGCTGGGATTACAGGAGTCAGCCACCATGCCCAGCCATGAATTACTATCCATTATTATTATTATTATTATTATTATTTTTTTTTTTTTGAGACGGAGTCTCGCTCTGCCGCCCAGGCTGGAGTGCAGTGGCCGGATCTCAGCTCACTGCAAGCTCCGCCTCCCGGGTTCGCGCCATTCTCCTGCCTCAGCCTCCCGAGTAGCTGGGACTACAGGCGCCCGCCACTGCGCCCAGCTAGTTTTTTGTATTTTTTAGTAGAGACGGGGTTTCACCGTGTTAGCCAGGATGGTCTCGATCTCCTGACCTCGTGATCCACCCGTCTCGGCCTCCCAAAGTGCTGGGATTACAGGCTTGAGCCACCGCGCCCGGCCCCATTATTATTATTAGTAGTATTATTATTATTATTATTAGAGACAGGGTCTCAGGCTGGAGTGCAGTATCCCTCATAGTAGCTCACTGCAGCCTGAAACACTTGGGCTCAAGCCATCCTCCCATCTCAGCCTCCCAAGAAATTGGGGCCACAGGCACATGCCACCATGCCCGGCTAATCTTTAAATTTTGTTTGTAGAGATGGACAGGGTCTTCCTATGTTGCCTGGGGTGGTCTCAGACTCCTGGGCTCAAGCTAACCTCCCCTGCAAGCCTCCCAATGTGCTGGGATTTCTGGCCTGGGTCACTGTGCCCAGCCTATTTACTAATGCATTTCTTTATCTTCATTTATAAAATTATATTTTTTCATGAATAAATGTATCTAGTCTAAAATGCAAAAGATATAAAAGGATGTACAGAGATTAGATTTTTCACCTGCCCCTGAACTCTGTCTCTGTTTCCTGTCTCTCATTTCCCCTCCCTGGAGGCAAAGGGAGGGGAAACCAGGGTTCTGGGTTATCTCCAGAGCTGCAAGCCTTCAGGTAAGTGTGTGTGTGTGTGTGTGTGTGTGTGTGTATTTGATAGTATATGATGTCTGTGGTTCTGCACTTGAACAGAGTATATCCTGCCTGCCGTTCTGTCTCAGCACATAGTGAGCTGCTTCATTCTTCTCCTTAATGGCTGCGTGATAGTCCATTCCATGGATGGACTTTAATTTAACCTGTCCCCTGGGGGTAGACTTTTCAGTTGTTTTTAATCTTGGGCTATAACAAATAATACAGCCGGGCGCGGTGGCTCATGCCTGTAATCCCAGCACTTTGGGAGGCCGAGGCGGGCGGATCACAAGGTCAGGAGATCGAGACCACGGTGAAACCCCGTCTCTACTAAAAATACAAAAAATTAGCCGGGCGCGGTGGCGGGCGCCTGTAGTCCCAGCTACTCAGGAGGCTGAGGCAGGAGAATGGCATGAACCCGGGAGGCGGAGCTTGCAGTGAGCCGAGATCGCACCACTGCACTCCAGCCTGGGCGACAGAGCAAGACTCCGTCTCAAAAAAAAAAAAAAAAACAAATAATACAATAGGTACTTTCATGCCCCTGTGTATTTCCATACACTATATTCTCAGTAGTTCAATCATTGGGTCAAAGGGCAGGGGCATTTACAATTTTGACAGCTGTGGCCAAAGTGTGTTCCATGGAGACTCCAGCCCTTTACCCACCTCATCGGTGGGCATGCCTGTCACCTACTCTTCTGCTTTCCGTGTGTCCCAAGGCAAGGTCTGGGCTGTGGCTGCCGCCATCTAATGAGTTGCCTCGAGCCCCCCCAAGGGCTGTGGTGAGAATTGGCTGAGATATCTGTGCACAGAGCACCAGGCACAGTGCCCGGCTTGGGCGGGTTGCCCAGTAAAGGCTGGTTAGCACCCACTGAGCATCTCGCCCCGGTCCACATCTTCATCTGGGCAGATCCGTGGGTGGGGTGGGTGGCACTCAAGGGTCAAGGGGCTGGTGAATGGGGCCTGGTTTATTTCCAACAGGCCAGGAGTTCTCACATGTGGTGGCTCACACATGTAATCCCAGCACTTTGGGAGGCCGAGACGGGCAGATCACCAGGTCAGGAGATCGAGACCATTCTGGCTAACACGGTGAGACCCCATTTCTACTAAAAATAAAAAATAAAAAATGAAAAAAATTAGCCAGGTGTGGTGACGGGTGCCTGTAGTCCCAGCTACTTGGGAGGTGGAGAATGGTGTGAACCCGGGAGGCGGAGCTTGCAGTGAGCTGAGATTGCGCCACTGCACTCCAGCCTGGGTGACAGAGCGAGATTCCGTCTCAAAAAAAAAAAAAAAAAAAAAAAAATTAGCTGGGTGTGGTGACGGGCACCTATAATCCCAGTTACTCGGGAGGCTGAGGCAGGAAAATTGCATGAACCCGAGGGGCAGAGCTTGCAGTGAGCCTAGATCGCACCATTTCAGTCCTCACACCACTCACTCACCATTTCACTGGGTGAAAGAGTGAAACTCTGTCTCAAAAAAAAGAAAAAAAAGTGTTAGCCAGGGTCACAGTTACCCCCATGGGGTGGCAGGTGGGGAGGGTTGGGACCTGCTTCAGAACTTTCATGTGGCTTGGCAGGATTCAGGATTCAAGATGCAGGACTCAGGATTCAGGATTCAGTTCCCCAGGGAGGCCTTCTTTGGCTCCTTGCCTGGTAAACTTCCCCATGATGCGGCAGCTGGTTTCCATCAGAATAGGCTAGCGAGACAGCAGCAGAGGGCGAGGAAGATGCAAACCAGGGTCTTTTTATAGCTTAATTTTAGAAGTAACATCCTCTCTTTTTTTTTTTTTTGCCATATTCTGCTGGCTAGAAGCAAATCACAGGTCCAGTCTACATTCAGGGACTGGATTGTACCTGGACGTGGATACCAGGCAGCAACCGTAGAGGCTCTTTGGGGGCGTGTTAGCATCTGCCTACTACACTGATTATAATCCTCTTTCCCAGGCACTGAGCAGGACAGTGTCTTGGATCTTCCTCTAAACATTGTGAGTTTGTACATTTGTCCCTTTCTAAATGAGGACACAGATGTTCAGAGAGGCAGAGTGACGTATCCGTGGTCACACAGCTATGAAAGGAAGGATTCAAGTCCAGATCTTCTCCATTTAAATCCTGGAGTCCACCACTGAGTCTTCCTTAGACTGACCCAACGCCGTTCCACCCAGAGGAATGTTTTCCTCCTCAGCTCCCCCAAACACCCACAGCCCTGTGTGCAAACTCCCCAGGCTGCTGCTTGGGACTGTTCTTGGTGTCGGTGCCTTATTTCCTTCCCTATCCCGCATCCCGTGTACATTAATCAGCCCACCTGGGGGCAGGGACGTGTCCGTTTCATCCGCGCCTCCCTCACAGGGCTTCTTCGGGGCAGAGTCTCAGGACACGTGTGACTGATCAAGCTGTGGAATGAGGGTGGATTAGAGGGGCTCAGATCCCTGGTAGCATCTGCCTCTGAGGCTCTTCTATGATTCTGGAATGAGAAGCTCCTTTAGAGCAAACCAGAGAGATGTGGGGTGAAGAGGGGCGGGGAAGCACAGCCCACCTGAAACAGCAGGGAGGCTATGTCTGCTCTGCGAGATCAGGAGGAAATCTTGGTGGTGGGAGCTGTTGGAGTCTGACTCCAGGTGCTGTGTGCTGAGGTGTTGGGTCTACCTGCCAGGTGAAAGCCAGCACCTGACCCCCAGACACTGCCAGCAGGTCCCGCCTCGTCCTCCTTCTCTCTGTCTCCTGTTCCTCCTTGTCACCGTCAGATCTGATCACATCATTCTCTGACTCCTTGCTGCCCATGGATCAGGTCAAAATCCTCAGTGTGGCATTCAAGGCCGGGCACAGCTGGGCGCAGTCAATCACATTGGAGCATTTCCAAACCCTCCCTCCGCTCACTACCCTCTGCCTGGGCAGCTCTGGTCTGTGTCCCCTGGGTTCCCTGAACATGCTAAGGGCTGTCCACATCGCTATGACACAGTCTGCTTGTATAAAACGCCTCTTACTCCAATCTTTTTTACTGCTTGGCACCATTCTCCCCATCCAGCAGCCCAGGTCAGATGCTGTGCAAATAACCACTCCGCCATGCAGTGGAAATCACGGCTTCCTCTTCTTTCCCCCAGCACTTCGCTGATACTTTTTTTTCTTCTTTTCTTTCTAGTGGTGGCGAGAACAAATGCTGATACTCTTAACGTAGAACTTGTCATCCTCCCCAACTAGGTGTGAATTCCTTGGGGGCTCTCTATGGCCCCCAGCACCGAGCCCAGTGGGCAGGCACTAAAATTTTTAGAAAATGAATAACTACAAGAAAGTGGACCTAGTTGCTGGGGTTAGGGCACCACTGAAGGAAATGGACATAGCATAGACCTTGTCCTCTGCTCTGTTGTGACTCTAGATAAGAACAGGGACCTGATACCACTTGAGTTTGGGAGTTGAGTGTTTTGGAAATTGCATCCCTTTTTGTCAGAGGTTTTTAGCTTACAGGAACAGGCATAAAATTCAGGAAGTCTGGGAATCTTAAGATTGTATATGGAATTTTAATTTTTTTTTGAGATGGAGTTTCACTCTTGTTGCCCAGGCTGGAGTGCAATGGTGCAATCTTGGCTCATTGCAACCTCCACCTCCTGGGTTCAAGCTATTCTCCTGCCTCAGTCTCTGGAGTAGCTGGGATTACAGGTGCCCGCCACCCCATCTGGCTAATTTTTGTATTTTTTAGCAGAGACGGGGTTTCACCATGTTGGCCAGACTGGTCCCGAACTCCTGACCTCAGGTGATCTGCCCACCTTGGCCTCCCAAAGTGCTGGGATTACAGGTGTGAACGACTGCACCTGGCCTTTTTTTTTTTTTTTTTTTTTTTCCTTGACAGACAGGGTCTTGCTCTGTCACTCAGGCTGAAGTGCAGTAGCACAATCATAGCTCACTGCAGCCCCAACTTTCTGGGCTTAAGCAATCCTCCTGGCTCAGCCTCCTGAGTAGCTGAGACTACAGGTGTGCACCACCATGCCCGGCTTATTTATTTATTTATTATTTGTAAAGACAAGTTCTCACTATGTTGCCTAGGGTGATATTGAATTCCTAAGCTCAAGCCATCCTCCCTCTTTGGCCTCCCAAAGTGCTGAGACTTGAGCCATCGTGTGAGGCCTGTATGTGGAGTATTGAAATGCAAGTGGAACATGTTCACATCCATGCATTTTTCTGGAACAGTATCCATGGCCCTCATTGGGGTTTAAAATGAGCCACAGCCTCTGCTCCGGGGGAGGAATGGCTTTTATGTGGCTGAGAGGTCAGATGACTTTGGGTCTCACATTCAATCCAGCAAGCAGGGAATTTGTTTGGATTAGGTTGAGCTGCAGGTAATAGTAAACCCCCAATGATCATGGCTTAAAGGAAATAGAAGTTCAGGAAGAGCTATCTGGTCTGCAGACCCCATGATCACCATGGATTATCCTATTGACCAAGCCCACCTGATCATAAAGAATGGGTGGCGTCACTGTCCTTGTGCCCAGGTTTGACTCCTCCCTGCCTGGGGCAATGTGAGGAGGGTAGCTTGATTCCTCACTTTTTAGGAATCCCCAGCCACTGAACCCTGTCTGGGGGAAACTCTCCTCCCCCAGGTTCTAAACACTAACTCTCCTCCCCCAGGTTCTAAACGCTAACTCTCCTCCCCCAGGTTCTAAACACTAACTCTCCCCCAGGTTCTAACCACTAACTCTCCTCCCCCAGGTTCTAACCACTAACTCTCCTCCCCCAGGTTCTTTTTTTTTTTTTTTTTTTTTTTTTTGAGACGGAGTCTCGCTGTGCTCCCAGGCTGGAGTGCAGTGGCATGATCTCGGCTCACTGCAAGCTCCGCCTCCCGGGTTCACGCCATTCTCCCGCCTCAGCCTCCCAAGTAGCTGAGACTACAGGCGCCCGCCACCACGCCCGGCTAGTTTTTTGTATTTTTAGTGGAGACGGGGTTTCACCATGTTAGCCAGGATAGTCTCGATCTCCTGACCTCGTGATCCACCCTCCTCGGCCTCCCAAAGTGCTGGGATTACAGGCTTGAGCCACCGCGCCCGGCCCCCCAGGTTCTAAACACTTTCCTCCCCACCCCTGCTAGGCCAGGGGATGGGAGGTGCAATGCAGAGGACTCTTCACAGCTTCACCCCTGCGGGAGAGGGTAGGAGAGGCTGCAAACCACATGAGTTCTTACCAGTACTTCCTCATACAAAATCTTCCGCAGGCTTTTCAGCAGAGTCTGCAAAGCATCTTTGGTGAAAAGAAAAGTCATGTGCAATTAGCAGCATCTGTTTGCAGAGGCACTCAAAACACACAGGGCAGTGTGTGTGCTATGTGACTGGAGAGACCGCGAGAAATCATTATTATTTCCTCTGTTCGTTTGCTTAAGAAACTCTTTATTTCATGGTTAGTATAAAAGCAACTTTAGCATTGCCAACATCAAAACTGACAGGGATTCTGAATCAGTGGGATCAGTTAATGAGGATTTTCTTACAAAGAGCTCCAGAATGTAGCCTGCCCCTTGGCTGGCCCCGAACGGCCTTGGACGGCCCCGATTGGCCTTGGATGGCCCCAACACGCTGTTCCTCCTCCTTTGCCGCAACTTTCCTGTCCTTTCCGAGGCAGACTTGAGTCCAGATATATGTCAGGGCCTGAGCTGTGTGTGTGCCTTCCTGCCAGGCTGCAGGTAAGGGGGGATGGGTCCCAGAGCTGGCTGCAGAAGGGATCTAGGGGCAGCCATGTGAGGAAGTGGGGGCAGGGAGAAGCTGAGGATCTGGCCAATTTTGCCTTTTCTGATAAAGAATCCTTTAAAGTGCCCTTCATTGAAAGTTTTTAATTCATCTGGGGGCCCATCCTTCCCTCTTTTCCCTTCTCACTTCTGTTTTTCCCGCTACTCTGCTCCCTGAGTCATTTCTGGCCTCTTCTTTCTCTGCCCTTTTCTGCTTTGCTTCAACGCTGAGGGACCCCCCTACTCCTCCCCCTGGGCTGAAAGCTCCGTGGGGCAGGGTCCCCTGCTGGGGCTCGACTTGTGATGATTGAATGAATAATCACATGAGCCAAGGAACAAAAGAATGCATGAATGAAGACTTTTTCCCAATCCAACCTCTTAGATTTTTTTATATGGTAACCACCCATTCCAGGGTGGTTCGACCTTTCCTCTCCTAACTTCTTCTGGCCAAGCCAGCGCTCTCCCACTGGCATCTGGCACTGAAACACAAAGGGATATGCAAACCTCTCGCTTGAACCATTAACATTCCTTGTTTGGGGCCAGGCACGGTGGCTATGCCTATAATCCCAGCACTTTGAGAGGCTGAGGCGGGTGGATCGTTTGAGGCCAGGAGTTCGAGACCAACCTGGCCAAGATGGTGAAACCCCATCTCTACTAAAAATACAGAAATCAGCCAGGTGTGGTGGTGGGCACCTGTAATCCCAGCTCCTCGGGAGGCTGAGGCAGGAGAATTGCTTGAACGTGGGAGGTGGAAGCTGCAGTGAGCCGAGATTGTGCCACTGCACTCCAGCCTGGGCGACAGAGCAAGACCCTGTCTCAAAAACAAAAACAAAACAAAACAAAAACAAAAACACGCTCCCCCAAAACAAAAACAAAAGCAAAAACAAAAACATTTATTGTTTGGGCAGCAGCATTTGCCAAGTCTGGACCTGAGTATTTCTGAATCTTTGATGCCTGGAAGCAGAGATAAAACAGAACGCCTTAAACTGCCAGAAATGGTGCTGTGGGGCAGCCTGCGTCTTGGTTCCAGAAAGGATCTGTTGGTCATGGAGATGGAAGTCATTGTCTTGGGCAAGCTCCAGATGTTGGTGAAACAATCGAAAACAAATAACCCAGGCGGGGGGCGTAAGAATTCTTTTATTAAAAAAATAAAAATATTACCAAACCCACAGTCGAACAAGTACAACCTGGCAGGTGAAGTGAGCAAATAGTTTCAATTAGAGATATAGTTCCACCCCCAACCCTCATCCCCCTTTCTGCTACCACTCAGCCTCCCCCATCACGCTGGTGTCTCTGGCTGCACCCATGTTTGGGGCACATCCCCAACTCTACCCCCCAGCCTGGATGGTGGGGAAACCCATCCCTAGAGCCTGGCGTGAGGTTTCTAGGAGCCTTGCCTTCCCTGGCTGCCCCTTGTGTCTCTGTCCTGGAAATCAGTTCCCTTGAAAAGTCCGAGTCTCTATCTGTGCCCCACCCTGAGCACAGATAGTCTGAGTCCCTTTATCCCTCCCATTTCCCCTTCCTTCTGATGAGGGAAAGCTCTGCCCTGCAGCCTTGCAGGTGGAGAAATCCTGAAAACCAGCTCTCCTCCCGCTTTCGGCTCTAGCTTAGGAGGGGGCATATCTGGTTTACTGTGGTCTTTGGGGGCTGTCCTTTTGAGAAAGGCAGTAATCTGTGGTGGGCTGGGGAGGAAGGGCGTGCTTCCTTTGGACTGTGGGCTGACGTTATAATAAGTTGCTGAGGTTTTCATGACTATTTGTAACCCATTCATTCACTCACAGTCATTTCTTAAGGTCCTGTTAAGTGCAAGGCCTGATGCTAGGGGATGAGGTACACAGATGAATTCCATGGATACTCTGTCTTATCGGAGCTTGTGGTCTGGCTGCAGGAGTGGCCAGGAGAGGAGATATTGACCGAGGGATGTAACAGGGGACACTGGACATTGCTCAGGGGGTTGTAGACTCAGAGCGGGGCCGGGTCGGGGAGCAGTAACGTTGCCTGAGAGTGGGGGAAGTCTTCAAGGAGGGGACATCATTTGAGCTGAGTCTTGAAGCATGAGGCAGTTGAAGTAAGAAATGTTGACGTTGGACTCTACAACCCACGGCCTCAGGCACCCTGGAAGTCAGGACACGGGAGACCTGGAATTTCATGTTTATTTTTGATCCCATTGCATTTTGGTGCTGAAGGGGAAGGAGAGATGGCCCCTGGGGGTAGTGAGTGGGGATGGCGTGAGAAAGTCTGCTTCAAACTTTCCATCCTCGTCTAGATGTTCCCAGGCCCCCAGCCTCACTCAGAGCCCAGGTCATCTTCTCATAGCCATTGACATCACTCAGGGGCGCCTGCAGCACAGGCGGCCTTGGTGCCACGTCTGGGCGTGTGAATTACAAAAAGGTGCCCATCCTCACTCCAGTCTCTGTCAGATCCCACTCGTGCTTGGCAAAGGGTCTTTCTTGTGTCAAAGGGTCGTATATGTGTGTGCATATGAGTGTGTGCTCATGTGCAGGTGTGTGTTAGTCTCAGAGGGCTGGGGTGTGCACACGCGTGTACAGGGCTCTGTGGACCCCTCACCCCCTCAGCTTTCGATGGAGGGTTCCCTCCTCTAGAGCCACAGTGACTCTGTAGACACCTGGCAGTTACTGCCTGATATTTATGAGGCTTGCCATGGGGCCTCCTCTCTCAGACTTAGGATTCTTTAGGAGACAAACGCACAATCATTCCATCTTTTGGATTTTGGCTTAATTATTTATTTTACTTATTTATTTTTTTAAGACGGAGTCTTTCTCTGTCGCCCAGGCTGGAGTGCAATGGTGCAATCTCGGCTCATTGCAGCCTCTGCCTCCCAGGTTCAAGCGATTCCCCTGCCTCAGCCACCTGGGTAGCTGGGATTACAGGCGTGTGCTACCATGCCTGGCTAATTTTTGTATTTTTAGTACAGACAAGGTTTCACCATGTTGGCCAGGCTGGTTTCAAACTCCTGACCTCAGGTGATCCGCCCACCTTGACCTCCCAAAGTGCTGGGATTACAGGTGTGAGCCACCACGCTCATCTAAATTGTAAAGAGATGTGGCCTGACATGGTGGCTCGTGCCTGTAACCCCAGCACTTTGGGAATTGGAGGCGGGGGGATTGCTTGGGGCCAGGAGTTTGGGATCAGCCTGGGCAACATAGGGAGACCCTGTCTATACCACAGAATAAAAAACAATTACCAGGGCATGTGCCTTTGGTGGGGGAGGTGGAGCTGCGGGGAGGGACTGAAGCGGGAGAATCACTTGAGCCCAGGAAGCCAAGGCTGCAGTGAGCCGTGATTTCGTCACTACACTCCAGCCTGGCAACAGAGTGAGACCCTGTCTCAAACCAAACAAAACAAAACAAAAAAGAAAGAAATGTAAATGTTTCCCTTTGACTCTTTTAGAAACACAAATCAGGAAGCTCTTAGCAGGGGTGTGCTGGAGATCATGTATGCAGCTGGGTGAGAGGCGACTGAATATGGCTCTTCCTAACTCCATGTTCAGTAACTTTTTTGAAAGGGTAGCTGGAAGTCAGCCACCGTGGGAGTATTTACACCACAGAAACTGGCAACAACTGCAAGTCAGGACTCCTCTGCCCCTACCTGCACCCCATCCCCCAGGCAGTTGTTAAATATTTATCTACACTCACAACTTTGGTGACTTTCTGGAGCCTCAGTGGCTTTGAGCCCTGAGGTGTTTTAAAAGTCTAGCCTCTGATTTTAAAACAAAGACCGTGTGGCTTTGGGCAAATAACGTCCCTTCTCCGATCTCACTTTTCTCCTTTGTAAAGTGGGGAGAGCAGCGATGTCTGTCTGTGCACCTCAGAAAGCTGTAAGGGCAAATGAGATGGTGCAGCTCCAGGTAACCTGCAAGGCTGCGAGCTCACGGAGTGCTCTGCGCTCAGCACAGCCCCTGCACACAGCAGGTGTCCGCACCTACATGCTGAAGGAGTCAACAAATGTGCTGCATGGTGGCGCTGTGCTCTTGTAGTTTTCTCATTTAAGTAGATGTTTTCCATTTAAGGCTGTGGCTAGGCTTGGTAAATTGTAAAGAGATGTGGCCTGTGTGGTGACCCATGCCTAGAATCTCAACACTTTGGGAGGCTGAGGCAGGCAGATTGCTTGAGCCCGGGAGTTGGAGACCAGCCTGAGTAATACAAGGAGATCCCATCTCTACTAAGAATGCAAAAATTAGCCAGGCATGATGGAGTGTGCCTGTAATGCCAGCTACTTGGGAGGCTGAGGCAGGAGGATCACTGAGCCTGGGAGGTCAAGGCTGTGATTGCGCCATTGCACTCCAGCCTGGGTGACAGAGCGAGACCATGTCTCTAAATAAATAAATAAATAATCTAAAAGTAAAGTGTCACACAAAGTTGTATCCGTCTATGGGTTAATCTGTCTGAACCTCAGTTTCCCCTCTTATGAATGAATGGCAGGACAACTTCACTTATTATTATTATTATTTTTTGAGATAGAGTCTCACTCTGTTGCCCAGCCTGGAGTGCAGTGGTGCAATCTCGGCTCACTGCAGCCTCCACCTCCTGGGTTCAAGCAATTCTCCCGCCTCAGCCTCCCACATAGCTGGGATTACAGGCGCCCACCACCACACCTGGCTAATTTTTAAAATTTTTAGTAGAGATGGGGTTTCACCATGTTGGCCAGACTGGTTGCAAACTCCTGACCTCAGGTGATCCACCTGCCTCGGCCTCCCAAAGTGCTGAGATTACAGGTGCCCGGCCAACTTGACTTCTTAACTCCTTTGCTCTCTCAACCTGATATGGCTGAGTCTCCGCAGCTGTAGCTCATCTCCTCTCTTGAAAAGCCCACACCTGCGCAGCGCTCGCCTTGGGGACCACCTGGACTCCTTGTCCCACCCACTCTGTCCAGCTGCTTTCCTGAGAAGCAGCAAGTTCCCTGATCTGCCTGAGATGGAAGGGAGGGAAACGCGGGAGGAGGCCTGGATCTTATTTTAAACCATCCGGCTCCGGGCAAAGGAAGGAGCTACAGGGCTGGAGCTGTCATCCTCCTGGTGGGAAAGGACGACCAAGGCTAAAGTCCTCTCCACCGCCTCTCCCCATGGGAGTCAGTGGGTGTGTGTTGCGGGGAGACAGATTCCAAGATAAGTACTCTCTGAGCAGCCCTCAGAGGGGGTGTGGGAAATTCACCTCAGCCTCCAGGGTCCCCAGGTCCGTTCACCACCTGAGCACTGCCGTACCCCACTGCTCCCATGACCTCATTCTCCAGTGGGGGCAAAAGCCAGAAACAGTAACCAGGAAGAAACAAGGGGAAGCCAGGGTGGGGGCAGTGGCATCCACAGCAGGAGAGGCAGGCAGCCCGGACCATGGGGGCGGCAGAAGAGAGGAGAGGCCTGCAGGATGACAGGTGGGAACAGGGGGTCTGGATTGCCAGCACAGCACCACAGTCAGGCCGCCTCTGTGGGCCTCCTCTCCCTGCACAGCAGCGGGGACCTGGGGGACCCATCAGAGACTTGCTGACAAGAAATATGCCGTCCTAGAGACAGAGACAGAGGCAGACAGACAGAGTAAGGACAAGAGAGAGAAAACAATGTGTGCCATCCTTCCTCCGCATGTTCAAGTTTGTAAACATTGCTTAGGGTGGAGTTTCAGGGGTTAGAAGAGGCTGAAAATGCCCTAGAGTCTCAGCCGAGAAGAATAGCAAAAACGCAGTCGGGGCGGAGAGAAAAGGGGCTCACACGCTTCGAGGGCTCTTGGGGTCCTCATGCGTTACACACACAGGGTCTCCATTAATTCTCAGGACAACACCATTCGAATGGCATCACCAGCCCCATGTGTGAATGTGGCTCAGAGTCCCTCGTCCAAGGTCACACAGGCGGTAAGGGCAGAGCCTATCTGCCCAGCGGTGGCAACCCTAAGCCTCCTCTCCCTGTGTGGTCACTCTCCGGGGGCCGAGCTTCTCTTCCTCCATGCGCTCATCAGTGCCCCCATCTGCTTTCCCCTTTCCACTCGGCCTGGAGCAGCATCTGGCCCATGGGTAGCAGGTGCACCCTCCTAGTGGCATTGGAGTGGGGGGGACCGGCATTTCAGACACAGGCCTCAGGGCTGCAGGTGCTGTTCAGCTCCAGGGGATCTTTACTGACACCAATGCCAGAGCAGCCTTCTTTTCACTGCATGGAATGACATTCCAAGGTCTTGAATGTTTCAGGGGCTGAGGTGTCCTGCAGCAGGGCAGTGTGGTGGGAAGAGAGCATGCTTTGGTGCCAGACCCACTGGGGTGCAGTCCTGGGTTAAGTAGGAGGGACTAATTTCAAGGTTAAGGATAAATAAATAATGAGATACAGGTCAGGCATTGTAGCTCACGCCTGTAATCCCAGCATTTTGGGAGTCTGAGGCAGGCGTATCACCTGAGGTCAGGAGTTTGGGACCAGCCTGGCCAATATGGTGAAACCCCCCTCTCTACCAAAAATACAAAATATTAGCCAGGTGTGGTGGCGGGCACCTGTAATCCCAGCTACTCGGGAAGCTGAGGCAGGAGAATTGCTTGAACCTGGGAGGTGGTGGTTGCAGTGAGCCGAGATCATCCCACTGCACTCCAGCCTGGGTGACAGAGCGAGACTCAGTCTCAATCAATCAATAAAGACATATAGCTGAGATGCTATGTGAAACACAAACAAAACTCCTCTAGATTCCTTATATGGGAGGGAATGTGGGGGCGGGGCACCCAACTGTGGCACGGGAAGCCCACCCCTTTGTGGATGCCCCTACTCAGCTCTGCTGCCACCCTGGGAAATTTTCCTCCAAACCACCTTCAGCTGAGCAAGAAACATATGTCCCCACCTACTTCTAGTTACGAAAACCCAATTCAAACTCGCTTGAATGGAAAAGGGGGTGCACGGAGGATACTGAAGTAACCCAAAGAACCAAAAGAAGAGCTGAAAAGGAGGGAGCTGGCCAAGGAGGGCTGCTCAGGGAAAGTGGCCCTCAAGCTGGATCTGCAAGGATGAGCTAGACAGGGACAAGAGGTGGAAGAACATCTTGGGTCAGGGGAATAGCAGTTGTGAAGGCGCAGAGGTAAGGGGAAGCAAGCACGGGATCTCCTTTGTTCTGCCTCCCGGAGCAGCCAGGTCTCTGCGTTGAGTCACTTAGCCTCACACCACGATACTCTCCTCTCCAGGTCCGCACCTGTCCCTGTCTCCAGCAGTGCCAACATCATCGTCCCAGGCTGCTGGGTGCACTTACTGCCTTCAGTGGCAGCAGGCTGACCTGTCAGGCTCTCTGGGAAGAGGCCTCGATGCCCTCTGCCTGTGACATGCTCCTGATAACAGGCTCTGCCTCTGTTTCAGAATCTCGGCGAAGGAGCATCTTTGAATACCACCGCATAGAGCTGGACCCCAGCAAGATCACCAGCATGTCAGCCGTGGAGTTCACCCCATTGCCGAGTGAGTAGGGGTCATTCCACCATCTCGGAAAGAGCTCTGGAGTCAAGCAGATGGGCATCAGGTCCCAGGCCCGTGACTGACTCCTGTTTTGTGCAGCCATCTAACTTTTCAGGGCCTCCATCTCTCTTTTGTAACCCGGGCCTGATGCCATCCCCCTCCCAGAGATAGGGTAAGGGTGAGAACCACCTAGGTGGAGTTAAGCACGTTGGCTGCAGCTCTGACACTGACGGGTCCATTCCAGGCCTGGGGTGGGGGTGAGGGCTTGATCTAGGACAGCTATTATTATTCCCACATAACTGAAACCCAGGAAAGCTGTACCTCTGAGAACACGTAGACTGAGCCCCCAGAAAAGGTGATCCAGGAACTGGATGGGCCCCAGTCTGTCACTGTATTCTCCTTACAGGAGGTGATGGAGGGATTTAGCAGGTGGCCTCCATAAATCATGGGGCCCTGGCCCTCTGTACCCCACTCACCCACGCTGAAGGCAGCCATGGCCGAGGCCCCACCTGCTGTTGTGGAGCCCACAGGATCCACGGTGGATGCTCTTCGGGATGGGGCTGGGACAGCTGAGAACGCGGGAAAGAGGACAAGGAGGACAGCATCATCCTTCTTGTTTTTTTTTGTTTTTTTTTGTTTTTTTGAGACAGAGTCTTGCTCTGTCACCCAGGCTAGAGTGCAGTGGCACATCTCAGCTCACTGCAAGCTCCGCCTCCCAGGTTCATGCCATTCTCCTGCCTCAGCCTCCCAAGTAGCTGGGACTACAGGTACCCGCCACCACGCCTGGCTAATTTTTTGTATTTTTAGTAGAGACGGGGTTTCACCGTGTTAGCCAGGATGGTCTCAATCTCCTGACCTCGTGATCCACCCGTCTCGACCTCCCAAAGTGCTGGGATTATAGGCGTGAGCCACCGTGCCTGGCCCCTTCTTGTTTTATGAAGGTTTTCATTTCCTCTCCCATCTTGTGGTGCCCCCAGCTTCCTGCTGAAGCCATGGCCTTCTCCCTGCCTCAGTGGCATTTCTTCTTCTTTTTCTTCTTCTTTTTTTCTTTTTTTTTTGTTTTGAGACAGAGTCTCACTCTGTTGCCGAGGCTGGAGTGCAGTGGTGTGATCTCAGCTCACTGCAACCTCTCTCCCAAGTTCAAGTGATTCTCCTGCCTCAGCCTCCCAAGTGGCTGGGATTACAGGCACCTGCCACCATGCTGGGCTAATTTTTGTATTTTTAATAGAGATGGGGTTTCACTCTGTTGGCCAGGCTGATTTTGAACTCCTGGCCTCAACTGATCCACCTGCCTTGGCCTCCCAAAGTGCTGGGATTACAGGTGTGAGCCACCACCCCTAGTTTTGGGATTTCAGGCGTGAGTCACCGTGCCCTGTGTTGGAATTAATTATAGGCATGAGCAACCAAGCCTGGGCTTCAGTGGCATTTCTTGCCTCTCTTTACTCCTGCTTCCTCTTCCTTGGAGGTTCTGAGAGCAGGGGATGGAGAAACAAGAGGAAGAGAAGGAGAGAGGATCTTCTTGAATGCTAGGCCACGTCTCAGACGGGCTCAGCAGGTGTCTTTCCCTAGAGAACAGGAAGGACCCAGACACCGGGGGGTCACAAGGCTGGGACACTTTAGAGGTCACAGCCATACCCCAACCCTATCACTCCATCAGGGCAGAAGGCCCAGAGCCTGAGAACAGGGCTCCTCTAGGACTGGTGAGAGCAAACCTCAGGCTCTATGATGTGGATAAAACTGCATTTAGAAGCAAGGACATCCAAGGGCAGGACTGACTGCCTGGGCGGAAGCAGTGGAAATGTTCTGGGAATGTGTTTCTGGGACACTGTACATTTAAGGCACTTCTCACCCCTCCCGTGAATTTTGTAAGCATTTAATAGCATTCGGGCCATCTGAAATGCCGATGAGAAATAAAGGTTGGTAGGTGTTATGAAACCCCAGGAGGATCCCAGGAGTGTCTCTGTGGCCGGTTTGGCTGGAGTCCTTTTTTTTTTTTTTTTTTTTTTTTTTGAGACGGAGTCTCGCTCTGTCACCCAGGCTGGAGTGCAGTGGCTGGATCTCAGCTCACTGCAAGCTCCGCCTCCCGGGTTCACGCCATTCTCCTGCCTCAGCCTCCCGGGTAGCTGGAGTACAGGTACCCGCCACCTCGCCCTGCTAGTTTTTTGTATTTTTTAGTAGAGACGGGGTTTCACCATGTTAGCCAGGATGGTCTCGATCTCCTGACCTCGTGATCCGCCCATCTTGGCCTCCCAAAGTGCTGGGATTACAGGCTTGAGCCACCGCGCCCAGCGGCTGGAGTCTTTTAAGGAGCCTTCAAAGTCACTGGGAGAGGCAAGGGCAGGGTTCCCTACTGGATGCAGCTGGCGAAGGAGGGGTAATGCTATCAAGGCTGTGATTTGGGTCCCTGGGAGGCCAGATAAAGAGAAAACTCTCTGCATCCCCTGGCTTCTCCCTTGCCATTTGGGTGAGGGAAGGATTTGTCCAGGTTACTTCGGAGGGGTGAGGGGCTTATCTCCAAGCCGTTGTATTCTGTGGCTGGTCCCTCCTGGTCCCTCTTCTAGGAGAGACCCATAAAAAAGTGGCCTGGGGTGGGACTGAGAACTGAGGCAGGGGCAGGGGAGACCCACAGTGAGACCTCAAGGCTAAGAGCTTGAACTCTATGCTCAAACAGACCTTGGTTCAAACCCAGACCTCTCACTCTCAGCTCCAAGACTCTCTCCAAGCTTCAGTTCCCTGCTCCATAAAATGAGGATAACAAGAGCACTTATATATTGATTCAACATACCATGTGCCAGGCACTGTTCCAGACCCCCTGGATACACAGGGAACAGAACAGCCAGAGAGTGCTCATCCTCCTGCACAGGGCAGCCCCTGCTTCTTTCCTGCCCGTGGCTCTTTCCATCCACTCTCCCAGGGCCTTCAACATCATGGCAGACAAAAGGACACTGCCACCCACTGCCAGTCCCTCCCAGAGTGACTGAAGGTGGTCACACTGTGCCCACGCAGCCTCTCTCCCACTCACCAAGGGCTGGTTCCCAGCTGCCATCTTGCTGGGGCTCCATGTCATGTACATTGGCTCCAGAGTTAATGGATCACATGAGAACTCACGCAGGAAGAAACGCATGCAATGTTGATCAAATGAGTGGTCATTTTCTGTTGCTAATTGTCACTCTTGTGGCTATCAAGGTGTTCTGTTCTGTTGCTTATAAGATAAGCCCTTCTGCACACAGCTGTTCTAGGTGAGTGCCTGTCTCTCTTTGCAGTAAAATATATGGTCTTTGTGACAGCTACTTGCCACTCAGAGGTCATCTGGTTCATTAAACTGAGTAGCACTGGATTGCAAGTGAACAGCTCTTAAATCCAGCCCCCATGCCTACTGCACCCCCTGCCCTGCTGCTCCCCTGCCTGACCTGTGCCAGAAGGGTTCACGCACCCTCCAGCAACCTGGTCCCACTAATTTCTCTGCTCTCTGGCTCTGTCCTGCCCAGGCTGGGCCCCAGATGTCGCTCCCTCTTCATTCCTACTAATTCCAGCCCCTTCGCTCTACACAGCCTGGTAGCAGTTCTGGCTGCTGCTGGGACCATGTCTGGGCCGTTCTCCTCCTGGCTCTGCACACAGGACCTTTCTGCCTTGACTTCTTCTCCCCCAGGAGAGCTGTTCTCTCCCCATGGGCCGAACATCAGGAGTGGGCAGTGAGTGCCCCCAGCAAGCACTGGGGGGCAACCAGAGCATCTTTTAAAACAATGACTGTTATTGTACATATTTCAGGTATACAACATGATGCTATGGGATGCATATAGACAGTGAGAAGGTTACCATGATGAAGCAATTAGCATATCCATCATCTCACAGTTACCTAGATTTTTTGTTCTTGTGGCAAGAGCATCTAAAATCTACTCATTTAGCATGAACTCCACATACAGTACAATTTTATTACTACAGTCCTCATGTTATACAGTAGATTCTAGCCTTGTTCATCCTACATACCTGCTACTTTGTATCCTCTGACCTTTAAAAAATCCCTTTCAACCCTTTGTGGGGTATATACCTGGAAGTAGCCAGGTGTGGTGGCGGGCACCTGTAATCCCAGCTACTCCGGAGGCCGAGGCAGGAGAATCCCTTACAGCACCTTGTGATTTGCCTTCATAGACCTCATGACAATTCTAATTCTGTAGTGATTTTTGATTATCTGTTTAGCGTCTGTCTCCCCATATGAGTCTAAGCCCTAAGAAGGCAGGGACTAGGTCTCACTGCTGAATCCCCAGCACCCAGTTTAGGGCCTGACCTTCTGGTGAGAAGGAAGGAAGCTAGGGAGGGAGGAAATGAGGGAGGGAGGGAGGGAGCAAGGGAGGGAGGGACAGAAGAAGGAAAAAAGGGAGGGAGGGAGGGAGGGCAGGGAGGCTGAGGCAGGAGGATTGCTTGAGCCCAGGAGTTTGAGGCTATAGTGAGCCATGATCAGGTCATTGCACGCCAGCCTGGGCAACACAGCGAGACCTCATCCCTTAAAACAAAAAAAAAAAAAGAAAAGAGAAAAAAAAAAGAAGTTAGGAATTGGGGCTGGTCTGGACCAAGGGAGGTGGCATTAATGACCTCAAAGGTCCCCTTGAAGTCAGGGGCCCCACAGTTCTGTAAATACCAGGAATTCAGAGTTGCACCCTTTGGAGCCCATGGAGAGGCTCAGTGCTGAGTGGCCACTGCCTTCTCTCTTGCAGCCTGCCTACAGCATAGGAGCTGTGACGCCTGCATGTCCTCGGACCTGTCCTTCAACTGCAGCTGGTGCCATGTCCTCCAGAGGTTTGTGCCCAGGGTTACCCACTGACTCCTACTGGCCAAACATGGATGAGGGGAAGAGGGTGGCACGGCCCCGCTCCCGGCCTCAATGCCCACAGTCGGCCAACATTAGAGTATCTCTGGCCAGTGCCACTCTGATTCTTAGGACAAGAATATGGCCTGGGGGCTTCTGGAAGACCATTCAGGGATTCCAGCTGCTCGGGCTTCCTCCTCACACCCAGGAGGGGAGGATTCATCCTGGAACGGGGCTTCTCAGAGTGGTCCACAGCTGTGGGCATCAGACCTTGGGCTCCAGTTAAACATGCAGATTCCTGGGACCCATCCCAGACCCTCTGTCTCAGGATCTCTGGGAGAGAACCCAGGAAGCTGCATTTTAACATCATGCCTCATCTGTAAACAAGTGTCAGAACTGCCAGTTCACAGACAAAGTCTGGTCCAAAGAAAGACCCATGACCCCAGAACACCACCTCAAGAGCTTTCTTGGGCTGCAAGGGATTGTTCTGAAGACCAGGGGTGTGGACCACAGGCATCCATGGAAAGTTGGGGGAGCTAAAAAGCTGTGTTTGCTTGCTTTTAGAAGCTCAGAACGTTCTGGGTGAGATTCAGTTTCAGTGATAAAGTTCTTAAATCCATCTCCACTTCCACTCCTTGTTCTGAAATCGTTTCCTCACAGATTAGACTCAGAATTCAAGCTCTGTTCCCTGTCCAAGATAAATAAATGACAGGAGGAGGGGGAAGAAAAAGATTTCCTTGGGGACTAGAGTTCTCATGAGAGTGGGAAGCCCTATGAACTCCCAGAGCTTTTAAGGCAATCTCGAAAATTGCTAAATTATAGTCTCTGAGTTCCCGTGCAGCTGTGGTGCTGTTCCTTTCCAATGCTCCTTTCCAGTGCTTGCTTGCTTGCTTTTTTTTTTTTTTTTTTTTGAAACAGAGTTTTGCTCTTGTTGCCCAGGCTGGAGTGCAATGGTGCAATCTCGGCTCACTGCAACCTTCACCTCCCGGGTTCAAGTGATTCTCCTGCCTCAGCCTTCTGAGTAGCTGGGATTACAGGCACACACTGCCACACTCAGCTAAATTTTTTGTATTTTTTTAGTAGAGATGGGGTTTCGCCATGTTGGCCAGGCTTGTCTCAAACACCTGACCTCAGGTAATCCACCTGTCTCGGCCTTCCAAAGTGTTGGGATTATGGGCGTGAACTGCTGCCCCTGGTCCCAATGATTTCCTATGCCTCCACACCATGGCCCACTCTGGAGTCTAAGGGTAACATTAATTCCAGGATTCCTTTGCTCCTTTCCAATATCCTGCTGCAAGTATAGAAGTTCTCACCTTTATAGGCAGCCTGCCTAGCACACGGACACGGCTCTGGGCCCTGAGGGGATGGGGCGTGTCCATCAGGTCTCCCAGGTGTTCTTCCCACCAGCTGTGCTTTTATTCACTCTCTTGGGGGCCTCAGATTGTTTACCCTGTAAAATGGGCTGGGGTCATGTGATTCAGGAAGATGTGGGAACAAACACACTGTTATTTAAACTCCTCGAACAGTTTTTGTTTTGTTTTCTTTTGTTTTGTTTTGAGACAGGGTCTTGCTCTGTCATCCAGGCTGGGGTGCAGTGGTGCAATCACAGCTCACTGTGGCCTCAACCTCCTGGCTCAAGCAATCCTCCTGCCTCAGTCCCCCCTGTAGTTGAAACCACAGGTGCACACCACCACATCCGGCCATTTTTCTAATATTTTGTAGAGATGGGGTCTCACTTTGTTAGCCAAGCTGGTCTTGAACTCCTGGGTTCATGTGATCTGTCCTCCTTGGCCTCCCAAAATGCTGGGATTACAGGTGTGAGTCACTGCACCCAGGCTATCAAGAAGCATTTTTACAAAGCATTCAGCGTCCTTCGCATGATACTCACAGAGCCTCAGAAAGAATACCTAAGATAGACCCCAGGTTGGTTCTTCCTGGAGCAGAGCATTGCAGAGTAGTCTGCAGACTGTGAGGCTCTCCTTATACCTGGAGGGCTTGTAAAATGCAGATTCCTGGGCCCCATCCCACTGAATATGATCCTCTGGGACCAGGATCCCAGGAATCTGATTTTTGAAGTTGTCCCTCTTGTACCTTTCAAATTTGAGAACCATGGTCTCAGCGATGGAGAGATGGCCTCAGATGAGCCCTGGGATCCTGGGGCTGCCTGCCACCACATGACTCAGCTTTCACAAGCGCTGAGCCATGAGAACTGCAAAATGGGTCAGATGACAGCCAGACCCTCCCATCAATGCAACCCCCATTTAAAGCATACGCCCAAATTCAGAGACCATGAGTTTAATGAGGGTTGGGCCCTCCTCAGCATTAGGAGGTTGGTCAGGCTGGGGGAAGGGCAAGGCCTCTGATTGTGTGCATCTGCAGGGGTTGTGTCAGCAGAGGGGAGCACAGAGAAACTCCACCCGGGGGAGCACGGCTGGTGCGAGTTGGAAACCATCCCATCCCCAGGCGCCGCATGGGCCTGGGCTCACTCCTGCACACTGTCCTTTCTTACAAGCTCTCTGAAGCCTCAGCTGCAACTGAGAGCTGAACCCAGGTCCCCAAAAACCCGGAGGGCAGGGCCAGCTGACATGGTCTGTCTGGCAACAGCTGCAGTCAGTCCCCGCATGGTTCTCTGCTCCTCTCCCTCCACCCAGTCTGCCTTTCACAGCCTCCCAGAGCTTTCCTCCTTGCTCTTGGGCTGGAATGGATTTAAACAATTTCATCTCTCATGGCAGGTGCCCCCGCCCCCTGCCATGGCCCAGTCTGGAGTCTAAGGGTAACGTTAATTCCAGGGTTAGCTCCAGAAACGGGGGTCATAAACCCATACCAAAGGCTCAATCTTTTAAAGAATCAGTTAGCATGGTCTAAAAGAACTTTCTTTTTTTTTGTTTGTTTGTTTTTAAGAGACAGGGTCTTGCTCTGTCACCCAGGCTGGAGTGCAGTGCTGCCATCATAGCTCACTATAGCCTTAAATTCCTGGGCTCCAGCAATCCTCCTGCCTCAGCCTCTCAAAACGCTGGGATTACAGGCATGAGCCACCACACCCACACTAAAAGAAACTTTAGTTCTCAGCCTCCAATAGCCTTCCTAATCCTCCATCCCCCAAAGTAGTGGGCATAGAGGGCCTGACAGAAGGAGAGTGTGGCTGGCTCAGTTCAGCCATCCCTGCTGCAGCGGGAGCAGCTCAGAGCCCAGAGGCATCTGTAGAAGGAAAGACTGACAGCTCTTGGCAAGCCTTGGCCCTTGGCCTCACCGAACTTCAGTGGGTGCTGGTGCAGTTAACCTGCTGAGAGTTCCTTCTCGGCACTGGTGGTTCATGATGTTATTCTTCCTATGCAGATGTCCCTGGGCTTCAGTAGGGCTTGGAGGGTTCCCCTAGCACCAAAGAGTAAAGAACAAAAAGTTGGGAATGATCCATGGAGAGCATTCTCTGGTGCATCATCATGCCCCCATCCTTTCCCTACAGGGGTGCTTGGTGTCTTCCACCCAGCTGAGCTGCCCAATGCCCTCTCTGGAGACCCTTGTCAGCCAGTTGTAAATCTCTCCCAGCCTCCGGCAAGATCATTTCTGCCCTTGAATGATCACCTGGGAGGTGTTGACTAAATCTGCTGATGCCTACCTTTAGCCCCACTCTCCTTCCCAAGGTTAGGCCCCTCAATAACCAGGATGAAAACACGTATGTGAATTGCCTGGATTCTCAGCAGTGTCATGGCAGCTCACAGTCAAGACGACCTTGAGGATCACTGGAGCTCATGCAGTCCTGCTAGCCCCTACACCTACTCACGTGGGCAGATGAGGCCTTGGTCCTGGGGAGCTGGGTCAGAAGGAAGGCAGGGATGCCACAAATACCTTCATCTTCCAGGGAAGTAGAGGGAACAGGAGTGCCTGACTACCTCAGCCTGGGGACCTTAGCTCCTCTTCTCACTATCAGCAGAGAGTTGTTACTGAACAGTGAAAGGGGAGGGCTTCTTTGTCGATCCCATCACACCTCTGACCTTTTGGTCCTCCTGCAGATGCTCCAGTGGCTTTGACCGCTATCGCCAGGAATGGATGGACTATGGCTGTGCACAGGAGGTGAGAAGCATAAGTATCGGCTGCAATTCCTGTGCCAGGTGGTAGGGAATAGGAGGGAAGCCGGTAGAGCCCGCTCCTGCAAACTCCTCTCAAGGTGGCATTAGCTCTTGGCAATATCCTCCCCTCTATCTGAGATTTCTTTTCCAGACTGCCCTGAGACAATGAGACCCACTTTGGAAGGTTTCAGAGGGCTCTGTGGGTCTTTGAGGCGAGCATTCTGATGCCTTGGCCTTAAGTGGGCAGCTCTCAAGGAATTCTTTTGGTGCATGCAGAGGGGATGTTAGGCATGGCCTCAGCCACTGCTGGCTCCTCTGGGAGACTATGTACCTGCTGACGTTAATGACGCACCTGCTGAGCCTCTGGTCCTCTGGCTTTTGAGGAAGGCAGTCATTCTGGAAGTAAGGAGGGTGGTTCCGGGCATCTCCTTTCTAGAATCCCATCCAGGTTCCTTCTTGCTGCAAGAATTTTCCAGTACACTCAACACTGATTCTGGATGGAAAGCATCCTATTCTCACACCATAGACTAACACAGATGAGTCATTCATCTGTGCCCTCTTTTTTTTTTTTGCCCCCTCCCTTTATCTCTTCTTGCAAAGCAAGCATGCTGCATGTGCCAAGCATGTGACTGTGAGCTGCCCTACCCTCGCTCTTATTTAGGCTGACCCAGAAGCTGGGGCCATTGCCCCCATTGATCAGAGGCGAAAATGGGGGCTCAGAGAAGTTTAATGAATTGGCCTGCATCTTGCAGCTAGAAGGTGATGGGCCCAGCATTTAAATATCAACTCTCCAGAGCCCATGGCCATGCACTCACCACGGTCTATTTATTAGTCTGAGTCTGGGCTTAAAAAAAAATCTTGTCCAGCAGCCTACTTCTGAAGTTAGCTGTTGGTGACCGTTCAGATTTGCTCTATTTATTTGAGATTGGCATCTCAGCTCCTTCCTTGAGGAAGGATTTGAAGCAGCTGACAGATAAATTGCCCTGTAAGATAAGATGCTTTCAGGATGAAGGGAAAGGTGTAAATGCATTCAGGACACAGCACTGGCTCTCTCCTGCAGGCAGAGGGCAGGACGTGCGAGGACTTCCAGGATGAGTACCACAACTCGGCCTCCCCTGACACTCCCTTCAGCCCCTATGATGGAGACCTCACCACTACCTCCTCCTCCCTCTTCATCGACAGCCTCACCACAGAAGGTAAGTCCTGAGCCCAGGTGGGGAGCAGAGAGGAGGCCAGGAAGGAGAGCTACCCCTCTGGGCGCCCCCCTCTCTCTCCCTGACAGCGATGATCTTATGGGATGGGAACTGCCCCATCCTTTTATAGCTAAGGGGGCCTGAAGTTCAGACAGTTTAGGTCACTTGCTGGTGAGAAGCAGAGGCAGATTCAGAACTCGAACTCTACTCCTAGGCTCTAACCACTGTGCTGGCCCACATCAGGGCTACAGACAGAATTCACTGTGAAGAGGGGAAAAATTAATATCCCAGCCCAGTGCCAGGTATTTTATATAACTTATCTCCGCTAATCTTAATAGCAGTCCTCACAGAACCTGAAAAGGCTCATCCCTGTAGCAGATATGAACTCAATCCATACACTCAGGTGTGAGAGAAAGGCTGCCTTGTTTTTCTGTAAGTTCCCCCAGCTTCTCACTTTCAGGCCCTGGAGTGATGGATGGGGAATTCCACCTCAGCTGTCCATCCACCCTGACTATTCAGGTCTGGCCGTCCAGGGGCTTCCCTGCTACCTGGAGGCCTGGGGGTCTTGGTTGAAGCTGCCAGAGGTCCATCCCCCTGAATGCACCAGGCAGTGTCCCAGGAAGCCTTGTGCAGGCTCCTCTGGCCCCAGGCCTCAAATCTCTTCCCTTTCTCCCATGCCCCCTCCAGGATTCTGTAGCTATGTCTGAGACATTCCTCTCTTTTATCCTTTTTCAATACCCTGCATCGCAGCCAGGCACAGTGGCTCACACCTGTAATCCCAGCACTTTGGGAGGCTGAGGTGGGCAAATCACTGGGTTCGAGACCAGCCTGGCCAACATGGTAAAACCCCGTCTCTACTAAATATATAAAAATTGGCCGGGTGCGGTGGCTCACGCTTGTAATCCCAGCACTTTGGGAGGCCGAGGTGGGCGGATCATGAGGTCAGGAGTTTGAGACCAGACTGGCCAACACAGTGAAACCCCATCTCTACTAAAAATACAAAAATTAACTGAGCGTGGTGGTGGGCGCCTGTAGTCTCAGCTACTCGGGAGGGTGAGACAGGAGAATTGCTTGAACCTGGGAGGTAGAGGTTGCAGTGAGCCAAGATCATGCCACTGCACTCCAGCCTGGGTGGCAGGGTAAGACCCTGTCTCAAAACAAAACAAAACCCCGCATCCAGCTTTGAAAGCCCCGTCCCTTTAGGCTAAGACTGAAAGACTTGTGGGTTCTTTATAGCCTCCCCTGAACCAAATATCTGCTTGAAAGGAATAATGATAACAAGGAAAGGAAAGAAGAAAAAAGTTAATATTTTAAAACATTATTCAGCCACTATTTTCTTCCCCCTCTAACCCTATGTTAGGATTTTTTTTTTTTTTTTTTAAGACGGGGTCTCACTATTGCCCAGGCTAGAGTACAGTGGTGTGATCATGGCTCACTGCAGCCCCCAACTCCTGGGCTCCAGCAATCCTCCCACCTCAGCCTCCCAAGCAGCTGGGACTACAGGCATGTACCACCATACCTGGCTAATTTTTAAAAAATTTTTTGTAGAGATGAGGTCTCACTATGTTGCCCAGGCTGATCTCAAACTCCTGGGCTCAGGTGATCCTCCTGCCTCAACCTCTAAAAGTGCCGGGATTATAGGCCTAAGCCCCCATGCCTGGCCCACAGTCCTTTCTTATAGATAAAGAAAGAGGCTCGTAAAGGGGCAAAGTAGGTTATTGAAAGTTATGTGAGGGGTAAGTGGTGAGATGTTCTTTCCACAGTGTCCCCTTTCTTTTTTCTTTAGACCTAGTCTCGCTCTGTCACCCAGGCTGGAGTGCAGTGGTACAATCTCAGCTCACTGCAACCTCTGCCTCCCAGGTTCAAGCAATTCTCCCACCTCAGCCTCCCAAGTAGCTGGGACTACAGGCGCACACCACCACACCTGGCTAATTTTTGTATTTTTAGTAGAGATGGGGTTTCGCCATGTTGGCCAGGCTGGTCTCAAACTCCTGACCTTGTGGTCCACCCACCTCAGCCTCCCAAAGTGCTGAGATTACAGGCGTGAGCCACCGAGCCTGGTGTGTCCCCTGCCTTTCCTAGAAAACTAGAGAACAAGGGCAGGGACCCATGGACCTGGCTGGGGGTAAGTTGTGGAGGAGAATGAATGAATGATAGGAAAGCACCAGCATTTTTGGGGACCAACTCTATGCCCAGTAGGGTGCTAAAGTGGCATGTAAATTAATATTCAGTCCTCCCAACAATCCTGGATCTTGACACTGTTATATCCCTGTTTCATAAAGGAGACACTAAGGCTCAGAGAGGCAGATGACTTCCCAAGGTCACACAGCCAAGAAGGGATAGAGTCAGGTTTCATCTAGCTCCAAAAGCAGAGATCTTTCCCCTCAACCCCATTGCCTCTCTTGGTGCTGAAAGAAATGGAAAAGGCTCTATGTGAATTCAGGGTCAGGGTAGAGTAGCAAAATGTGGGAAAGTGAGGCAGATTGTGACAGCTCCCATCACTCTGAAGTTGCTCCGGAATAACAAGGAGCTGGCACTGAGAGCAGAGCATGCGGTGCTGCTGCAGGGGATTCAGTGAAAAAGAAGTAGAGGCTGGGAGAGGAGGCTCACGCCTGTTATTCCAATACTTTAGGATGCTCAGGCAGGCGGATCACTTGAGCTCAGGAGTTCAAGACCAGCCTGGGCAACGTGGCAAAACTATGTCTCTACCAAAAATCAAAAATTAGCTGGGCGTGGTGGCCCTTATGTGTAATCCCAGCTACTCAGGAAGCTGAGGTGGGAGGATCGCCTGAGCCTGGGAGGTTGAGGCTGCAGTGAGCTATGATTGTGCCACTGCACTCTAGCCTGGGTGACAGTGAAACACTGTCTCAAAAAAAGAAAAAGAAAGAAAGTAAAAAGAAAAGAAAAGAAAAGAAAAAGAAGCAGAAAGAAACTTTGCCCTTTGGGGAGTTGGTGACTGAGTCCAGGGGTAACCTTCCAGTCAAAGAAAGCTCCTCTTACAAGGAGGTAGTCCCTGCTTAGTTACCACCAGTTAGCCCCCTAGGCTTACTGAGGGCATGTTCTGAGCCCAGCACTGGGCCAGGAGGGCTGCAGACACACCCTGCCGCATCCAGAGGGTTTAGCCAGACAGTGTCTGGTGGAGCCACAGTGTCAGAGGCTAGAAGGGGGGCTGTGGTGGCATGGGGAGCCCAGGGCACGCCGCTTGGGGGCCAAGCCTAAATCCTGACTTGTTATTACTGAGCCCCCTGGGCTGTCCTACAGCCCACCACGTAGGTCCTCTGTCCTACAGAGGCAGTGAGTTCTG
This sequence comes from Theropithecus gelada, assembly GCF_003255815.1. NCBI lineage: Eukaryota > Metazoa > Chordata > Mammalia > Primates > Cercopithecidae > Theropithecus > Theropithecus gelada. The sequence goes on along the minus strand of NC_037684.1, from coordinate 27,039,924 downwards.
TCTGCCAGTTTTATTATCTGTGTGCATCCCCTGCCAGCTCAGGAATGGGTCTCACTTCTATGTTTTGTGTAATGGTTCCCAACAGAAAACATTCATTAGAGTAAAAAGTGAAGACAGTTAGGGCTCTATGTCCTTCCAGTCCTGGAAGAGGTGGCAAAGATTGTGAAGTTACATCTGTAAGAGAAAAAACTTTTTGGAGTGTGGTACGGGATCTTGCTATGTTACCCAGGCTGGACTTGAACTCCTGGGCTCAAGGATGCTCCCGCCTCAACCTACTGAGTAGCTGCAGGTACGTGCCATTGTGCCTGGTTTATAAGAAAAAACATTTTTAATGATGACTTCCCCCGACATGCCCAAGTTGCAAGGCATCTTGGCAGGACAGCTTGAGTCACTCTCCTGCCTGTGTGGTTACAGCCCACACAGGGAGACTTGCAGAGGCAGGCGTGGGATAGAGTCTTTCCCGTCCATTCTATGAGGGTACAGGCTCCAACAGGGAGATGTGAACGAAGGGACCCAGCAGGGGCCTGCCTGGGCAGGACAGAGGTAGAAAGCAGCAGGGCAGGAGGAGCGGGAGACATGGGGGCTGGATTTAAGAGCTGTTCACTCGCAATCAAACGCTACTCACTTAAATGAACCAGAAGACCTCTGAGTGGCAAGTAGCTGTCACAAAGCCCATGCATTTTATTCCAAAGAGAGACAGGCACTCACCCAGAACAACTGTGTGCAGAAGGGCTTATCTTATAAGCAACAGAACAGAACACCTTGATAGCCACAGGAAGTGACAACTAACAACAGAAAATGACCACTCATTTGATCAACATTGCATGCATTGCTTCCTGCGTGAGTTTAAATACCTTGTTAGGCCAGGTGAGGTGGCTCTCGCCTATAACCCCAGTGCTTTGAGAGGCTGAGGTAAGAGGATTGCTTGAGCCTAGGAGTTGGAGACCAGCCTGGGCAACACAGTGAGACCTCATCTCAAAAAAATATTTTTTTATTAGCCAGGTGCAGCTACTCGGGAGGCTGAGGTGGGATGGTCACTTGAGTTCAGGAGGTCAGGGCTGCAGTGAGCTGTGATTGTACCACTGCACTCCAGACCGTGTGATGGAGCAAGACCTCGCTCCATAAATAAATAAATAAATAAATAAATAAATAAATAAATAAAGTTCAGGTGCTTAGGGCAAGAATCTTCAGTCATTTACAGCATTCTCCTGACATGAAACTCTTGCTTGTCTTTTCCCATAAAAATCTGCTTGGGAAGGAATCATAGGAAGGGTGGACCCTTGAAACTTACTTAGAAAGCCACAGGCGACAGGTCTCGAGGTATAGACAAAAAGTGGGTTGGGACTGTCTCCTGCACACTGCAGCCCCAGGGAGTCTCCAAGCTGATCTCACCTTGTGACACATACAGTCCCTCTTCAGACCCATACTCAGCTCTCTATTGCCCTGCAGAAGAACGTGCACAGCCTCCTATTGCTCTCTTGGCAGCCGGCCCTCCACTCCCAGCCTCATCTCTCACCAGCTGCCGCTCATATACTCCCCACCCTCCAGCTACACTCAACTGCTGTGTGATGTTGAGCAAGTCTCCTCCCCTCTCTGAGCCTCAGTTTCCTTACCTCTAAAATGAAAGTTTGGGCTGAACCTCCCTAAAGTCCCATCTGGACTCAGAGTGACAAAGGCCGTAATGAGTCCACTAATCTTGCTCCTTCTGTCCTCTCTCTTTGAAGATGATACCAAGTCGAATCCCTATGCAGGAGGAGATGGTGAGTACAGAACCACCTGCCCTCAGCGTCAGACCCAGCGCCTCTTGGACCCACCCCAGAAGAGGGTGCAGCAGCTGCCTGCACTGTTTTTATGAGTGCGGAGAGGGAGCAACTGCAGCCTGAGCATCCCAGACCTTCTGCTGGGTGGGGAGGCAGGGGTGCTTCTGGGTACAGGTGCCCTAGATTGAAGGAACATGTCTACCCGACATTTCTCACCTCAGCCATGAACCTCCTGTGGTTCTTCTCCTGGCTCTCTGCCCTTGAATATTCACTGCCCAGAAAGGAGTGGGAGGAGGGGAAGGACTGAGCCAGGGCAGGCATGGGTGGGGCCTGTGGCCATCCCCTCCGATCCCCACGGGCTCATAGTCAGCAAGGGGTAGAGAGCAGCTTCTTTCCTCACTCAGGCTGGCAGAGGACATAAAATGGTCCACTACAATTTTTGCAGGGTACCAGAAGGTGGGACTCACTGCAGCCTCCTAGGATTACCTAGAAGGATAATCTCCTTTCTGAGGGTGGGAGCTGCCCCCACCTCCCCTGCCCTTTGCCCAGAGCCAGCTCAGGCCTTTGTTGCAACCTGTGCAAGAGTAGAGATGAAAGTGCCTTCCAACCCCAGGGCTGGAGATTGTCATCTGGGCTTCCAGCAGGAGAGGAAAGATTATTAATGCAGCACAGTGTGATGGTGTCCCCCAGCAGAGATGGAGCCATTGCTCCTCCATAGGCAGTGGGTGTGAGTGTGTGTGTGTGTGTTGTGGGGGTGGCTGGGCCATAATCCCCTCACTCTGCACCATGTGCTCATCAGCAGAAGCCCTCATCATCAAATCATCAGAGCCACTGCAGGCTGCAGGCTGATTGCCATCCAGGTCAGGGGAGGTTCACTTGGGGCATTTCACCTCAGTCCTCCCACCTGTTGGCAGACAGAGGCCCTAGCCATGCCCTGGAGTGCCCCAGGAGAGTTTCTCTCCTGGGTGTCCTCTGCTTACAGAGTGCAGAGTAGAGCAAAGGGGATGGGGAGGACAATGATTTTGAGTGCATGCAACATCCCATTAAAACTCACCACCCCTAGCTGCCTTCCAACCCACCCACTAGCTGTGTAGGAAGAATGCAACATTTTTGTTGCCAGCCTGCTCATCTGTCTTCTCTACCTCATTATCTCCACATTCCTTTAGGATAGGGTAAAGAGGCAAATAGCCACCCCAGGTAGTGTCAGGCAACTAGGTTTTTTAGGGGTGGGCACTGAATTTGTGTGTCTGTGGGGAAATCACTTAACCTCTCTGTTATTTCCATTACCTCAGTCATGCACGAAAGGGGTTGAGCTTCCAGCTCTGTGGAAAATACTCTCTCCCCCGGGATGTATTTCAAATGCCTAGGATGTTCTCAGAGAGTGCCTGTTGGCTTCTTGGCTTCCAGAGGACCTACATCATTCCATATACTTTCTTGGAGCTTCTCTGACGGGCCTGCCAGTTTTTTTGTTTTGTTTGAGATGGAGTCTCACTCTGTCGCCCATGCTTGAGTGCAGTGTCACGATCTCGGCTCACTGAAACCTCCGCCTCCTAGGTTCAAGCTATTCTCCTGCCTCAGCCTCCTGAGTAGCTGTGACTACAGGAGTGTGCCACCACACCTGGCTAATTTTTGTATTTTTAGGAGAGATGGGGTTTCACCATGTTGGCCAGGCTGGTCTTGAAATCCTGACTTCAGGTGATCCGCCTGCCTTGGCCTCCCAAAGTGCTGGAATTAGAGGAGTGAGCCATCACAGCCAGCCCCTGCCAGTTTTTCTAAAAGCTGAGGACACAGAGTTGAATAAGACATCATCCTTGCCCTCCAAGAGGTCACAATCTGGGAGTGGACAGTGATAGGAAAAACTATGGTCATTTGCCATCATAATAGCTAATACTTATTGAAGTCATCCAAAATGGGAGACATGGTCCTCAGTGCTTGACATGAATCATGTCATTTTAACCTTCACAATAACCCCATTAGGTGGGTATTATTATCCTTGTTCAACAGAAGTGATAATGAAGACAGAGAAAGGTTAGATAATTTGCACAAGGTCACACAGCTAGTAAGTGGCAGAGCATAGATTTCAATCCAGGCAGCCAGATTTCAGATCCCAAACTCTTAACCCTCAGATGCCCTTTGTGAATTCCTTAATAGCACTTATGTAGTGGCACAGATATCAGAGAGAACTTCTCTTATGATCCTTATTAGACATTTGGGGCAACTTTTAGGTGATTTTGGAAAACTACCCAGATGGTGTCGAGCACAACATGAATGCCTTACTCATAATGATTCCAACTCCCACCCAACCTCTTCCTGTATTTGATACGTGGACCCAAAGGCTCTGTCGGCTTTCATCTCTGAGACTTTGTTAGAACCCAAGACCCCATGGTTCCACCTTCCCTGCTCCCCTGCAGCCCCTGCCTGCCCTAATGATCTCTCCACAGGCCTTCAGAACAACCTGTCCCCCAAGACCAAGGGCACCCCTGTGCACCTAGGCACCATCGTGGGCATTGTGCTGGCAGTCCTCCTCGTGGCGGCCATCATCCTCGCTGGAATTTACATCAATGGCCACCCCACATCCAACGCTGCGCTCTTCTTCATCGAGGTCCGTGTCATCTGTGGCCGCAGGGCTGGCTGCCATCCGCTTCTGCGTCAGCGTCTCCTGGGCCATTTGTTCCCTGCCTCTCCCCTTCTCCCTCTCCCCTGCCACATACCTGAGAAGACCTCATCCACCCCATCCTGACACATTTCGAGATAGCTGGCGCCCATTAAGTCCTGCACCCTGAGAAATCAGCACCTCAGAACTCCCTCGGCCCTCCTGTCCTGTGGAACAACCCCTCTGCTTTTGTTCCCCCATTCGTGAAATCAGAAAAGAATCCCCGGAGGAAAGAAAGAAGGCCACAGTGCCACACAGTGCCCATCTAGTGGCTGTGCAGCCTATCTCTAGTGATTTATGGTCTCATGCCCAAATGCCAGGCTCAGTTCTTACTCAAAGCCATGATGGAACCAGGGCCTCTGCCTCTTTTGCCTACTGATACCTGCCTTTAAGGTTAAAATTGAGGGGCACGTGCAGTGGCTCCTTCCTAAGATCCTAGCACTTTGAGAAACCGAGGCAGGATTACTTGAGCACAGGAGTTTAGAGACTTACCTGAGCAACAGAGCAAGACTCCGTCTCTACAAAAATTTTAAAAATTATCCCAGCATGGTGGCACGCACCTGTGGTCCCAGCCACTTGGGAAGCTGAGGTGGGAGGATCCCTTGAGCCCAGTGGTTTGAGGCTGCAGTGAGCCCTGATCATACCACTGCACTCCAACCTGGGCGATACAGGAGACCCCATCTCTAAAATAAAAATGAAATAGACAAGTGAAATAATGATAAGAGCTGCCCTCTGAGAGCTTTAGTTGAGGATGCTAAGTTTTGAACGTCTCATTTCTGAAGAGCCAGCCTGAGGGGCAGCATGGGATGTGAGGCTCAGCCTCCTTCACTTGGGGCCGCAGAGCTCAGCAGCTCCTGCCCCCAATCCTCCACTTCTGGCTTCTAAAGTTCCCCACAGGGTGCAGCAGTGGTGCCTCTGTGACCCTAGTCTCCTCCACATGGGTCACGAGCCCACCAGCCTCATTACCCACAGGCCTAGGTCATTCCCCCAATTTCTTTTTCTTTTTCTTTTTCTTTTGTTTTTGAGATGGAATCTTGCTCTGCCACCCAGGCTAGAGTGCAGTGGCATAATCTCGGCTCACTGCAACCTCTGCCGACCGGGTTCAAGCGATTCTCCTGCCTCAGCCTCCTGAGTAGTTGGGATTATAGGCACGTGCCACCACACCCGGTTAATTTTTGTATTTTTAGTAGAGACGGGGTTTCAGCATCTTGGCCAGGCTGATCTTGAACTCCTGACCTCCTGATTCACCCGTCTTGGCCTCCCAAAGTGCTGGGATTACAGGTGTGAGCCACCGTGCCCGGCCCTATTTCCCCAGTTTCTTAGGAGGCTTAGCCATTCTGAAGTCTTAGCCTACCTGGGTAACACCTGGGAATTGCAGATCCCCAGGCCACAGGGATTCTGATAGGGCAGGTCTAAGGCAGGCCCAGGAATCTGCATTTTATTTATTTATTTATTTATTTTTGAAAGTCTCACTCTGTCACCAAGGCTGGAGTGCAGTGGCACAATCTTGGCTTACTGCAGCCTCTGCCTCCGGGGTTCAAGCAATTCTGGTGCCTCAACCTTCTGAGTAGTTGGGACTACAGGCTCGTGCCACTACACCCAGCTAATTTTTGTATTTTTAGTAGAGATGGGGTTTCACCATGTTGGCCAGGCTGGTCTTGAGCTCCTGGCCTCAAGTGATCTGCCCACCTTGGCCTCCCAAAGTGCTGGGATCACAGGCATGAGCCACCGCACAGGCCAGAATCTGTATTTTAATAAGCCCCCTATTGACTCTGATGTGGACCCTATGCTACCTTGGAGGGTTATCTTGGCATTTCCAGATCCTCAGGCATCATTCCAGCCATCTCTGAGCCACTTCCTCACATTGCAGTCCCAGGTCTCCACTTGGTGTATTGCTGAATCTTTTAGCTATGAGTTCTACAGACCACGCAGTGAAAGATAAAGTGTCCTCCTTCCACACTTTAGCTTCCAGCAGGTTTCCCAGTGGTTGGGGGATCACAGCAGGGAACATTTTAGGGAAAGGGTCCCTGAAGGTCAGTTGTGTGGCTCCTGGTAGGCCCCAAGTGCCCCAGGGCCCTTGTAAGAGAGAGCCTTCGTTGGCTCTGTCGCTCAGGAGTGTGGGGTCCCCATGGTGGGGGCATGCCCGCTGACTTTGCCTCTGTGCCTTCTGCAGCGTAGACCTCACCACTGGCCAGCCATGAAGTTTCGCAGCCACCCCGACCATTCCACCTATGCAGAGGTGGAGCCCTCGGGCCATGAGAAGGAGGGCTTCATGGAGGCTGAGCAGTGCTGAGAACACCAGGTCTCCCTTGTGAAGACTTTGAGACCACAGAAAAGACAGTTAAAGCAAAGAAGAGAAGTGACTTTTCCTGGCCTTTCCCAGCATGCCCTGGGCTGAGAAGAGATGGTGGTTTATGGCTCCAGAGCTGCTGCTCGCTTCGTCAGCACGCCCCGGATGTTGAAGAGGGGACCAAAAAACAACCACATGGATTTTTTATAGGAACAATAATCTAATCTCATCCTGTTTTGATGCAAGGGTTCTCTTCTGGGTATTGTAACCATGAAACAGCAGAAGAACTAACATAACTAACTCCATTTTTGTTTAAGGGGCCTTTACCTATTCCTGCACCTAGGCTAGGATAACTTTAGAGCACTGAGATAAAACGCAAAAACAGCAACCATGCCATTTGCAAAACTAACTCTGGGATTAAAGGGGAAGCATGTAAACAGCTAACTATTTTTGTTAAAGATTTATAGGAACGAGGAGGAGGTTTGGCTGTTGTCACATGAGAGACTGTTAGCCAACGACAAGGAAGTTCCGCAAACCTCCCCTGGACCCTTGCTGGTGTCCAGATGTCTGCGGTTGTCAGCCCCTTCCTTTCCCCCGACCTAAACAGAAAAGACAAGGCAAAACCCACATAATTTTAAGACAGTTCTTTAGGACATTAGTCCACCATCTTCTTGGTTTGCTGGCTCTCCGAAATAAAATACCTTTCCTTGCTCCAACTCCTTGTCTCTCAACATATTGGCTGTCACGCAGCAAGCAGAATGAATTTGGACTCAGTTACAGGCTGTCAATGGTCTGCTCTGTAGCAGTCTCAGAGCCTCCCGACCTGGAGATGGCCAGACAGCCAGATCCCCTGCTCCTGGCCACCTAAAACCCCTGCATATGACACAGGTTAACTAAAGTCAAGACTGGGGCTGCGGCATTCCAGGGTCCCTAGACTCACGCTGGTCCTCAGCCGGGTGTGGTGGCTCACACCTGTAATCCCAGCACTTTGGGAGGCTGAGGCAGGCGGATCACCTGAGTTAGGAGTTTGAGACCAGCCTGGCCAACATAATGAAACTGTCTCTACTAAAAATACAAAAAATTAGCTGGGTGTGGTGGCACTTGCCTGTATCCCAGCTACTCAGGAAGCTGAGACACAAGAATCACTTGAACCTGGGAGGCAGAGGTTGCAGTAAGCTCAGATAGCACCACCGCTCTCCAGCCTGGGTGACAGCAGAGCGAGACTCCGTCTCAAAAAAAAAAAAAAAAAAAAAAAAAAAAAAAGGCTGATCCTCATGGCTATAGAGTTGGCGTCTTAGCCCTGGCTTCTGTAGCTCTGAAAGCCTAAAGAAGGTGTTCTCTCCATCTGTTAAACACAGTACAGCGGCTCTCAGCCCTTGGGGCATGTTATCATGGGAAGGAAGTAAAATAAGAGGAGAGAAAAGAACTCAAGGGGGAACTGCATTTTAGGCTTTGCTCTCTTACCTTGCCCTTTCTGCTCAGAACCAATAACTTCTGCATCAAAACATGTTACAGCCTGCATCAAGGGCTTTACCCCAACCTGCGGCCCAGCTTTCCCTGAGCGAGCTTGCTATGCGCAGCCACATTTACCATGAGGGGCTCCCTATTCTGATGGCCTGTTTGGTGCCGAGTTTATTCACTAGCCTGTTCTGGTGTCAGTGCCTGTACATACCTCCAAAGGCAGGACTTGCCTGATAAATATTTTTCCTCCTCTGAACTGGATTTTATAGGCATTAAAAACAAGTCGGGTGGCTCAAGGGCTCCTTGAGACATACCTAGCAGGGAACTGCAGGTGGATTCTGTTGAGCGGCAAAGCGCCTGAGTGGTTGGGACACAGGCAGCTGGCATGGAAGGGATGTTTTTTTGAGAAAGGGACTCACTGTGTCGCCCAGGGCAAGGATGCCCAAATACACCAGGTTGGGGAGGCACCTACTAACCACTTGCTTTCCCTGGAGCCCGCATGTGTCTGTGGGGCGGGGAGGCCTAGGGTTCTACGGCTGCCTGGGATGGGTGTGCACAGTGTGTGAAGTACCTACAACCTTGCCTTGCTAGACTGTCAGTCAGTTGCAGGGCTGGCCACAAGACCCATGTCTCCATCTGGTCACACTCCATAGCTACCCAGTTAACCTGCTCTAAACTTTGGAGAACTCCAGGATCTGTCCAAGAAATGCTTATCTGGCCAAGCATGATGGCTCGTGCCTGTACTCCCAGCACTTTGGGAGGCCAAGGTGGGAGGGTTGCTTGAGCCCAGGGGTTTGAGACCAGCTTGGGCAACAATAACAGCAAAAATGCCAGGTGTAGTGGGGCGCACCTGTAGTCCCAGCTACTAGGGAGGCTGAGGCAGAAGGATCACTTGAGCCTGGGAGGTTGGGCTGCAGTAGGTCATAATCATCATAATCATGCCACTGTACTCCAGCCTGGGCGACAGAGTGAGACCCTGTCTCAAAAAAAAAAAAAAAAAAGAACAGAAAAAGATAATGCTTACATTGTCAGGGATCCTATAGACAATCATCATTAACTCTATGAGATGCTTGGTTCTATTTTTTGGGAGACTCGGTCTAAGTGTTTTGGCTTGAGAAATCTGTAGGCTTCTCTTGGTGACACATCTCTAGTACTTTTTGTCATAAACAAACAGGCCGTCTGCCGCCAAATACCTCCACTCCCCATGCCACTGACATCCCATGGGTCAGCCAGGCTTGCTTTGACTGAGGGCGAGGCATCTGGAACTTTCTCTACCTGCAGGGGCTAGCAGCAGAGGCCTCTCTGCATCACCACCCCTTCCTCCACTCCTGACATTCTTTCCCTTCAGGCATCTAACATGGTTGGCCGAGCTCCCAGTGGGGAAACATGTGCTAGAGTTAGGGAGTGGGACAAGTGGTGCCGTGCATGGAATCAGGCCACAACAGGAACTGGCCATTTGAGACACACACAGGTGGTAGATGCTTTGCTGGTGGGCTGTGCTTCCCTCATCCAGAGAGCTCTGTTACAGCCCACTGTGTCCTTCAGAAGCTTGAAAGGAACCCAAATCTTTGCTGCGCTGTCCTTTTTCTTCCCCTAATTCAGACCCTCCTTCCACCAGCACCCCTCTACCTCCACCCTCAGCTCTTCCTTGCCTGGTTTATGAAGCAGGGCTGAGGCCTCACGTTTCCAACTCTTGATTGTCACTCGCATCCTCACAAAGGATAAACCACGGAGCAACTGGAAAACCATCAGCCAAGCATTCGGATGAGTCTGGTTATTGGTCCACCTCCGACCAGATTCCCTTACACTTAACTCACTTCTTTCTTTGGCAATGACCCTCATGACATGTATAAAAGGGTATGACTAAGAAGAGGCTGTGATCTAACATTTATTTGCTGCTATTTTTTACTCTGACTGGGGTGAGCTCTAGATTTTAATTCCAAATGTTCTTCAGAAGCAGCCCCAGCTCATCACTGGGAAAGAACTGCCCCTGCAAACCAGCTAAATTTGAGAGTTTAAATTCCCTGCCCCTAAAACTTCTCACAGAGCTGGGGAGTTGGTGGCAACTTTCCAAGTCAAGGTCTTGCTTAGAAAGTCCTTCACTGCATGACCAGGTGCAGTGGCTCACGCCTGTAGTCCCAGGTACTTGGGAGCCTGAGGCAGGAGGATCGCTTGAGCTCAGGAGTTCAAGGCTGCACAGAGCCACAATCATCCCACTGCATTTGTTTAAAAATAAATTTTTAAAATTTGTGTGTTTCATCAGGGGTCTCCTGTATCTGTGTATGTTTGTGTGTGTGTGTTTGTATACAGCCTTGTCCAATGTTTTTAGCAATAATATATGCACACACAGGTATTTTGTTGCTAAAGAGATTGGACAAGGTTGTAGCTGTGCTCAGGCTTCAGCTTGGTTTGTTAAATTAAGAGAGAGAGAAACAATGACAAGAGCTGCTGGCCAACCACACTATTCAAAAAGCAAAGTGTCCACCACTAAAGTTGACCATTCATCTGGTTGCAGGCAAGGCTAAGGCTCTCTCTCCTCTAGTTCCTGGAATAGACTCACAGGTTGGCATGAAGCACTGATTAGGGGCTGCACTCAGACTCCCTGGCCATGCGAACCTACACCAGAAGAGTCAGTGTCACAGATACAATGCGGCCAATCTCTGTCTCCAAAAACCTACCTGAATTTAGTGATACAATTAGAAAGATCTGGAAACTGAGGGCACCCAGCCTTTTAAAACACAATGTATTCACGTGTTTAGTGTAAACTGTCTGCATGGATTCTCGGTGTTAATAATAAAAGGAAGCACTCTTTTACAACTCCTGCTGTGTGCAAAATAAAGTGCAAAGGATTTGGGGTGGCATTCTGAAGACCACCACACATACCTTGGTTCTGATGGCTGCTGGACTCCAACTTCTTCACTGAGACATGATCTTGGGAACAGCCTCCAGCTATCTGCTCATCAGAGGTGCGTTCTTTAACCTCCTGCACCACCTCCAAGAGAAACAGCCTAAAAAGAAACGCCAGCTGTTTACTTATATTGGGCCCGTAAATCCCTGGAAGTAAACCCCGTGCATTTTTGTCTACTGTCTGAGGACACACAATAAATCTGAGAAAGTCTATGCTGTCACATTTCTGGATGCTTTGCATTTGAACAACTTTAGCCGCCTCATTGTGTTTTTATTACTTTGTGGTTTTACTCACAAAACATGGTTTAGCGAACCAAAACAAAGAGAGGAAAAATGTGAACACCTCACAGCCAAAATCAATGATGCTAAATTTCAGGCTCCAAACAAGCCAATTTATAAATAAACATGCTGTGTCTGCCAAATCAAGAGGAATGTGTTAAGAGAAGACAATGTAAACTGATGGAGAAGGTGCTGAGCTGGACGGGGAGTGGGAAGGTGGGAGCTTGGCCTCAGCCCTGCCCCTGAGTAGCTGGGTGATGTGGGCCAAGTCACTGGACTTCTCTGGGATGGCTTCCACCTCTGTGAAATAGGAGGTACTAGACTAATTGGTCTAAGGTGGGACCTAAGCAATCAGCTGTCTGGTTCTTTTTCAGGTCACACAGCAACTTAGACCAAAGCATGTCTTTCTCTTTCATTATCCTGATAGGGGGACCAAATTGTTCTATCCGGGACTCCCCTGGTTCTAACACACAAAGTCCTGCATCCCAGGAAGCTCCTCAATCCTGGGCACACTGGAATGTTGTAGAACCAAACCGGGTGTTCTCACCTGGTGCAATAACACCAGATGTCCACACTGAAACTTTGCAACAATAAAGGAAGGCATTTGTTTGCAGGACTCCAAGCAAGGAGAATTGGGTGGCTTATGCTTAAGATATGAACTCTTGATGGCTTGTAAGGAATTTTTCTTTTCTTTTTTTTTTTTTTTAAGAGAGTCTCACTTACTCTGTTGCCCAGGCTGGAGTGCAGTGGTACGATCTCAGCTCACTGCAACTTCTGCCTCCTGGGTTCAAGCAATTCTCCAGCCTCAACTTCCTGAGTAGCGGGGACTACAGGCATGTACCACCACGTCCAGCTAATTTTTGTATTTTTAGTAGAGACAGGTATCACTATGTTGACCAGGCTGGTCTCAAACTCCTGGCCTCAAGTGATCTGCCCACCTTGGCCTCCCGAAGTGCTAGGAGTATAGGCATGAGCAGCTGTGCCCAGCAGCAGGTAAAGATTTTAAAAGGCAGGGGTAAATTTCAGGAAAGCAGACATTACAGGCAAAATCATAAATCAATACATGGAAGCTATATGTTGGTTTGACCTATAAAGGTCCTCTCAAAGCAGGACCCACAAGTCATAAGGTGGGTTCAAAGATTTTCTGATTTGCAATTGGTTCAGGAGGCAAAGCTTTGCCTAGACATTTGGGATCAGCAGAAAAGAATGTTAGCTCTGGCTCATGGGCATGGCCTCCTCCAGGTCCCTCAGGAAGACATTTAGAACCAACTATAGTCAGAGTCAGTCCTCAGCACCTGCTTACCTGAGGTCTACAAGCCAGCAGATCCCTTTGGAGAGGTCTGGGCTTCTGAAAAACAGCTCAGGGACATTAAACGCCTGTGTGCCAGGCACCATTAAGTGACTTGCACACGGTCACACAGCTAGTAAGTTAAGATGTTATCTTTAGTTTCTAGAGGGGAACCAAACATCTCCTGACTCTAACTTCCTTAGCTATTGTTTTAGACTATTATTACCTTCCTGTTTATCAAGCTGCTTATTTACTTCTCAGGGCTAGCTAGGATTTCCCTGATGGAACTCAAGATTTTCCTTTATTCCCATGTGTGGGTGTCCACAGCTCCCTCTCCATGTTTGGTCACTCTGCCCTTGGTACAGCCCTCCCACCCCACTGGCTGAAGAAATAATGATTTCAAGCACCTGGAAAGCACTTTAGACTCTAGAACCTTGCTAGTTAAAGTTTGGTCCAGGGCCAGGCACAGTGGTACATGCCCTGTGGTCCGAACTACTCAGGAGGCTTGGGACCAGGAGTTCGAAGCTTCAGTGAGCCATGATCACACTACTGCCCTCTAGCCTGGGGGACAGAGCAAGACCCTGCTCTAAAAAAAATGTAAATCTATACAATGAAGTGTGGTCCAAGCCAGGTACAGTGGCTCATACCTGTAATCCTGCTCTCTGGGAGGCCAAGACGGGAGGATGGCTTGAGGCCAGGAGTTCGAAACCAGCATGAGCAACATAGCGAGACCTTATCTCTACAAAAAAATAAATAAATAAATAAAATAATAAAGTGTGGTCCAGTCAGGCAGCATTAACATTCCCTGGGGTTAGTTGGAAATGCGGCACTCAGGCCCCAGACCTACTGAGTCAGAATCTGTATTTGAGCAGCTCCCCAGGTGATTCCTGTGAAATGCATGAAAGTTTGAGATGCACCATTTAGAAAGCAATTCTACCTACATGATCGCAGCCTGTTGGAGAAGCATCGTTTTTCCATTTCCCAGATGAGGAAAATGAGGCTCAGGGAGGTGGCTTACCTATTTATTCACTTGATCCACACTCATTAAACGCCTGTGCGCCAGGCACCATTAAGTGACTTGCACAAGGTCACACAGCTAGTAAGTAGAGAAAATCCCCAAGCACAGGTTTTTGGATTCCCATCTGAGGTTGCTGTCTGTGTACCTCAGGGTGTTGCCAGAACCACGTGGCCACAGTTTAATATAGAAACAGATTATGAATCATGACAGAGTGCTCCAGGCCTGTAGAGATCCTCAAAGAGATGCCTAGGGATGACTTCAGATCCTCATTCTTGGCTCACAAAACTGTGAGCTTACCATCTATTTATCTGCACAGTCCCAGGAGCTTGAGAATGTCCTAGTTGTTGCTGCCTCCTTCTCATCCCAATGCCCACACTAGCGACCCTCCCACATGAATAATTAGAAGCACTCCTCACAAGCCTTACAGAGCACCAGGCGATGCCTCCATCTGATTTATCTTTTTGGATGGAGGACAATGGATTACTTCCTTCGCCAAGATGGGGCCGGAGGTGCAGCGAGGAAGGAAGGGGTGTAAAATCTTTACATGAACTGTGAAATCCAAAGAGAAATTTTGTGGGGGATGATTTTTCTGATGTTCATAAAACATTTTTACATTTGGTCCCTAGAGATAGCTAAATTATGCCTACAGTTTTCCACAAAGCTAAAAGCACTGAAAAAAAAAATCACCTGAATATGGGCCAATAAAATTTCATCATATATTCCCAGAGTCTTGAGTTAGAACCTTCCCTTCCAGCTTGCCTTTCCCTTCTTCGGTCTTTCCCCCTCAAAGTTTGTGTGGTTTTGTTTCTTTGTGTTTGGAGACAGGGTCTTGTTCTGTTGCCCAGAGTGGAGTGCAGTGGCATGATCTCAGCTCACTGTAACTTCCACCTCCTGACTTCAAGCGATTCTCCTACCTCACCATCCTGAGTAGCTGGGATTATAGACATGTACCACCACGCCCGGCTAATTTTGTATTTTTAGTAGAGATGGGGTTTCTTCATATTGGTCAGGCTGGTCTCAAACTCCCAACCTCAGGTGATCTGCCCTCCTCGGCCTCTCAAAGTGTTGGGATTACAGGCGTGAGCCACTGCACCTGGTCAATTTTTGTATTTGTAGTAAAGATGGGGTTTCTCCATGTTGGCCAGGCTGGTCTTGAACTCCTGGCCTCAAGTGATACACCCACCTCAGCCTCCCAAAGTGCTGGTATTACAAGCATGAACCATTGTATCCGGCCTTAGATCCCATTTTTAATTAACAGATGAAGACGCTGCTCTCTTAAGGAACATTAAGTAATTCCAAGAGCACCTCCTCAAGGCCAAAAGGGCAGCCTCCTGCAGGGCTTACCTTCCCCTTCTCAGAGCCTCCCTTTTCTCTCTCGTTTTTCTTTTTTTTTTTAGAGACAGGGTCTCAGTCTGTTTTCCAGGATTCAGTTCAGTGATGCAATCATGGCTCACTGCAGCCTTGAACTCCTGGGCTCAAGTGATCCTCCCACTTCAGCCTTCCAAGTAGCTGGGACTACAGGTGGGAACCACCATGCCTGGCTAATTATTTTATTTTTTGTAGAGATGGGGTCTTGTTTTTCTTCCCAGGCTGATCTGGAACTCCTGGGCTCAAGCAATCCTCCCATCTCAGCCTCCCAAGTGTTGGGATTATAGGTGTGATCCACCACGCTCGCTTGGCTGCAGCCTCCCCTCTCTGCAGCTGCTGACACCCATCTCTGTTCCCTGCGGCTCTTCTCCCCCAGGCCCGTTACAGACTGAGCAGAATTCTCCCAGCTGTGCTCACTCTTCCCTCTGCCTCTGTAGACAAGCACTTAGCCCTCTTTCACCATGGAGGAGGAGCCACGACTAACAAAATTAGGCAGAGGTAAACATTACTTACAATCAAAGGTCCTGGTCTACTGACTTTTGGCCTCTGGTATGGTACCGCTGGTGGTGCTGCTGGCAGCTCACATTTACTGGGTGCTTCCAATGTTCCAGGCACATTTTAGGAGATGTACTTGTATTGTCATCTATGGGGTGGGTGCTATTGCTACCTCTACCCTACACAGGAGGCCACTGAGGCACAGCACAATAGGGAACTGTATTTTTTGTATTTTACTAGAGATACGAGTTTTGCCATATTGCCAAGGCTGGTCTCGAACTCCTGTCCTCAAGTGATCCGTCCAACTCAGTCTCCCAAAGTGCTGGAATTACAGGCATGAGCCACCGTGCCCAGCCTGATCTTTAATTTTTTTCTGTAGAGATGGGGTCTCACTATGTTGCCCACGCTGAGATTTCTTAAAAAGGGACAGCACAAAATAACATGGGGTTTAGCATCAGTAGGTTTGAGTTCAACCTCAAGCTTCCGTAACTTTTGTCAGGAACCTTAAGCAAGTCACTTAACCATCCTGAGTTTGAGTTTCTTAATCTAAAAAAACCAGAGAACTGAAAGATTAGTGTGGCAATGCATCTGAACATATTCTATAAACCAGAATGCTGGACAAATGCTAATCTATTATTGAATTCAGCACTTCATTTCAGCGGAGCTGGGAATTCCATATTCGCAGCCACCTTGACTGGAAATGTCTGAAAAAGCTGCTTCCGGTTGCATGCCTTTGGGCTCCGTGGGCAGCCATTGCTGAATAAAACTTAACGACGACATAGAAACCAGGATGGGCCGCTGCAGCATTTGGAAAGACCAGGACTGAATACAGAAGGTCAAACTGGGAAAATGCTGTGAACAGAGAAAGCCGTGGGGGTGGTCCCACGCCAAGTAAGCGTATGAAATCTCAAGCCCAGAAAACAAAACTGTCCATGCCTTCATATTCCCCAAACCCTTCTTCGAGAAGGATGCAATTCAAAACACTTCCCACTTAACCAACAAGTTTTCTTCTTAAGATCCTAAACTTTAAGAAGCCCTGGAAGGTAAAACGTGTTGACTGTGGAGAGGTACCTCTCCGGGACTCTAAAAATCTGTTGGGGGTAGCTGTCTGCTGGTCCCCTCTAGAATTAAGAGTCCTTCAGCGGGCCGGGCGCGGTGGCTCACGCCTGTAATCCCAGCACTTTGGGAAGCCGAGGAGGGCGGATCACCTGAGGCCAGGAGTTCGAGACCAGCCTGGCCAACAAGGTGAAACCCCACCTCTACTAAAATACAAAATTAGCCGGGCGTGGTGGCGGGCGCCTGTAATCCCAGCTACTCCGGAGGCCGAGGCAGGAGAATTGCTTGAACCCTGGAGGCGGATGCTGCGGTGGGCAGAGATCACGCCACTGCACCACAGCCTGGGCAACAGAGCAACAGTGTGTCTCAAAAAACAAAACAAAACAAACCAGAGTCCTTCAGCAGAGGCTGAGGCAGGTGAAGTCCTGAAGCAGGACTCTAGAATTCCCAGTTAGCGAGTGGGCGGCTTTCTCCATCTCTCCCTCCACCGTGGCCCCGGCTCACATGCAAAGCCTCGGCCGTGGGTCCAGAGCTCAGTTCCCACACTAGCAAGGTTTTGTCACTCTTGGTGGGAACCGCAAAAGGTACCAGATTCTCCCTTCACCCAGCTTGCGCGGCTAAGGCTCACGCAGCACTGCGCCTGCGCAAGACACGGCCGCGCCTTTTTTTTTTTTTTTTTTTTTTTTAAAACAAGAGGCGCATGCGAGGGGCGGAGCGGCGCCGGGATCGCTCCCTCGCCCCTCCTACCCGGGGCCGGCTTCTGAGCCTGTTCCCCTCCTCCAGCCACACCGCCACGACCCTGAGTTTAGTGCTTCCATTCAAGTGCATGTTTAGGGTAGAGTCCCAAAATGGGCTGACAGCATGAAAGGGTAGGGACACGTTTATAGCAGCCAGTTTCATCTTCACTCCTGATGGAGATTAGGGTACTAAGTATTATTAGCCCTACCTACTGAGCTTGTGGGAAATAACCATGAACGATGCAACCTTTTGACTTAAGAATTTTTTTTTTTTTGGAGTTTAACATATTCAAATAAAAGTATGACTCACTAAGCTATTAACAGTCTAGCATGAAATCCTTAAAAAGAATTTCCTGGTTGTCCTACATGATTCTAGTGAATTGTGTACGTGTATTTGTGGGGGTCAGATGATGTGGGAGATCCGAGGTCTGAGTGAGAAGTAGAGATCAATTTTGGAAAAAAGTAAAAATCAAAGAATAGGTCCAACTTGGGGCTGAGGGTGTCTGAGAGGGGTAGGTGTTGTAATCAGCTATGTGGTGGAGCAGTGTAATCACCTGGTGGGTTCATTGTACCCACTCCCCAGAAAAGCCGATTTACTGAGACAGCATTATTGAAATAGACAGAGTTTAATAAGTACAGAACCAGCGAAATAGAAGACTGGAGTTTTATTATTACTCAAATCAGCCTCCCTGAAAATTTGGAAGCTAGGGTTTTTAAGGATAGTTTGGCAGGCAGGGGGCTAGGGAGTGGGGAATGCTGATTGGTTGGGTCAAGGATGAAATCATAGGGTGTCAGAACTTGTGTTCTTCTGCTGGGTGAATTCCTGGTTGGGGGCCACAAGACCAGATGAGCCAGTTTGCCGATCTGAGTGGTGCCAGCTCGTCCATCAGAATACAGGGTCTGAAAAATACCTAGAATGGCAATCTTCAGTTTTACAACAGTAATGTTGAAAGGAGTGAGTTAGCTCGCCTTAGGTAGATAGCAAGGAAAGGGTCCCCAGAGAGCCCCCGGCCCACAGGTCAGTGCCTCATCTCCACATAACATAAAAAAGCAGCCTAGGAAAACATTCTAGCTGCAGGCACCAATAAGGGAACAAGCACAGCAAGTTGTACCTGGCGACATGCCCATGGCTGTACAGATAGCAAAACCTCAGGCCCATTTGGATAAAAACTTCAACAAACCTCTATTTCATTCACATAAAGGAACAAGGCCTGGCATAGAAATGTCTTTGTCCTTTGTATAGTCAGCAAGCTCCTAGGACAAACTTTCTTCTCCTTTTGTGAGTGTGGGTACAGTGGGCTCCCGTGGGTTCCAGTGGACACTTTACTTTCCTTTTTGGGCTATAAGTTTGGCCTCTATGAAGTATCACTTCAGCCCTTGGTAGGTCTGGGGCCAAGCTTTCACTTCAGCTCCTGATAGGTCCTGGGTCAAGCTAAGCAGCATCTAGGAATCATCATTTCAGCTCCTGATTGGTCCTGGGGCAACTAAGCACATTCCTTCCCCTTCCCAGTCTGTAAAAACCCTGGACACCAGCCTCACAGGGGCACCCGTTCGGGGCCCCCTCTCTGCTGGCAGAGAGTTTTCTTCTTTCGCTTATTAAACTTTCACTCTAATCTCAACTTCTCAACTTTGTGTCTGTTCTTCTTAATTGTCTTGGAGGTAGGACAAAGAACTCCCGGGCATGTTATCTCAGACAAGGAGCAACTGTTAAATCTTGGTGCATTGCTGAGACTACAACAATGCTATCTTTTTTTTTTTTTTTTTTTTTTGTGAGAGAGTCTCACTCTGTTGCCCAGGCTGGAGTGCAGTGGTGCAATCTTGGCTCACTGCAACCTCTGCCTCCTGGGTTCAAGCGATTCTCCCGCTCAGCCTCCTGAGTAGGGGGGGTAACAAGTGCCTGCCATCACACCCAGCTAATTTTTCTATTTTTAGTAGAGACAGGGTTTTACCATGTTGGCCAGGCTGGTCTTGAACTCTGACCTTAAGTGATCCACCCACCTCCCAAAGTGCTGGGATTACAGGTAACAGGTGCCTGCCATCACACCCAGCTAATTTTTCTATTTTTAGTAGAGACAGGGTTTCACCATGTTGGCCAGGCTGGTCTTGAACTCCTGACCTTAAGTGATCCACCCACCTCCCAAAGTGCTGGGATTACAGGCATAAGCCACTGTGCCTAGCCTACAACAATGTTATCTATAGGAGCAACTGGTTAGAAATCTTGTGGCCTCTGGCTACATAATTCCTGAGCTATAGTATCTAATCTTGTGGCTAATTTGTTAGTCTTACAAAGACTATAAAGTCTTACAAAGGAGGTCTGATTCCCAAGCAAGGAGGTGATTTGTTTTAGGAAGGGACTGTCATCTTTGTTTCAAAGTTAAATAGTAAACTAAATTCATCCCATAGTTAGCTTGGCCTGTGCCCAGGAATGAGCAAGGGCAGCTTGGAGGTTAGAAGCAAGATGGAGTCAGTT
This sequence comes from Theropithecus gelada, assembly GCF_003255815.1. NCBI lineage: Eukaryota > Metazoa > Chordata > Mammalia > Primates > Cercopithecidae > Theropithecus > Theropithecus gelada. The sequence continues at coordinate 27,020,142 of NC_037684.1, read as the reverse complement.
AGGTCAGAATTGTCATAATTTTTGTAAAGGCAGTTTCAGTAGCACAAGAGGGAAAGTGGGTCCTACTGCTCTTTACTTTAATCCTAGAATGTCAGAGCCTAGGGGGAGGGGGGAGGGATGGCATTGGGAGTTATACCTGATGTAAATGATGAGTTGATGGGTGCTGACGAGTTGATGGGTGCAGCACACCAACATGGCACATGTATACGTATGTAACAAACCTGCACGTTGTGCACATGTACCCTAGAACTTAAAGTATAATAAAATTAAAAAAAAAAAAAAAAAAAAAAGAACGTCAGAGCCAGATGAGACCCAGCAGGACAAGTCTCTTGTGGTTTCTAAATAATTGTCTTCAGACCCATGCTGTGATAAAGTTTCCACCCCTACTCTACAAAATGAGGACAATGTGGAAAATATAATCAGGTTTTTAATAATTTCATAAAATAGATTCCACTCCATTCTTCTATAAGTATGACCTCCCTTTATGAAAAGATGCTGATAAATAGAGGATAGTTGCTTCAATGCTATTACTTGGATATCATAATTAAAAATTAAAAATCTCAGGTTTAATTTTTTTTACATTTTATGACCTGTGAAAAACAAAAGTCTGGGAACCACTGAATAGTCAAATCTCTCCTTTTATAGTAGAAGCAGTTAAGACTCAGAGGTAGAGAAATGAGTGGTCCAAGATAAAACCCCAGTTTGGTCAGACATTACTGATGGTGGCTCTGTGCTGGACATTCCTTCAACTGTCGCTTTTCTGCCTTTGCCTTTTCTTTAAACATGTTCTACTCCACATCAGCACCCCCCAAGCAAACCAGATCCTGCTCAGAGAAGTCTTTTTAAAATCATCTAGATCCTAGCCTATTCTCCCAAATTACCCCCAAATCATTGGCATCTGCCACTATTTCTCCATCCCATCACTACTTTCTCCACCCCAATACCAGACCCTTAGCCCCACCCATTGCCTACTTTTGAGCTTTCTGTTTTACTTTAAAAATTATTATTCAGAAGAATTTTTGGACGCCGATATTGTTTCAAAGCAATAATTATGGATTTTATTATACATTTAATAATCTCTTACAATGTTTGTGGATATCTCTGCTTCTCCACCTACATTATGAACACCTCAAGAAAAATAGTTCTGTTTTATCTTCCTTCTCGTACCTAGTACACTCCTACTGTTTTATGTACTCAAATATACGTAGAATTAACAATGAATAAATTGACACATTCTTTGCAGAGTGAATGCTTTAATATTTCAAAACATATGGAGATTTGTTTATTGTGGTCCTCTTGGTTTGCAAATGACCGACAGGAACCAGGGGACTGGGTCCAGATGGGAGCAAGGAGGAAGCCAAGAAAACCATTTATTCCTGGGGCTCCGGTCAGTTTTACTTGTAAATGGAAAGAGAAGAAAATAACATGAAGTGGAAGCAATAGGAAGAAGAAATGAAGAATCCCTGAGTGAGAACAGGAGTCTTGGACTGACTCCATTGTGCACACGCACCCTGTTTCATCCTAGGCAGCATCCTGTCAGCTAGTAGGAGAGTGGCCGGCATGAATAGTGCAACCTCCTTTCTACCCTGCGAAGAAAAAAGACATGGTTCTTGCCTCACACTCAGTAACTTCTCCACACACATGACATGGTTCTTGCTGAGTCTCCCATGTAGAGCAATGCCCAGAATCCCCTTCACTGCTAGCCCTCTGGCCTTTTCTCCACTGGCCTTCACGTAGAACAATAATCTCCAATCTCATCCAGGTCACTGCAAATGCTGTTAATTCATTCCTTTTTAAGGCTGTGTAGTATTCCATCATATTCCATCATATATATATATACCAGTTTCTTTATCCACTCGTTGACTGATGGGCATTTGGGTTGGTTCCATGATTTTGCAATTGTGAATTGTGCTGCTATAAACATGTGTGTTCAAGTATCTTTTTCAAATAATGACTTCTTTTCCTCTGGGTAGATACCCAGTAGTGGGATTGCTGGATCAAATGGTAATTCTACTTTTAGTTCTTTAAGGAATCTCCACACTGTTTTCCTTAGCGGCTGTACTAGTTTACATTCCCATCAGCAGTGTAGAAATGTTCCCTGATCACTGCACCACGCCAACATCTGTTTTTCGATTTTTTAAAAAAATTATGGCCATTCTTACAGGAGCAAGGTGGTATCACACTGTGGCTTTGATTTGCATTTCGCTGATCATTAGTGATGTTGAGCATTTTTTCATACGTTTGTTGCCATTTGTCTATCTTCTTTTGAGAATTGTCTATTCATGTCCTTAGTCCACTTTTTGATGGGAATTTTTTTTTTTTCTTACTGCTTTGAGTTCATTGTAGATTCTGGATATTAGTCCTTTGTCAGATGCGTAGATTGTGAAGACTGAAAATCTGGGGCTATTTCTGTCCCTGAGGGAAGGTATGTCCTTCCCCTAAACTAGGTGTATGCTGCTGAGGAGGCAGAGGCCTGAGTTCTTCCATCTACCGCCTCAGGTGTCAGGCGGCTTCCGCTCGGACAAGACGGCTACCCTGGTGGACTTGTTTCCTCTCTGGTCTCTTGTTCTGTCTCACTCCACAGTGGCCTGAGCTTGGGGCCATTCTTTTGCTTTTCTCATCCTCCTACCCCCAGAGCTGACAGATTTAGCAAATAAAATTTACAAGATCCCCGGGTAAATTAGAATTTCAGGCAAACAACTGACTACCCCACACTGACTCAGGAGGGTCCCTCAGAGATTGGTGTCACTGAGCCTTGGTAAGCAGGAACCTCCATCCTTGCCCATTAAGCACCCTCTTGAGGTCCCCTCAAGGAAGACAGTGGTTCCAGAAGGTGTGTTCCCACCCCCTTTCACAGCCTACCTCTATCCCATCCCTCTCTGACCCTGGGTTCCAGCTGGCCCAGGGATTTCTGGGAGGACTCGTAGAACAAGGCCGTCTGCAGTAGGAGCCTCTTCTTCCTTGCCACCTACGCTTCAGCCCTGTCTAACTAATAGCTCTCCGTGTTCTAAAGAAGGCGGGAGTGCCGGGCCACCCTAGCCTTCTGGAACCCCAGTTCTGTAACATCATCCATCTCCTGGAAATACGCTGGTTTTAACCATGCAAATTGGCCAAGTGTCAGGCAGAAATAGCAGCTGGGCCTGGAAGGACAGGTGACATCTGTAAGGACAATGCTGGGCGGGACGGGGTGGAGAGCACTGACTGTTCCCTTCCTGTCTGGGAACAGCACCACCTTTGGGGGAACTCCTTCCCTCATGGGGCTTTAGTGGGGGCTGCAAGTCCCAGGGCCCTGTCCCCTACCACCCCCACATAGGCATAGGAATGCTTGTGTGCCAGTCACTACTTTTGGAAGTAGAAGCAAGTAAAGCTGCTCAGCTTCTCACAAGAAGCCTGTGGGTGCTGGGCCAGAGGACACAGAGACGCTAAGACTCTGAGACGCTGAGACTCCGTGAAGAGGGAGTGGAGTCTGGATGGGATTCCAGTCCCATGGTTAACCCTTTCCGGGACCCAAACACAACCTTCCACTTCCTTCAATTCTGAGGTTCAGTAAATGTCCCCACTCACAGAACATGTTTGAATTGGGCTTCTGTGAGTTGCAGCCAAAGGAGACCTGCCTGTTATGGTTGGCATCGGGTCAACCATCTGTGAAACGGTGACCTGACAACCTGTCTCCTCCCAGTGAAGGCCACAACATCCCAACATCATTAGTTACCAAGGAAGTCTGGGACGAATTTCTACCAACTGTAGCAAAAAAGGGGCAAAAGAAAAACATTTTGTTACTGACAGCCCACTCTTCCCTCTGGAACAGGGTGACAGGATCTGACAGAAAGCCCAAGGGGCTTCTAAGCGGGCAGTGCTGCCCCATGCCCCTCCAGACTTCTCTTCCCAGGAGGGCAACAGCACATGGCACCCTGGGATAGGAAGCCTGCAGGGGCAGGGGGGAGGCTGAACATCCTGGGGGCACTACTTTATGAGGAACCATTTGTGGCCAAAAATCTACAGGAGCCTCAGATGACCTGAATGAACTCGTCTGGAGAGTGAGAGTCCCAGGCAGGGGGAGAGGTTTCCATAGTCCAGGACCACATGCTGGAAATTTGGTTTCTGCAACATTCAAAGGGGAACCAGAGGGACCCTCCAACCCAGCCCCACAGCTGGGAAAAACATGAGCCCTGGTAGATTCCTACCTATTCAAAGAACCAGAAAACCCAAGCTGGGGCCTATGAGTCAAGTCTGGATGTGCAGCTCAGGGCAAGAGGACAGATGGATGCCACAGGTCATCTGTCTCAATAGTTGCAAATTATAAATTAAACTAACAGGCTGTTAAATAAAGTATGTTCTATCCTGATTCTCTGACAAATATTCCTTTAAAATTATTTTTTAGACAGACTTTTGCTCTTGTTGCCCAGGCTGGAGTGTAATGGCACATCTCACCTCACTGAAACCTCTGCCTCCCGGGTTCAAGCGATTCTCCTGCCTCAGCCTCCCAAGTAGCTGGGATTACAGGTGCCCACCACCACGCCCGGCTAATTTTTTGTATTTTTAGTAGAGACAGGGTTTTGCCACGTAGGCTAGACTGGTCTCAAACTCCTGTCCTCAAGCGATCCTCCTACCTTGGCCTCCCAAAGGACTGGGATTATAGGTGTGTGCTACCACATCCAGCTGGAGCTGACTTTTAAAATGTATTTAATTTGTATTAATTTAAATTCAAATTTATTTTTTGACACAGGGCCTTACTCTGTTGCCCAGGCTGGAGTGCAATAGTGCGATCATAGCTCACTGCCACCTTGACCTCCTGGGCTCAAGACCTCCCACCTCAGCTTCCTGAGTTGCTGGGACTACAGATGCACACTATCATGTTTGGCTACTTTTTTTTTTCTTGCTCTGTCGCTCAGGCTGGAGTGCAGTGGCACTATCTCAGTTCACTGCTACCTCTGCCTCCCAAGTTCAGGCGATTCGGCCTCAGCTTCCCAAGTAGCTGAGACTACAGGTGTGCACCACCATGCCTGGCTAATTTTTGTATTTTTTAGTAGAGACGGGATTTCACTACATGTTGGCAGGCTGGTCTCAAACTCCTGACTTCAGGTGATCCGCCTGCCTCGGCCTCCCAAAGTGCTGGGATTACAGGCACAAGCCACCGTGCCTGGCCAATTTTTACATTTTTAAATTTTTTTGTAGAAAAATGGTTTCAGTATGTTGCCCAGGCTGTGGCCTCAAGTTATCCTCCCACTTTGGCCTCCCAAAGTGCTGGGATTACAGGCATGAGCCACCGTGCCTGGCCTAAATTTACAAGTAAGTAACCATATGTGGCTAGTGGCTACTGTATCGGACCACACAGTTCTGTACAGCTAATGCAAGGTACACAATAGCATATGATACATGCCCACTACATCTTGCTGTATTCCCTTAACAGCGCCTATGTATTTTGGAGACAGATTGCCCCAGTCTTCCCTCCACCACTTTTTTTTTTTTTTTTTTTTTTTTTTTGGTGACGGAGTTTTGCTCTTGTATTTTTAGTAGAGACAGAGTTTCTCCATGTTTGTCAGGCTGGTCTTGAACTCACAACCTCAGGTGATCCACCTACCTTGGTCTCCCAAAGTGCTGGGATTACAGGAATGAGCCACTGCACCTGGCCTAGTCTGCCTCATTTTTAAAAACTGCTGCATAATATCCTCTTGTAATTTACAAAGGCAATCCCTCACCCAGCCTGGAGAGCCATGGGTCATCATGTTTTTACAACAAGCTCTAAAATCTTCTACATATACTGTAACCAAGACACTTCAAAACAACCCTAGGTTCCTCATGCCTCCACTTTTGTCGTCCTGAGTCTGAGATAGTTTAACATTGAATAGTCAACTTTAGGGGCTGAGGGAAATAATTTACCATTAATCACTGCTCTAAAATATACTTGCCACCCATGTGGCCCGTGCCTGGCATTTGGTAGTGCTGGTGGCATCCTTTAGGGTTAATTATAGTTCTAAGTGGTTCTCCTTTAAAGGGCAGAGTCTCCTGAGAAAGATGGCCATTAAGGCAAAACATCTGGGGCTGATCTTGCTTTTGTCCTGGTGAGAGGGGCCAAGGGGCTTTGTAGAGCAGCAGGCGCTCTGACAGTGAGCCTCCGTGTTCTTAAAATTGTCCTTAAGAGGACAAGTTCTTTGGCTCATGCCTGTAATCCTAGCACTTTGAGGGGCAGAGGCAGGAGGATCGCTTAAGTCCAGGAGTTTAAGACTAGACTGAGCAACACAGGGAGACCCCATCTCTACAAGAAAATTAAAAAAATTAATTGGGCATGGTGGCACATGATTGTAGTACCAGCTACTTGGGAGGCTGAGGTGGGAGGATCACCTGAGCCCAGGAGCTTGAGGCTTGCAGTAAGCCAAGTTTGCACCACAGAACTCCAGCTTGGAAGACAGAATGAGACTGTGTCAAAAAAAAAATTGTCCTTAAGTCCATCTGGATCCCTGGACAGCCTTCCTCTTAGTGCATTTCAGGTGGTGAGCCTCTTTCCAGCTTTAAATGAACTTTAGAGAAATTTCACTAACCTGCCTTGGTGTTTGGCTCTCTACGAACCCTTTCTTCTGGAGAGTGGCAGTAGACATGGGATTTGGTGGTCTGACAGATCTGGGGACAGATCCCAGTTTCAAACGGCAGTGTCTGTTTACAGCTTACAGGGGAAATACTTAGCACTATGTGCTGAACTTTAGGAAATAAGTCTATGTTTTCTTTTTCTTTTCTTTTCTTTTTTTCTTTTTTTTTTTTTTTTTTTTTTTGAGACAGAATCTCACTCTGTCACCTAGGCTGGAGTGCAATGGCACAATCTCAGCTCAATGCAACATCCACCTCCGGGGCTCAAGCTATTATCCTGCCTCAGCCTCCCGAGTAGCTGGGATTACAGGCACACACCACCATGCCTAGCTAATTTTTGTATTTTCAGTAGAGACGGGGTTTCACCATGTTGCCCAGACTGGTCTTGAACTCCTGACCTCAGGTGATACACTTGCCTTAGACTCCCAAAGTGCTGGGATTACAAGTGTGAGCCACAGCGCCCAGTCCAATCTACATTTCATAACAAGTGTTACAAACAAATGCTTGTTCCTCAGTGCCACAAAGAAGAACCAGCACTTAGACAAATAATTTTCTCAGCAAGGCAAATTTACTTTCTGCAGAAAGGGTGCTTCTTGGAAGGTGGATTGCCATGAGAGCACACTGAACAAAGAAAGGCAGGAGTTTTTATCCCCGACGCATTGGGCTTCTACTGCTGTGTCCTACCTCCATTGGTTGGAGCTGGACCTCACAATCTAAACTGATCCCGACTGGCTAAATCCTTGAAATTTTCCTAAATAGGTAAAGGTACAATGGGGAACAAAGGAAGGGAGGGGATTTTTTTTACAGGAAACTAGGGAGGCAATAACATTTCCAAATAAGGGAGGGGCATAGGCTGCAAGCTGGGACATGCCTAGGCATGTTCAGGCATGTCTGGACAGACTTAGGGAACAAATGAGACAGGCCTTGGTTACAATATAAGAACACAAAATATACTTATTATTTTACTCCATTTAACAACTACTTGGGCTTAACAAATAATTATTAGTAGAATAAAAGATCTGTTAGTGTGAGATATGAAAAGCTGTGGAGATTTAAAAGAAATATTTAAAGAAATCCCTTTTATTCAAAAAGGTGAACTTTGAAGAGGAACTTATCTTTATAAACAAGTCACATGGGGATAATGAAGGAATGGCCTAAAATGCTCTCAGTAATATTCCTGAGTCATCCCTGAGGGCTGGGCTTGGTGTTAGGCATGGTGGGGAAGGGAGTGGGGTTGTGTGCAGAGGACATGATTCTTGCCTTGTCAGGGTCCCTGACCTGATGGCAATCCATGGCGGTGTGTTCATAGTGACAGACACCACTGCAAGAACAGACCCAAGCTGTGCAACCCCCAAAGCAGGGCTCCTCACTCACTGGGATAGATAGAACTACTGGCCCCAATTCCTCAGTCCTCTTTGCACCTACTGCTTGCCATGGTTTCGTTGTGGGTGGAGGGTACTTTCCCACCCCTGGCTTCAGACTTGCCCACGTGGCTTGCTTTGGCCATGGAATGAAGCAGAAATGAAAGCCTGCCAGTTCTGAGCCCTCACCTGAAGATGCCTTAGGCAGTTCTGCGGGCCCACGTGGGCTTCCACCTTCACCCAGATGCCCTTCTCTGGTGAAGCCACGGCTTCTTCAGCCTTGGCCCAGAAGGAACGGAGCCCCCTGGTGGATCCGCAGGCCTGCAGGGAGACACAGAGCACAGCAGCCGGCCCAGCATTCACTAAGGGGATGACTGTGTGTCACCCACTGCCCAGCTAGAATGACACCTCTCCAGGCCTCTCCACCACGTTACTCCACCATAGCCTGCTTCTTCTGCAAAGCCTTGGACACCCAAATGCCTACCAAAAAGTGGGTAGGGCACCAGGACACCTCCAAGTGGGGCTCCCCACCATGCCTGGATGTGGAGTTGTGCTGCAGAGTGGTGGCTGCTCGTGACACTCTTTTCACCCCTTTCTGTGCAGGTGCTGGAAGCCCAGGAACCACACATCAAGGCTCCCTTGCCAGCAGGGTGCTGCCAAAAAAATGCAGTCATGTGAAATTTGGAATATGGAAAGGAGGTAGAAGTCATCCTTTCCTCCCTGCTAGCAGCAGACATGCAGGCTGTGGTGGTCAGCTGTCCTCCATATTCCCCCATCAGTCACCAGCCTGGGGACTGTGGAGCTGGAAGGACCTCAGCAGCGGTTTCCCAAGTTTGCAGAGGCCTGAAGCCTGAGGTCCTCCCAGGGGACCTCACTCTCCTCCCGCTCAGCAGCCAGACGACTTTCTGGTTTGAGTCTTCTCTGTTGGGGCTTTGCTGCCCCTGGGATAGAAATTAAAATGCCAAGGTTGTTGATTCTTGAAAGGAGCAATTCACCTTTTCACCCCCTCCTGATTTTAGATGGGAACCGTGAAGGCTCTGTGGTTTACTCCACGTCCTTGTGAAAGATGTCATTCTCGTTGGAAGACTCCTTGCCGTGACGTTTCTGTGCCATGTTTTTCACGCATGTAGCACTGGGCAGTCTGTACATATCCCTAAGCCAGAGTGGTTGTCTTAACTAGAAAAAGCCATCCTGGAAGACAGAAAGGGAAATATGCATTTTGCGTGTCCTCTGCTTTCTCTGGCCACAGCAATGAATCCTCCAATGTACCTGAGTTTCAGTTCACCATGAGCATCTCTTACGTGGCAGAAATCTGAAAATGCCTCTGGGGAGACACACGCACAAGACAGTGAGCGATGCTGCCATTTCCCACGCCTCTCACAATGTGCTTCTCTGGTCTTATTAGGACTAAATGAGTACCTTAGTCCATAATCACAGTGAGAAGAACCACTGCAGACCACATACCTGGGGTCTTGAAAATAATTCCATGCATGCGGGACTTTCAGAAGCCCTCCACGTCTGTCCGGAAGGGCCCCACAATGTCTCCAGAGCTCAGCATGGAGCATGGGCAGGATTTTCAGCCCCACTCACCCCCTCGGCCAAGTGCTCTTGTGCGGTGAACAAACTGCACGCCTGTGCTGGGCAGAAGCATTTTACATCAGTCCCCTTAAGAGTTAGTCTCCTTGGCATCATTTGATGGGGGGTGGGAGATGAAGTGCTTCTTGGTTAACTTCTTGGCCCCTGCACCATGTGAGGCTGTTCCAGCTCCCTTGGGGCTGGACTCCCGAGACTTTTCTTTGGCAGCATTCTTCACAAATGCCCAAGCGCCCTGTTCTCTCCTGATGCTCCACTCTCCCACCTCTTCAAAGTGCCCCTTCTGGATGCTCCTTGGGCCCATGAGGACTGTTGATTCTCCGCAGGCTTTCGCCGACACTTTGAACCTTTGCCAGGTTGTTTTCCCGTGGTTGGACAGTTTCTAATTTCTTTTGAAACATTGGGCATTTAAATTTGGGACCTAAAAGCCTAGACTGTATAAGCATGGCAGTTTCTTCTTCCCTTTCAACCTCATTGATTTTTTCTTGAATTTCTGCATCTAACACATTTTCCAGAAAATAAAGCTTTCTCAATTTATTTTCATAAGTTGAGTTGTTGGAGGCAGGTTGAAGAGAGGGGCTCTTTGTATTTTGTTTTTCTAAATACCCGGGGGCCTATCGCCATCTTGTACTTTTGAAAAAAGCAGTTTAAGGAACATAACATTGATTCCATATCTTATAGATTTTTCACTGAGATATAACACAAGCTCTCGTCACTGAGTCTAGCTGCTCACTCCCAAAGCCTGACAAGTTGATGCTATTGCTGTCTGAGGGCACCTCCGGCTCAGTAGTCAGCTCAGTGCTCCTGTGCTTCTTCCAGGCTTGTAACACCTTTATGAAGGCTCCTTCTGGATTCCCTACAGATGCTTCTTCAATTGTCAAAAGAGAAGAGACTGCTTTGATAATGAAAGATGATAGGACGGCATGCCTCAGTTCACAGCTGTATGCCCCGGTCACACAGAGTAGAAGTCAGCAAACATTCAAGTGTCAGTCAGAGAAGAGAAACATACACCCAAACCTAAACCTATGAAATGGCAACAACAAAAGGAAGAAAGATATCTTTTGAAAACATGGCCACCTACTTGGAACATTCCATAGTGTGACATATAGTAGCTCTGCTTAGGATTATTTGTCAAAGCCCAAGGTGGAACACAAGCGCTTCCCTGATGAGCTGGCCTCTCTGCAGACTCCTCCATAACCTGTGCTGTCCTCCCTCAGATACAGAGAAAGCACAAGGCTCCCTCTCTCCTCGTCCTCAGTGTGCCCGTGTTCTTGCTACCATCACAGCTGAATGCAATGAAAGGCAACCCTCTGAGAGGAGCAGGGGCAGGGATGCTAAAGTGGAGGCCCCCTCCCATTGCTGATAGATCCTCATCCGGCCTGCTCCACCCACCTGCACGGTTCTCTGCTCCCACAAATCCTAGCCCCATCACAGAAGGCTCAACACAGAAAAAAACACTGTGTCCACCCTAGATTCTTTTCTTAAATATGGGCAGGGATCTGGGATGTAGGTTAAGAGATTTTTAATTTGCCAGATTGTATGTCTATGTTGTTGAAGGTACAGTGAATCTATGGCATAATAGCAGTTTCTGGAAAAACCTTACTTGAGGTCCTAAAATGCAGAAGGGAAAAATCAACTTTTGTCAGATGCCTACTTTGCTTTCATTTTGTCGCTAATATTTTGGATGGGGAACCATCCAAAGCTTCTGACTGCATGAAGGTCAAGTGTAACGGTGCGCAGCTGGGTTTCTTTTCCAGAATTAAAAGTATTTTGGGTGGTGCTGAGGGTCAGAGGAAGAAGTAAAGATTGTGAGAAAGGAGAAACATGGGCTTGGGGAGAACCCAGAATTGGGGACAGAAGACCTGGCACTAGGCTGTAGCACTATTAGCACCTCTGATCTTGTTTTTCCTCATCTGTAAAAGGAGATTAACAATGCTTTTCTGTCCATCTCTTGGGGAGAAGGGAATATAATTGGTAAAAAAAAGAAAAAAGTTTTGAAAAATAGGCAACACTGTCTTTATGTAAGTAGCCAAGTATTAGTATTATTTATTATCCACCCAACATCACTGGTAGATACCTGTATTCAAGCTATCTGGAAATGAAAGAAGTCACATTTTAGAAGTCATGAAGTTGGTGCTTATGAACCTAATCTACAGAAAAACTTTTGAAGGCACTTGAGTGTTTGCTCTGTGAATAGAAAGGTTTGAGATTCAGAGCAAGTTCAGAGTTGGATGGTCTAAGAATAGAAAAGCCCTCCATTCCATTAGAAGAAGCAGGTAGCAATTTCTGGTTATGGAACCAGAAGCTCTCAGGCTTCAAATGAAACAGCATCACTTGTACGCTCATAAACTTGTAAAAACAAAAAAACCAAAACTGGATCTACATCTGTCCTGTAAGGCAGAGAGTACTTGAGACCTCATGCATATAAAACCAGCTTACAAACTACATTGCTAATTTATATGAATAAATTATCACTGGGGGCAAAGCACCAAGTAGAGAGCACGGTACACAGGATGTGGATGTTAATGTCATTCCCTAGGCTTCCCATTCTTTTCTCTTGGTCCTTTACGTATATGGAACAGTTCTATTACTAAATTTTGTAATAATAACAGAACCTGACTCTCAGCAAGGGAGGAGTTCAGAAATTTAGGGAGTTTAACGCTGAATGAGTAAATAAAAATAAAGCAATTTTATCATTAGCTGAAAATTTTATCATCAATTAAAAATAAAAAAGTTGGCCGGGCGCGGTGGCTCAAGCCTGTAATCCCCGCACTTTGGGAGGCCGAGACGGGCGGATCACGAGGTCAGGCGATTGAGACCATCCTGTCTAACACGGTGAAACCCCGTCTCTACTAAAAAAAAATAAAAATACAAAATACAAAAAATAAATATAAAAAAGTTTGGCCGGGCGCGGTGGTTCAAGCCTGTAATCCCAGCACTTTGGGAGGCCGAAACGGGCAGATCACGAGGTCAGGAGATCGAGACCATCCTGGCTAACACGGTGAAACCCCGTTTCTACTAAAAAATACAAAAAACTACCCGGGCGAGGTGGCGGGCGCCTGTAGTCCCAGCTACTCGGGAGGCTGAGGCAGGAGAATGGCATAAACCCGGGAGGCGGAGCTTGCAGTGAGCTGAGATCCGGCCACTGCACTCCAGCCTGGGTGACAGAGCGAGACTCCATCTCAAAATAAATAAATTAAAAATAAATAAAACATTTTAAAAAATAAAAAAACAAAAAAATTTAAAAACAAATACTTAAAATAATGTAACAAGTTATCACCAGGCAATTTGGACTCATGACAATGTGTGGTGTTTCTCAGACATGCACTATTGCAATGCAGCTTGACTGTCTTGCAAACAACCTCAATGCTATTTTTAAATTGGCAGAGGCAGCAGGCCATATGGCTAGGTAAGATCCTATAAATGAAAATACAGAATAATAAGTGATAAAGCGGTTACTTGAGTAGATAAAGGCGACAGAAAATGCTACCACAGGGGTGGGCAAAAATGAGTTATTGAGGCCTATGGACTGGACAGTTGGGTAGGACCCAGAAGGCCAACAGGAAGGAGGACAAAGGTGCCCAACAGAAGGGTAAGCATGGCAGTGAGTATGGTCTGCCTAGAATAAAGGTGGTTGGGATTAGAATTAGGTGACACTGATCAGTAGTCTAATTCAGAAGTCTCTCTTCCCAACTCAAAAGTCTCACTTTGGGCTGAAAGTACACAGGAAGAAGGAAGCATACCTCAGCCTTAAACGACTGAAGAAGAGTGTCAAGTAGCAGCAGGTGGGAAAGTGGCTTTGGTTTTGAGTTTGTGGGCTCTGAATCTACACAAAGACAGGACTGCACCTGAAAACCTGAATTAATTATTGTCCTTACCTCAATGAGACAATAAATTATAATCAAAATCATTAGTATTACAGTCACAGATATTGCCAAGATGAGTTTGTTATAGCCATATCCTGGAACTTCTTTAGTGAAGTTAAAAAAAAAAGGAAAGAACAATTTTTTTAAAAAACTAAGGGCATGAAAGCTAACTATTCAATACCCCAGTATTCCAGGTGAGTAGCTTACAGGTTCTTTTTTATTTTTTGAGACAGGGTCTCACTCTGTTGCCCAGGCTGGAGTACAGTGGTGCAATCATGGTTCACCTCAGATTCAACCTCCCTGGGCTCAGGTGATCCTCCCACCTCAGCCTCCCGAGTAGCTGGGACTACAGGCATGTGTCACCACAACCAGCTAATTTTTATATTTTTTTGTGGAGACAGGGTTTCACTATGTTGGCCAAGCTGGTCTCAAACTCCTGACCTCAAGCAATCCACCCACCTCAGCCTCCCAAAGTGCTAGAAGTACAGGTGTGAGCCATCATACCTGGCCTACAGTTTATCTTGTGTACTAATCTATTTCACTCTCTAAATGAGCAAAGTGGGAGATCACTGTCATGGCCAGAGTTATGTGGCCAAGACAAGCTATGGTCTGGGAGTCGAGGTTCTCCTGTGTGGGCACTTTCCTTGTTGGTGGAAGGGCTGAGGCAGGGCTTGCTTGTCTGACATAATGTAAAAGAGTCTTGGAACATGTGCTGGGTCCAGAGTCTAAAACCCCTCGTGACCTATGGAACACCCAGCTCTGCACCAAAGGGTGGAAGGCTGCTCTGCCACACTATAATCTAAGTCCAGCGCATAAAACCCCTTGTGGCTTGGAGAGAACCCAGGGCTCAGGGCATAAAACCCCTTGTAGCCTCTGGAATGTGTCCAGACTCGCTGGCCCCTTGCTCCTTTCTCTCCCAAGATCATAAATTGATTGTATCTTGAATTAGAAGAATCTGTCTCCCTTATCTCAAGTGGCACAGCATATGCTAAGCCATCACAGCTCTGCTTGATGCACTGCTGCCTTTCTACCCCCACTTCCTCACGTCCTCACCTGTTACCCCCACATCTGCACGTCCTCACCACCTGCTTCTTTGTTTGATTACCAATAAATAGTGTGGGCTCCCAGAGCCCTCAAAGAGCCTTCACAGCCTCCATACTGGCATTGGCCCCCTGGACCCACCCTATGTTCTCTTAATTTGTCTTGTTTCATTCCTTTGACTCCACCAGACTTCATAGTCCCCATGACCTGGTGTTGGGTCTGATCACCCCAACATTCCTGGCATATGCTAAATGATGAGAAAGTCTGGGTCTCGTGTTTCTGTGTGGTCCTGCTCTTTCTGTTCACTCTGGGCTTCTGTGCTTTCATTAATATAGTTCTCAGTTCTTGCTGCTCACTGAGAAGCTTCATCAGGAGGCCTGTTCTAGAGATGAGCTTGGCACAGGCCAATTGCACATGGGTCTCAGAGCAGTCCATTTTCAAGGTTTGGATAACATGAGAAATGAGCCTTCTCACATCGTTGTTGAGGATGAGGGACCATAGCTGCTGGTTTAGCTGAATTTCAAACTGGTCACCTGGGGACAAGGGCAACGGGTAGTAGAAGATTTTGGGCTTGGGGGACAAGCCAGTGCCCATGTTGTTGTATTCCCATTGTGTTTCACTGGTGTGTTTAACAGTTGTCTCTAAGTTGAACACAGTCCCAGTGGAATCTGCCTCAGGAGGATGACTGTAGGTTGTGTTTTCAGAGATGGTGCCTTCTGGCATAGTAGTGTTTTCCATAAAAATGTTTTCTTCTAAGGCATTTCTTGCTGTGGTGTTTTTTACATTAGTGTTCTCTATAAAATGTTCTGAAGGAGCAAATACTACTGGAAAAGGATTTTCCTGAGGACTCAGGTCTCCTAAAGACAAAAAACCCCTTGTGAAGGGGAATTTATGAGGCTCTTTGCTGCAGAGAATGGAGGCCTCTTTGTGAGCATCAGTCTATTGAGAGAACTTTTCTTTCTGAACTTTTGACTCTTTTTGGCCTTGGGTGTTCTGTGGACCACATGGGAGCAACTTTTAAGAAATCGGCATTTTTTTCTGGAATGTACGATTGCATCTAGCCTTTGCATCTTCTAAAACCAAAATGGCATAAGTTAAGTCTTTCCATCTGTTTCTGACCTCAGGTCGGGCTTTTGCAGGGGTGGAGGCAGAAGGCACACCCATGGAGAAGGGTTTCAACAAAGAGAAGACTGCCGCCTTATGCTCTAGTGTGAACGGAGGCTTGGTGTAGACAGCGTTTCCTGCTAACTTCTTGGGCCCCTGCTCTTCGTGAGGCTGTTCCAGCTCCCTTGGGGCTGGACTCCCAAGCCGTTTTTCTTTGGCAGCGTTCTCCACGAATGCCCGGGCACCCCGTTCCCTCCTAATGCTCTGCTTTCCCACCTCTTTGAAGTGCCTTTTCTGGATGCTCCTTGGGCCCATGAGGACTCTGTTCACTCTCCGTAGGCTTTTGCCAACATTTGGAATCTTTGCCAGGCTGTTTTCCTGTGATTGGGCAGTTTCTAATTTCTTTGCAAATATTTGGCGTTTAAATTTGTTACCTAGAAGGCTGGACTTCTATAAGCCTTATGCATGGCAGTTTTTTCTTCTCTTTTATCTTCATTGAGTTTTTCTTGAATTTCTGCATCTAACACATTTTCCAGAAAATAAAGCTTTCCCAGTTTATTTTCATAAGTTGAGTTGTTGGAGGCAGGTTGAAGAGAGGGGCTCTTTGTATTGTTTTTCAAAATACCCAGGGGCCTATCGCCATCTAGTACTTTTGAAAAAAGCAGTTTAAGGAACGTAACACTGATTCCACATCTTATAGATTTTTCGCTAAGAAATAAGGCAAGCTCTTGGCACTGAGTCTAGCTGCTCACTCCCAAAGCCTGACAAGTTGATGCTATTGCTGTCTGAGGGCACCTCCGGTAGTCAGCTCAGTGCTCCTGTGCTTCTTCCAGGCTTGTAACACCTTTACGAAGGCTCCTTCTGGATTCCCTACAGATGCTTCTTCAAACTGTCAAAAAAGAAGAGACTGCTTTGATAATGAAAGATGATAGGACGGCATGCCTCAGTTCACAGCTGCATGCCCCGGTCACACAGAGTAGGAGTCAGCAAACATTCAAGTGTCAGTCAGAGAAGAGAAACATACACCCAAACCTAAACCTATGAAATGGCAACAACAAAAGGAAGAAAGACATCTTTTGAAAACATGGCCACCTACTTGGAACATTCCATAGTGTGACATATAGTAGCTCTGTTTAGGATTATTCCATTGATCCCAGGGGCCAATTGCCCAGCACTCAGCCAAAACCCAAGGTGGAAGACAGCCACTTCCCTGATGAGCTGGCCTCTCTGCAGACTGCTCCGTTCCCTGTGCTGCCCTCCCTCAGATACAGAGAGAGCACAAGGCTCCCTCTCTCCTCATCCTCAGTGTGCCCA
The DNA here is from genome assembly GCF_003255815.1 of Theropithecus gelada. Lineage (NCBI taxonomy): Eukaryota > Metazoa > Chordata > Mammalia > Primates > Cercopithecidae > Theropithecus > Theropithecus gelada. Next base: position 27,003,281 of record NC_037684.1, on the reverse strand, counting down.
TGTTCTTGCTACCATCACAGCTGAATGCAATGAAAGGCAACCCTCTGAGAGGAGCAGGGGCAGGGATGCTAAAGTGGAGGCCCCCTCCCATTGCTGATAGATCCTCATCCGGCCTGCTCCACCCACCTGCACGGTTCTCTGCTCCCACAAATCCTAGCCCCATCACAGAAGACTCAACACAGAAAAAAACACTGTGTCCACCCTAGATTCTTTTCTTAAATATAGACAGGGATCTGGGGTGTAGGTTAAGAGATTTTTAGGGCTACCCTCTTTGGGTCCCCTCCCTTTGTATGGGAGCTCTGTCTTCACTCTGTTAAATCTTGCAACTGCACTCTCTTTTGGTCCGTGTTTGTTACGGCTCGAGTTGAGCTTTCGCTTGCCGTCCACCATTGCTGTTTGCCGCTGTTGCAGACCCGCCGCTCATCTCCATCCCTCTGGATCTGGCAGGGTATCTGCTGTGCTCCTGATCCAGCGAGGCACCCACTGCCACTCCCAATCAGGCTAAAGGCTTGCCATTGTTCCTGCACAGCTAAGTGCCCGGGTTCATCCTAATGGAGCTGAACACTAGTCACTAGGTTCCATGGTTCTCTTCCGTGACCCACAGCTTCAAATAGAGCTATAACACTCACTGCATGGCCCAAGATTCCATTCCTTGGAATCCGTGAGGCCGAGAACACAAGGCTTGCCACCATTTTGGAAGCAGCCCGCCACCATTTTGGGAGCTCTGGCAGCAAGGACTCCCCCATAACATTTGGCAACAACGAAGGGATCTCCAAAGCGATGGGAAACATTCCCCCTAAGGCAAAAATGCCCCTAAGATGTATTCTGGAGAATTGGGACCAATTTGACCCTCAGACACTAAGAAGGAAATGACTTATATTCTTCTGCAGTACCACCTGGCCACAATATCCTCTTCAACGGGGAGAAACCTGGCCTCTTGAAGGAAGTGTAAATTATAACACCATCTGAAAGCTAGACCTCTTTTGTAGAAAAGAAGGCAAATGGAGTGAAGTGCCATACATACAAACTTTCTTTTCATTAAGAGACAACTCGCAATTATGTAAAAAGTACGATTTATGCCCTACGGGAAGCCCTCAGGGTCCACCTCCCTACCCTAGCATCCCCCTGACTCCTTCCCCAACTAATAAGGACCCCCCTTCAACCCAAACGGTCAAAAAGGAGATAGACAAAGGGGTAAACAATGAACCAAAAAGTGCCAGTATTTCCCGATTATGCCTCCTCCAAGCAGTGGGAGGAGGAGAATTCAGCCCAGCCAGAGTGCATGTACCTTTTTCTCTCTCAGACTTAAAGCAAAAAAAAAATAGACCTAGGTAAATTCTCAGACAACCGTGATGGCTATATTGATATTTTACAAGGGTTAGGACAATCCTTTGATCTGACATGGAGAGATATAATGTTACTGCTAAATCAGACGCTAATCCCAAATGAGAGAAGTGCCGCCATAACTGCAGCCCGAGAGTTTGGCGATCTCTGGTATCTCAGTCAGGTCAATGACAGGATGACAACAGAGGAAAGAGAACAATTTCCCACGGACCGGCAGGCAGTTCCCAGTGTAGACCCTCACTGGGACACAGAATCAGAACATGGAGATTGGTGCCGCAGACATTTGCTAACTTGCGTGCTGGAAGGACTAAGGAAAACTAGGAGGAAACCTATGAATTATTCAATGATGTCCACTATAACATAGTGAAAGGAAGAAAATCCTACTGCCTTTCTGGAGAGACTAAGGGAGGCATTGAGGAAACATACCTCCCTGTCACCTGACTCTATTGAAAGCCAACTAATCTTAAAGAATAAGTTTATCACTCAGTCAACTGCAGACATTAGAAAAAAAACTTCAAAAGTCTGCCTTAGGCCCGGAGCAGAACTTAGAAACCCTATTGAACTTGGCAACCTTGGTTTTTTATAATAGAAATCAGAAGGAGCAGACGGAACGGGACAAATGGGATAAAAAAAGGCCACCGCTTTAGTCATGGCCCTCAGGCAAGTGGACTTTGGAGGCTCTGGAAAAGGGAAAAGCTGGGCAAATTGAATGCTTAACTAATAGGGCTTGCTTCCAGTATGGTCTGCAAGGGCACTTTAAAAAAGATTTTCCGGCCAGGTGCGGTGGCTCAAGCCTGTAATCCCAGCACTTTGGGAGGCCGAGGCGGGTGGATCACAAGGTCAGGAGATCGAGACTATCCTGGCTAACATGGTGAAACCCCGTCTCTACTAAAAATACAAAAAACTAGCCGGGCGCGGTAGCGGGCGCCTGTAGTCCCAGCTACTTGGGAGGCTGAGGCGGGAGAATGGCGTTAACCCGGGGGGCGGAGCTTGCAGTGAGCTGAGATCGCGCCACTGCACTCCAGCCTGGGAGCACAGCGAGACTCCGTCTCAAAAAAAAAAAAAAAAAAGATTTTCCAAGTAGAAATAAGCCACCCCCTCTTCCATGCCCCTTATGTCAAGGGAATCACTGGAAGGCCCACTGCCCCAGGGCATGAGGGTCCTCTGAGTCAGAAGCCACTAACCAGATGATCCAGCAGCAGGACTGAGGGTGCCCGGGGCAAGCACCAGCCCATGCCATCACCCTCACAGAGCCCCAGGTATGCCTGACCATTGAGGGCCAGGAGGTTAACTGTCTCCTGGACACTGGTGCGGCCTTCTCAGTCTTACTCTCCTGTCTCGGACAACTGTCCTCCAGATCTGTCACTATCTGAGGGGTCCTAGGACAGCCAGTCACTAGATACTTCTCCCAGCCACTGAGCTGTGACTGGGGAATTTTACTCTTTTCACATGCTTTTCTAATTATGCCTGAAAGCCCCACTCCCTTGTTAGGGAGAGACATTCTAGCAAAAGCAGGGGCCATTATACACCTGAACAGAAGAGAAGGAACACCCGTTTGTTGTCCCCTGCTTGAGGAAGGAATTAATCCTGAAGTCTGGGCAACAGGACAATATGGATGAGCAAAGAATGCCCATCCTTTTCAAGTTAATCTGAAGGATTCTGCCTCCTTTCCCTACCAAAGACAGTACCCCCTTAGACCTGAGGCCAACAAGGACTCCAAAAGACTGTTAAGGACCTAAAAGCCCAAGGCCTAGTTAAACCACGCAATAGCCCTTGCAATACTCCAATTTTAGGAGTACAGAAACCCAACAGACAGTGGAGGTTAGTGCAAGATCTCAGGATTATCAATGAGGCTGTTGTCCCTCTATACCCAGCTGTACCTAACCCTTATACTCTGCTTTCCCAAATACCAGAGGAAGCAGGGTGGTTTACAGTCCTGGACCTTAAGGATGCTTTTTTCTGTATCCCTGTACATTCTGACTCTCAATTCTTGTTTGCCTTTGAAGATCCTTCGAACCCAACATCTCAACTCACCTGGACTCTTTTACCCCAAGGGTTCAGGGATAGCCCCCATCTATTTGGCCGGGCATTAGCCCAAGACTTGAGCCAGTTCTCATACCTGGACACTCTTGTCCTTCGGTACATGGATGATTTACTTTTAGCTGCCCGTTCAGAAACCTTGTGCCATCAAGCCACCCAAGCACTCTTAAATTTCCTCGCTACCTGTGGCTACAAGGTTTCTAAACCAAAGGCTCAGCTCTGCTCACAGCAGGTTAAATACTTAGGGCTAAAATTATCCAAAGGCACCAGGGCCCTCAGTGAGGAATGTATCCAGCCTATACTGGCTTATCCTAATCCCAAAACCCTAAAGCAACTAAGAGGGTTCCTTGGCATAACAGGTTTCTGCCAAATATGGATTCCCAGGTACAGCGAAATAGCCAGGCCATTATATACACTAATTAAGGAAACTCAGAGAGCCAATACCCACTTAGTAAGATGGACACCTGAAGCAGAAGTGGCTTTCCAGGCCCTAAAGAAGACCCTAACCCAAGCCCCAGTGTTATGCTTGCCAATGGGGCAAGTCTTTTCTTTATATGTCACAGAAAAAATAGGAATAGCTCTAGGTGTCCTTACACAGGTCCGAGGGAGGAGCTTGCCACCCAAGGCATACCTGAGTAAAGAAACTAATGTAGTGGCAAAGGGTTGGCCTCACTGTTTACGGGTAGTGGCGGCAGTAGCAGTCTTAGTATCTGAAGCAGTTAAAATAATACAGGGAAGAGATCTTACTGTGTGGACATCTCATGATGTGAATGGCATACTCACTGCTAAAGGAGACTTGTGGCTGTCAGACAACCGTGAGGAAAGTAACTAAAATTGTAAATCCCCATGGCCCTCCCTTATCATATTTTTCTCTTTACTGTTCTCTTACCCCCTTTCACTCTCACTGCACCCTCTCCATGCCACTGTACGACCAGTAGCTCCCCTTACCAAGAGTTTATATGGAGAATGCGGCGTCCTGGAAATATTGATGAACCATCTTATAGGAGTTTATCTAAGGGAACCTCCACCTTCACTGCCCGCACCCAGCAACTGCTATAACTCTGCCACTCTTTGCAAGCATGCAAATACTCATTATTGGACAAGGAAAATGATTAATCCTAGTTGTCCTGGAGGACTTAGAGCCACTGTCTGTTGGACTTACTTCACCCATACCAGTATGTCTGATGGGGTGGAGTTCAAGATCAGGCAAGAGAAAAACACGTAAAGGATGTAATCTCCCAACTGACCTGGGTACACAGCACCTCTAACCCCTACAAAGGACTAGATCTCTCAAAACTACATGAAACCCTCTGTATCCATACTCGCCTGGTAAGCCTATTTAATACCACCCTCACTGGGCTCCATGAGGTCTCAACCCAAAACCCTACTAACTGTTGGATGTGCCTCCCCCTGCACTTCAGGTCATACATTTCAATCCCTGTACCTGAACAATGGAACAACTTCAGTACATAAATAAACACCATTTCCGTTTTAGTAGGACCTCTTGTTTCCAATCTGGAAATAACCCATACCTCAAACCTCACCTGTGTAAAATGTAGCAATACTATAGACACAACCAACTCCCACTGCATCGGGTAGGTAACTCTGCCCACACAAATGGTCTGCCTACCCTCAGGACAAAAAAGTCTGTGGTACCTCAGCCTATAGCTGCTTGAATGGCTCTTCAGAATCTATGTGCTTCCTCTCATTCTTAGTGCCCCCTATGACCATCTACACTGAACAAGATTTATACAATCATGTTGTACCTAAGCCCTGCAACAAAAGAGTACCCATTCTTCCTTTTGTTATTGGAGCAGGAGTGCTAGGCAGACTAGGTACTGGCATTGGCGGTATCACAGCCTCTACTCAGTTCTACTACAAATTATCTCAACAACTAAATGGTGACATGGAATGGGTTGCTGACTTCCTGGTCACCTTGCAAGATCAACTTAACTCCCTAGCAGCAGTAGTCCTTCAAAATCAAAGAGCTTTAGACTTGCTAACTGCCAAAAGAGGGGGAACCTGTTTATTTTTAGGGGAAGAATGCTGTTATAATGTTAATCAATCCGGAATCGTCACCAAGAAAGTTAAAGAAATTCAATATCGAATACAATGTAGAGCAGAGGAGCTTCAAAACACTGGACCCTGAGGCCTCCTCAGCCAATGGATGCCACAGATTCTCCCCTTCTTAGGACCTCTAGCAGTTATAATATTGCTACTCCTCTTTGGACCCTGTATCTTTAACCTCCTTGTTAAGTTTGTCTCTTCCAGAATCAAAGCTGTAAAACTACAAATGGTTCTTCAAATGGAGCCCCAGATGCAGTCCATGAATAAGATCTACCGCAGACTGCTGGACCGGTCCACTAGCTAGTCCATGCTTCGATGTTAATGACATCGAAGGCACTCCTCCTGAGGAAATCTCAACTGCACAACCCCTACTGCACCCCAATTTAGCAGGAAGCAGTTAGAGCGGTCATCAGCCAACCTCCCCAACAGCACTCGGGCTTTCCTGTTGAGAGGGGGGACTGAGAGACAGGACTAGCTGGATTTCCTAGGCCGACTAAGAATCCCTAAGCCTAGCTTGGAAGGTGACCGCTTCCACCTTTAAACATGGGGCTTGCAACTTAGCTCACACCCGACCAATCAGATAGTAGAGAGAGCTCAATAAATGCTAATTAGGCAAAAACAGGAGGTAAAGAAATAGCCAATCATCTATTGCCTGAGAGCACAGGAGGAAGGACAATGATTGGGATATAAACCCAGGCATTCAAGCCAGCAATGGCTACCCTTTTTGGGTCCCCTACCTTTGTATGGGAGCTCTGTCTTCACTCTATTAAATCTTGCAACTGTACCAAAAAAAAAAAAATTTTTTTAATTTGCCAGATTGTATGTCTATGTTGTTGAAGGTACAGTGAATCTATGGCATAATAGCAGTTTCTGGAAAAACATTACTTGAGGTCCTAAAATGCAGAAGGGAAAAATCAACTTTTGTCAGATGCCTACTTTGCTTTCATTTCATCTCTAATATTTTGGATGAGGAATCATCCAAAGCTTCTGACTGCAATAAGGTCAAGTGTAGCAGTGTGCAGCTGGGTTTCTTTTCCAGAATTAAAAGTATTTTGGGTGGTGGGGAGGGTCAGAGGAAGAAGTAAAGATTGTGAGAAAAGAAAAACATCGTCATGGTGAGAACCTAGAATTGGGGACAGAAGACCTGGCACTAGGCTGTAGCACTGTTAGCACCTCTGATCTTGTTTTTCCTCATCTGTAAAAAAAGATTAACAATGCTTTTCTGCCCACCTCTTGGGGAGGAGGGTATAATATAATTGGAAAAAAAAAATTTTTTTTTGAGAAATAAGCAACACTGTCATATTATTTATTATCCACCTCATATCATTGGTAGATACCTGTATTCAAGCTATCTGGACATGAAAGCAGTCACATTTTAGAAGTCATGAAATTGGTGCTAATGAACCTAATATACAGAAAAACACTTGAAAACACTTGAGAGGCGGGTGCGGTGGCTCACTCCTGTAATCCCAGCACTTTGGGAGGCTGAGGTGGGCGGATCACCTCAGGTCAGGGGTAGAGACCAGTCTGACCAACATGGCGAAACCCCGTCTCTACTAAAAATACAAAAATTACCTGGGTGTGGTTGTGAGGGCCTGTAATCCCAGCTGCTTGAGAGGCTGATGCAGGAGAATCACTTGAACCCGGGAGGTGAAGGTTGCAGTGAGCCGAGACCCCAGCCTGGGTGACAAGAGTGAGACTCCATCTCAAAATAAATAAATAAATGAATAAATAAATATTTTTTTTTAAAAAAAGGAAGAAAAGCACTTGAATGTTTGTTCTGTGAATAGAAAGATTTGAGATTCAGAGCAAGTTCAGAGTTGGACGGCCTAAGAATGGAAAAGCCCTCCATTCCATTAGAAGAACCAGATAGCAATTTCTGGTTAGGAAACCAGAAGTGCTCAGGCTTCAAATAAAACAGCATCACTTGTACTTTTTATCTTCATGGTCAAGCAAATACAAACATAACTACATAGGCACACTCCTGTATGTATACACACAGAATGCACCATTTTAATATTTCACAATAAAATGCCTCAGTTTTACTACCCAAGCTACAGAGAATGTTCATCTTTTTTTTTTTTTTTTTTTTTTTGAGACGGAGTCTGACTCTGTCGCCAGGTTGGAGTGCAATGGCGCAATCTCGGCTTACTGCAAACTCCGTCTCCTGGGTTCATACCATTTTCCTGCCTCAGCCTCCTGTGTAGCTGGGACTACAGGCGCCCACCACCACGCCCAGCTAATTTTTTGTATTTTCATGATACAAAGTAAGTTGTAAGACTGCCCCACCACTAGAAATGAAAAAACAATCAGCACTAAATCCAGGCCAGACTTGATTGGTTTAAAACAATGTGTACGTGTATGTGTGTGTATGTGTATGTGTATAATACTTAACTAGCATGCAGCCAATATCAAACTGAAAAAACGGTGAGATCAAAATTTTATTACGGTTGTTTTTTTTTTTATTTTAAGAAAACTCAATGCTTGGCTAAGTGGTGATGAAACATTTTGCTGACTGTGTTATATTATGAATGCACTAAAATAAACAGACAGATGAAGCAGTATGCTATTTCCAAAAGCAGTGCAAGTGGAGTGAAAGCATTTCCATATGAACCTGGCTTTAAAAATTGGGCTGTCAAAAGAACAGTTAAATGTAACACAAAGTAAGAAACTGTCCAATCACTGAAGGCCTTTTTTTTTTTTTTTTTTTTGGTCTGGTTTTCAATTCACTGCTTGTAAGTAATGTATTTACTAAAGAAGAGTGAAAGCATGAGTAATTCACGAGTAAAGACCAGCTGAGAAACTCAAGAGCAATGTCTTCTGATTGACAACAGTGAAAGGAAAGCAAAGGTTAAAGGGAGAGGGGAAAAAAAAAAAGAAAAAATTAAGGTTATACACATTAGTATCACTTTTACAAAACCACTCAAGAGGATGACTGTCATCTTCTCAGAAAAAAGCTATTGATAGAAAATGGTAGTGGAATTTCTCTTCTAAAACTTTAGGTTACAACTGTTCTTTAAATCCTCAGGGACTATAATAAAATATTTAATATGCCACTCTAAGTCCTTCCAATCATAACAAAGGCAACAGAAACAATAGACACTTCTCCCATAATCTGCTCCCCTCACCAACCTCCTAGGGGAAGTGAATGAGCAATACAGAAAATCTGGACCTTTCCCATCATTTCAAACTATCTGCTTTTGGAGGAAAAGAGGCAGCTCTGTGACTCTGCAGGAAGGGCTAGTATTCAGTATGGTCCCCTTTCCTACCAATAAAAGAAAAAAGGTTTTATAAACACTTGTCAAAAATCCAATAGGCTTAAGGTAAGGTTTTATAAACATTCATCAAAAATCCAATAGGCTTAAGGATGATGGGTAACACAAGGAGGCACAAGAAAATAACTTGTAACAAAGTAAAAGTAGTGATGCACACCTGTAATCCCAGCATTTTGGGAGGCTGAGGCGGGTGGATCACCTATGGTCAGGAGTTCAAGACCAGCCTGGCCAACATGGTGAAACCCTGTCTCTACTGAAAAAATACAAAAATTAGCTGGGCATGGTGGCAGGCACCTGTAATCTCAGCTACTCCGGAGGCTGAGGCAGGAGAATTGCTTTAACCCAGGAGGTAGAGGTTGCAGTAAGGCGAGACTGTGCCACTGCACTCCAGCCTGAACCACAGAATGAGACCATGTCTAAAAAAAAAAAAAAAAAAAAAAATTAGCCAGGCATGGTGGCAGGCACCTGTAGTCCCAGCTACTTGGGAAGCTGAGTCACAAGAATCACTTGAACCTGGGAGGCGGAGGTTGCAGTGAGCCAAGATCACATAACTGCACTCCAGCCTGGGTGATAGAGACTCTGGTTCAAAAAAAAAAAAGTTTAAAAAAAAGAACACTTAAAATTTTACTTCCAAATGACCAGGCAACAGAAATAAGATCTCTCTAATCTAGTGTGTCCTACTTCTTTTTTTCTTATTTTGTCTCACATATTTGTTTATTCTCCCAGATTCTGTGTCCTACTTCTATCTAATTCAATGTAGGCTATGAAGCTCCTCCTCCTTCTACCTAAATTAACACATCACAAATAATACATATATTTATGTGTTTCAGAAGTAAATTTTCATTAGAAGCATAATTACTAATACGCATTTCTGAATATGCATTTATTTATTTAAAAAATTAAATATCCAGCCTTAGTACTATATACTGTTTGTTATTTTAAGTGGAGAAGGTAGCACTATTTAATAATCAAGGCATGTATCAATTCTACTCCTACTCATTGAGATTATTCAACAATGATTACTCAATTAGACTTCCTGTGATCGTGTTTTCCCTATAACATGTGCTAGAAAAAAATCCTGGACATTGTGAGAGGTAAAATAGCATTAGCCTCATGTGCCACAGGAATAAATTTTCCAAAAATCTTTCAATGTAGCCCTCTAAGAAGGCTTAAAAAATATTAAATATAATGTAATTTAGTGGTTTAAAAAAGTCTTTGTTGAGTATATTAATAATGAATACTAGCTTGCAAATTTCATCTAATTAAATTTCCTACTACTGTTGAGTACCCACAGAATTATAGCTTGTGTAAGAATATTAACCAACCACGCACCTTGTAGAATATGGTACTGGGGAGTTGATTCCGATGGCTCTGTTCTTAAAACTTTGAACCCCAATTTTTAAAATTAAAAGGGAAAAGTTATTTTTCAAATACAAGATACTGATCTAGTCTACAGATTTCACTACAAAATTCTGCCTTGTGATAATCCCCCAAATAATACAGAACAAGGCACAAACCAGTGATTTTTAACTTAGCAAAGTGAGCTTGGCATTTTATCCATATGTCAAAACACAAGACTAGGCTTTCAGTGAAACAGCCGATGAGAATTCTCCCTCTGCAACATTATCACATGTGCCATCAATTACTGCCATGCCTAAGTCTAGCATCATGCTAGCACATTAAGGCAGAAGGTATTCTATACAGAGTTCACTGGACCAGAAGGACAAAATTAGGGAGGTGGAGGCCAGGCGCTGTGGCTCATGCCTGTAATCCTAGCACTTTGGGAGGCCCAGGCAGGTGGATCACCTGAGGTCAAGAGTTCGAGATTAGCCTGGCCAACATGGGGAAACCTCATTTCTACTAAAAATACAAAAATTAGCCAGGGCGTGGCGGTGGGCGCCTATAATCTCAATTACTCAGGAGGCTGAGGCAGGAGAATCGCTTGAACCCAGGAGGCGGAGGTTGCAGTGAGCCAAGATCGCACCACTGCACTCCAGCCTGGGTGACAGAGCAAAAACTCCGTCTCAAAAAAAAAAAAGGGGGAGGTGGAGAGAGAGAAGAGAAGAAATTTTAAAAAGGTAGGCCGTGCAATACTAACCAGATCATGGCTGCCTAGCTAATATGGGCCAACTGCTATGGAAGAAAAATGTTGAACATCCCAGGTTGTGTAAATTTCTGTAAACACCCAAACACAAACACACAAACACACACAATACCAACCTAATTGGGAACATTAATATATGTTGATCCTTTACTATGTTACGGTTTTGAAAATAAAAGCTAAAGTTAAAATATCTGCACTCTCTAAATTGCCTTCATATTTTCCTGAGGAAGAAGCTAGTTAGTGTTTCTTAAGGGTAAGGGGGCTGGCTTGTCATGACGGTTATAAAGATTAAGATTCCCTCTGACTTTTTTCCCCACTCACGTTTTACCAGTAACTCACTGAAACCCTTATTAAATATGTACACTTAAGCACAAATACTAAATGCTGACGATAAGGACAAGTTCAGACACTTTAACAATGGACTGTGTTATTTAAAAATAATGGGCTTTTTGCTGGGTACGGTGGCTCACGCCTGTAATCCCAGCACTTTGGGAGGCTGAGGCGGGCAGATCACGAGGTCAGGAGTTCAAGACCAGCCTGACCAACATTGCAAAACCCCGTCTCTACTAAAAATACAAAAATTAGCCGGGTGTGGTGATGTGTGCCTGTAATCTCAGCTACTTAGGAGGCTGAGGCAGAAGAATCGCTTGAATCTAGGAGGCAGAGGTTGCAGTGAGCTGAGATTGTGTGCCATTGTACTCCAGCCTGGGCGACAGAGTGAGACACCATCTCAAATTTTAAAAAATTAAAAAAAATCAAATGGATTTTTCAAAATGAAAATAATATTCAAAAATTTAGAAGTTTTTTTTTTTTTTTTTTTTTGAGACAGCTTCGTTCTTCTTGCCCAGGTTGGAGTACAATCGTGTGGTCTCGGCTCACTGCAACCTCCGGCTACCAAGTTCAAGCAATTCTCCTGCCTCAGCCTCCCAAGCTGCTGGGATTACAGGTGCCCACCACCATGCCAGGCTAATTTTTTTCTATTTTTAGTAGAAACAGGGTTTCACCATGTTGGCCAGGCTGGTCTTGAACTCCTGACCTTGGGTGATCCACCTCCCTCAGTTTCCCAGATTATTGGGATCGATTATAGGCGTCAGCCAACGTGTCCAACCGAAGTTTTTTTTGTTTTTTTTTTAAACTGAGTCAGATAAATAAATCTCCTTGTTCTATTGCTGATATCATCAGTGTCCAAAACTAAGCAGTGTGAAAAGATAGAAATAATCAACTTTTGACAAAAACTAGACATTTATTAAGCTACATAGACCAAACTTGCCATGTTTCACAAGAGTCTGGTAAATAAAATGTATTACTCCTTAACTGTTTCTTTTGTTGTTGTTGAAACGGAGATTTGCTCTGTTGCCCAGGCTGGAGTGCAGTGGAATCTCGGCTAACTGCAACCTCCACCTCCTGGGTTCAAGCGATTCTCGTTCCTCAGCCTCAGGAGTAACTAGGATTACAAGTGCATGCCACCACAGCTGGCTATTTTTTGTATTTTTGTAGAGTTGGGGTTCACCATGTTAGCCAGGCTGCTTTCAAATTCCTGACCTCAGGTGATCCGCCCACCTCGGCCTCCCAAAGTGCTGGGATTACAGGCATTAGCCACTGTGCCCAGCCCTTAACTGTTTCTAATGGAACTTTTTAAAAAAATTTTCCATACATATTCTACTTCCACGTAGGAACATTTCATACATAATTATATTGCCCAGGAAAGGGCAATCTATAAAGGATCAAAATACATTTTACTCCTTTATTCAGTTGACAAAATGCTAAACTTTACCTTGCTACCTTCAACAAAATATTAGTATGGGCCAAAAAGATATTTTTCCCCCATCAAAATTCTAATGTGTTTCTAGATATTTTTGGACTGATTTCCCAACATATTAAATATTACGTTACACTCCAAACTCTGATTACTGTATGGCATGCAAGAAAACAATTCTAAACTGTACTGGTTATTAATAAGTTTAAGTTCATTCACATCAAGTGTCACACGAACACTACCTACCTAACTGGCTAAGACCCGAAATTAAGCAATGATCATCTGATCGATTCTGTAGGCTTGTCAACTGGTGCTTACTCAATGTCCAAGTGTCCTTCTTCATATTGATCAAAGTGATTACCCTGAAAAAAGATGATGACAGCTATTTTTCAAGAGCAATAAATGTCAAATTTATTAACAGCCTATTGAAGTTTTTTCTTTCCTTTTTTTTTTTTTTTTTTTTTAACCTCAAAGGAGACTGCAATCTTTTTCAGTAGACAATCAAAACCACACCACAAATTCCAACTTTTAAAAAATTTATGAAAAACGTTTTAGGGCCGGGCACAGTGGCTCACGCCTGTAATCCCAGCACTTTGGGAGGCAGAGGCAGGAAGATCACTTGAACCCAAGAGTTCAAAACCAGCCAGGGCAACACAGTGAGACCCTGTTTCTGAAAAAAAAAAAAAAAAAAATTCAATTAGCCACACATGGTGGTGTGAACCTGTAGTGCCAGCTATTCAGGAGGCTGAAGTGGGAGGCTCACTTGAGCCCAGGAGGTCGAGACAACAATGAACTGTGAGCAAGCCACTGCACTCCAAGCATGAGTGACAGAACGAGACCGTATTTCAAACAAAACAAAACAAAATTTATTAGGAATCTAGGCCTAGCAATCTGAACTCTTCTCCTAACAGGTGTTGAAATTGTCAACTAAAACACTATCAACCATTTGGGACACCAAACCTCTTAGACTGACTACATTAGGAAAACTATACGGATTCTTACCAACAGGCAGAGCGCGGCTGGCTCCCCCAGGGCCCTCCAGGCTCCTCTGGCCCAGGCCAGCGGGTGAGCTGGGGGCTCCAAGACGGGCCGCGCCCCACCCTCTGCACACACCGGGGGCCCGTTGTGGCTGCCCCCTGGCCGGACCCAGGCCGTGAAGCTTCCCCACCCCACCTCGGTGACTGACGGCGGCGTCAGCCTCTCCCAGCCCGGACCCTGCCGGCCGCCTGGTCTCCCGGCCCAAGCCTGCCCGACCTCGACGAAACCCTCCGAGCCGCCGGGACGCAGCGCCTTTGGGTGGCGGCGGGAGTGGCGAGCCAAGAAGCCTGATGGCTGCCCGAACACCGCGCGGCGGAGGCCCTAAGGGTGCAGAGGGCCTGGCAAGGCGGCCTCAGGACGCAGGCACGGCCTTCTCTTTAGGCCTCGGAGCCGTGCAGACCCGGTCCCGGTGACCACTGTGTCCCTATTGGTCGAGACCTACCTAGTCCCGACCTCAACAGACAAAAGCCTTAACCGGCCTGGAAGGCAAGCGGAGTTCCAAACGACGACGGGTAGAACGGTTAGCGGCCATTGGGCGGTTGGTCTTCGTGCTACTAGACCTCGCTGCTGGAAGAGAGAAATAGAATGACAGGCCACGTTTGGCCCGTTGGAAATGCCCACCAGCCTTTGGGAAGACTTACTGGCCGTTTATAGAAGGCCTGTATATGTAATATGAAAAAGCTGCTTTCAGGGTGGGCGCAGTGGCTCAGGCCTGTAATCCCAGCACTTTGGAAGGCCGAGGCGGGAGGATCATCTGAGGTCAGGAGTTGGAGATCAGCCTGGCCAACATGGTGGAACCCCGTCTCTACTAAAAATACACAAAAATAGCTGGGCGTGGCGGCGGGTACCTGTAATCCCAGCTACTTGGGAGGCTGAGGCAGGAGAATCGCTTGAACCCAGGAGGCGGAGGTTGCAGTTAGCAGAGATCAGGCCACAGCACTCCAGCCTAGGCAACAGGGTGAAACTCTGTCTCAAAAAAAAAAAAAAAAAAAGCTGCTCTCAATTCCACCCCTCTCACATCTAGCCCTTCTAGATGAAAACAGCCGTGTTGTTTTACTTTGATAAGCAATATTGCATTAAATTTTTAATAATGAAGAAAATAAGTCATAATAATGAAAATAAAATCTGTATTTTAATACTGCTCAAGTCTGATAACATTATTGTAAACTAAAACTGCTAAGACATTAAACTTTAAATCAGTTGATACCTCTCGGCTTCTCAAGGAATTAAAAACAATCTCTTGACAGTTTCCAAAGCAACTGTTCCTCAAGATGATCTGCCAAGGGAGATAAACATGCCCGTATCATGCTGTATTTGATCATAAGCGAGTTGTCACTGCAACTAAAGTAAAAACGGTTTCAACAAATGATAGTTGCAGACAACTAAGAAGTTCTCTCTAAACATAATTTTCACAGATCTCCCCGCTTCATTAGGAAGAAATAGCTCATAATTTGGTTTTAAATCAAAATATCAATTTTCTGGTTCCTTTCTTGCAATAAAGTATAGGCCATGAGGATTTGTGAGTCCTACAATGACCTAAGTCAAAAGACTAAAGCCTTCGGTCTTTTGGTCTAGCCTAAATGAATTCAGTGTGTGGAACGATATGACAACTGGATTATTAACCTAACAAGAAGTAACTTTGCCTTTTCAAAGTAAAATTAAAACTCTAATTCAATGATGGGGAGTTCTAACATGTAATTTGCCACATTGTATCATAAATGTCAGGTTTCTCTCACTAGACTGTAAAGTCCTTGAGGACAAGAACTGAGTCTTGTTTATCTCTTACAAACCTAAACTTAATATGGCAGCCAAACGCTAGGGAACAATTAGGTGCTAAAATTGTGTGGCAATGATGAACAAGTTCTAGAACAAGATGGTGGTGGTGATGTTCGTACAATATTATTTATGTACTTAATACCACTGAACTATATACTTTTTAAGAGAAGGGGGTCTTGCTATGTTGCCCAGGCTGCCTTCAAACTCCTGGGCTCAAGGAGTCCAGGCTCAGCTTCCTGACTAGCTAGAACAACAGGCTCCACTACATGTGGCTTGAATTATATACTTTAAAATAGTTAAAGTGATAAGTTTTATTACATGTATTTTACCACAATAAAAATAATAAAAATAAAATTGTATGGCAAAATCTGTATAAATGAAGAAAGGAAAAAAATAAAAAGAAAAATGGAATAGCACGGGACAGGAGTACGTTTTCCAAAGACCAAAAAAAAGGACTTAAGAGTAGGTATTTCAGGAATGAGAAAAAACACTCATCAACAAATGATTAAAAATTTTTTTAAATAGCTGTTAATCCTGAAAGTCTGTCTTAAATTAACCTCCAATATTTTGTCCAATGATATTTTTAAAATAACACCTGCTTCTTGGCATTTTAATTTCTACTGTAACATTTAAAATTTTAAGTTAATTTAAAGGTGTTAATTGCAAAGTACTTCAATTACTAAATAATAAATATCCAAACATTGAGATTAGCTCAAACTTCATTATATTATAGAACACCAATGTACAGCCAAATATCAATTATTTCGCTCTACAGGTCTATACAATTTAATGATAAAAGAATAGACCAGGCACAGTGGCTCATGCCTGTAATTCTAGCACTTTGGGAGGCCGAAGTGGCAGCATTCATTGCTAGAGGCCAGGAAGTTGGACTCCAGTGAGAGTCCTTGTATAGGACTCTTGCATAGTGAGACCTTGTCTCTACAAAAAAATTAGTGGGGCATGGTGGCGTGTGCTTGTATTCCTAGTCCTATAGTCCAAGCTGAGGCAGGAGGATCAGTTCAGCCCAGGGGTTCAAGACTGCAGTGAGCAGGCCGGGCGCGGTGGCTCACGCCTGTAATCCCAGCACTTTGGGAGGCCGAGACGGGCAGATCACGAGGTTAGGAGATCGAGACCATCCTGGCTAACACGGTGAAACCCCGTCTCTACTAAAAAAAAAATACAAAAAACTAGCCGGGCAAGGTGGCAGGCGCCTATAGTCCCAGCTACTCGGGAGGCTGAGGCAGGAGAATGGCGTGAACCCGGGAGGCGGAGCTTGCAGTGAGCTGAGATCCGGCCACTGCACTCCAGCCTGGGTGACAGAGCGAGACTCTGTCTCAAAAAAAAAAAAAAAAAAGACTGCAGTGAGCGGATTGAGCCACTGCACTCAGGCCTAGGTGACAAACCAAGAGTCTGTCTCAAAAACAAACAAAAAAACACCTCATCCTAAAAATAATTGTGTACTACTTTTTAAAAGTAAGTAAACCTTCAGTTAGTTTCTTTAGAGACAGAGTCTTTCTCTATCACCCAGGCTGGAGTGCAGTGGAGCCATCATAGCTTACCGTAAACCTGAACTCCTGGGCTCAAGCAATCCTCCCACCTCAGCCTCAGCCTTCCAGCTGGGACAACAGGCATGCACCACCATGCCCAGCTAGGTTTTTTATTATTTTTATTTATTTATTTATTTATTTTTGAGATGGAGTCTTGCTCTGTCACCCAGGCTAGAGTGCAGTGGCGTGATCTCTGCTCACCGCAACCTCCACCTCCTGGGTTCAAGCGATTCTCCTGCCTCAGCCTCCTGAGTAGCTGGGATCACAGGCGTGCGCCACCACACACAGGTAATTTTTTTCTTTTTTTTTTGCATTTTTAGTAGAACCAGAGTTTCACCATGTTGGCCAGGCTGGTCTTGAACTCCTGACCTCAGGTGTCCTGCCACCTTGGCCTCCCAGAGTGCTGGGATTACAGGCGTGAGCCACCGTGCCTGACCTGTTTTTGATTTTTGTAGAGAGGAGGTTTCACTATGTTGCCCAGGTGGTCTCAAGCTCCTGGGCTCAAGTGATCCTCCTGCCTCTGTCTCTCAAAGTTCCAGGATTACTGTCTGGCCTAGAGTATTTAACTTAGGACAACTACGTGATGGTTTTAAACAAAAAGAGAATTGCCCCAAAATGTATCACTATCAAAGATGATATAAAGCACAAACACAGATTATTAGAGAACTACCAGGTAATTCTACAAAAAAGAAAATGGGCACCTTCTAGGAAAAACCATTTCAGCTCATCCCTGCTGCATGAAAACTCACACAAGCTTTTCCAAACAGATAATGAATCATTAGCAAAATGTTCTTTTAATCTTAGGCTTATTTTTTTTTTTTTTTTTTTTTTTTTGAGGCGGAGTCTCGCTCTGTCGCCCAGGCTGGAGTGCAGTGGCCAGATCTCAGCTCACTGCAAGCTCCGCCTCCTGGGTTTACGCCATTCTCCTGCCTCAGCCTCCCGAGTAGCTGGGACTACAAGCGCCCGCCACCTCGCCCGGCTAGTTTTTTGTATTTTTAGTAGAGACGGGGTTTCACCGTGTTAGCCAGGATGGTCTTGATCTCCTGACCTCGTGATCCGCCCGTCTCGGCCTCCCAAAGTGCTGGGATTACAGGCTTGAGCCACCGCGCCCGGCAAGATTTAAACAGACATTTCATCAATGATACACAGGTTGCAAGTAAGCACATGAAAACACATTCACGATCATTAATCATTAAGGAAATACAAACTAGAACCACAAGGTATTACCACCACATGCCTATTGAAATGGCATTTAAAAAAAAACTGATAATACCACTTATTTCTTATTTGTTTGTTTGGAGACAGGGTCTCTCTCTGTTGCCCAGGCTGGAGTGCAGTGGCACATTCATGGCTCACTCCAGCCTCAACCTTCCTGGGCTTAAGTGATCCTCCCACCTCAGGCTGCTGAGTGGCTGGGACTAGAGGTGCACACCACCATACTAAGCTAATTTTTGTATTTTTGGTAGAGACAGGGTTTTGCCATATTGCCCAGGCTGGTCTCGAACTCCTGGGCACAAACCATCTACCCACCTCAGCCTCCCAAAGTGCTGGGATTGCAGGCGTGAGCCTTCCTCTGATAAAATTTCAGATAAGCAAATTTCATCCATTGCTGGTGGGAACATAAATTAGTACAGTCAACTTCGGAAAACAATTTGGAAATTTCCTATAAAGTTAAACGCATACTTTCAGTTGTTGCAATCAGGAGCCAAAAAAAGAAAAAACAGTTAAACACACACTTACTACACAACCCAGCAATACTGTCCTTAGGCATTTAACCTAATAAAAAGAAAACGTGGGCCGGGCCAGTGGCTCACACCTGTAATCCCAGCACTTTGGGAGGCCGAGGCGGGCGGGTCAGGAGGTCAGGAATTCGAGATCATCCTGGCTCACACGGTGAAACCCCGCCTCTACTAAAAATACAAAAAAAATTAGCCGGGTGTGGTGGCGGGTGCCCGTAGTCCCACCTACTCAGGAGGCTGAGGCAGGAGAATGGCATACACCTGGGAGGCGGAGCTTGGAGTGAGCCGAAGTCGTGCCACTGCACTCCAGCCTGGGTGACAGAGCGAGACTCCGTCTCAAAAAAAAGAAAAGAAAAACGTACATTCATAAAAACACCTGTCTGTGAATCTTTGTAACAACTTTATTTGCACACTGGAAACTATCGGAATGTCTGTCAACTGGGAAATGGACTTTAAAAACTATGGTATACCCCATACAGTGAGATATTACTCAGGTCCAAAAAGAAAGAAATTATTCATACAAGTAATAACAGAGATGAATCTCAAATTCATTATGCTAAGTGAAAAAAGGCCATACTCAAAAAGCTTCCATATATAGGACACTCTGAAAAAAGCAAAACTGAAGAAAAAGGTCAGTTATTGTCAGAGCTATACACTGATTGTGATGATGGCTACACTATGATGCATTTTGTCAATACTCAAACCGTACTTTTATTTTTTCACCCTGTTTTATGATGCTGATAAACTGTACCTGTAAATGGGTGAATTTCACTGTAACTTAATTGTACTTTAATTTGTTGAAAAATGGCAGAAACAGGTTAAATATTTCTATAACTCCCCTCTAAAAAATATATTTTTCAAACACTTAAATTCAAATCCTGTTCTGTAGGCAGATTGTGATGGTAGTTACAAGAATCTACACATGTGTTAAAATTCACAGAACTAGGCCGGGCATGGTGGCTCACGCCTGTAATCCCAGCGCTTTGGGAAGCTGAGGCAGACAGATCACTTGAGGCCAGGCGTTCGCTACAAGCCTGGCCAACATGGAGAACATGCCCGTGATCCCAGCTACTCAGGAGACTGAGGCAGGAGAATCGCTTGAACCTACAAGGCGGAGGTTGCAGTGAGCCAAGATGGCGTCACCGCACTCCAACCTGGGCGATGGAGTGAGACTCTGTCTCAAAAATAAATAAATGGCCTGGCGCGGTGGCTCAAGCCTGTAATCCCAGCACTGTGGGAGGCCGAAACGGGCGGATCACGAGGTCAGGAGATCGAGACCATCTGGCTAACACGGTGAAACCCCGTCTCTACTAAAAAATACAAAAAACTAGCCGGGCGAGGTGGCGGCGCCTGTAGTCCCAGCTACTCGGGAGGCTGAGGCAGGAGAATGACGTAAACCCGGGAGGCGGAGCTTGCAGTGAGCTGAGATCCGGCCACTGCGCTCCAGACTGGGCGACAGAGCCAGACTCCGTCTCAAAAAAAAAAAAAAAATTAAAAATTAAATAAATAAATAAATTCGTAGAAATGCATATCAAAATAAGTCAAGACTACTGCATAATTTTTAAAGCTAAATGAAAATAAAACAAACTGAAAAGCATATGGAGCAGCTCTAGAATACATTAGAAGCTTGTAGTAGAAGTTGACTCCTAGAAATGGGTGTCTAAGCGTTAAGAGATGAGAGGTAGGCTACTTTTAACTGCATTTTTTTCCTTTTGAATTTCATACTTACTGCATTTTAAAATAAATTTTAAAATATTTAATCAGAAATTGATTTTGTTCATTTTTTATTTTTTTAAGACAGAATCTTGCTGTATCATCCAGGCTGGAGTGCAGTGTGCAATCTCAACTCACTGCAACCTCTGCCTCCTGGGTTCAAGCAATTCTCATGCCTCAGCCTCCCAAAAAACTGGCATGCACCACCACGTTAATTTTTGTATTTTTTTTTTAGCAAATGTAAACAGCCACCCTAAATCACCCCAAAGGACAGACCCGAGTTGTTCTTTTCATCTTTAATGTTTACACCTCTCTGAATCTGAGAAGTTGCTGCCAGGATTCTAGTACATACCAAAACGTGATGACAATACTCTCACCTGTGCAAACTTTTGTGCATCTACCGCTGTCTAAAGGAAGCCGATGTCTAAAGGAAGCCGATGTCATTAGCCTGGGGGAAGCAACAAGGCATGTTTGTGACTGAAGTTCAATTTGCCCAGTGTGGCCACACCTACTTCACTGATTGATATTCTAATAGTGGGATAAATAATTCAATAGGGATAAAGCTTGGATTTTCCTCTTCTTCTCTCTCAGTGCTTACATTCTTGTCATGATATTGACGTGCCACAGGCAAGCCAGCATGTCAGTGTGCTCTATCTGAATAAGGTATAGCCTTTCTACACTGCAGAGTCATTCAGTTTCTAAAATAATGGAGCTTGTACTGTTAGAACTAATGGAGTAAGAAAATTTTTTAAAACAAGCCATCAGTCTGGACCTGTGTAGGTGAATGAAGGAGAAGCACTTTAAAGTCAGGGAAAAAAATATGCACATACTTAACATTTAGAATTATCAACCACTGCTGGTTTTCCATAGACCATTTCATTTTTGATTTCATCTGTGAAAGATATGATTATTGCGACCATTCAGAGGGGGACTTTGATTGTTAACTGCCTGGTCCTCCTTGCTTGGCACCCTGCAAACAAATGTGCTCCTTTCTCCCACTGCAAAACCTCAGTATGGTTTGGCTTTACTGTGCTGGGCCAGTGGACCCCAGTTAAGTCCGCTAATAAGCTCTTGCTATGTCCTTGGGATGGGTTTCAGATTCAAAATAGACTGACCCTACCCATACTGCTGACTCGGCTGGTCAGTATTTGTCAATAACATAGAGGCTTCATTCAAAGTTGTAATTACTGGAACCCAAGGGTGATTTCAGGATTTTATGGAGCCTGAACCTTACCTATTAATAATAAAAACATGGAAAAGTATGAATACAAAGATTCCCAAGGGCCTCCCAGGACCGTGCAAGTGAAAAGCCCTGATGCTGAGGCTCTATTCAATTCATCGTCATTCCACCACAGCTGAGGCCCTTTTTTGTTTGTTTTACAAACTTTTGTAATACAATAAAATATACTGTTTCAACTTATAAACACCACAGAACAGTGTCATATCAGTCACAAAATTACTGGCACCTTCCCTTGGCAACTTGCCTTTGGAAAGAAATGCAATGGGCCCATTTCTCACTATGGCGAATGTTTCCTGAAGCAAATTAGCCTTTTTTACTAGAAAGATTTGACCCAAAACGAAGGAGCCCAGCCCCCAGCATACATTTGGTGTGTTGAGACCATTGTGCCAATAGGGTCACTTGTTTCATGCATTTTCTTGCCCATGCCAAAGGTCAGAACTAGGAAAAGCAGGGCAGGTCATATATAAACTATGTAAGTTTCTTGGTCTCTTCGTACTTTAGCTTCCCCATTTGAAAAAACGAATGGATCTTTTTTTTTTTTTTTTTTTTTCTGAGACGGAGTTTCGCTCTTGTTGCCCAAGCTGGAGTGCAATGGCACAATCTCGTCTCACCGCAACCTCCGCCTCCCAGGTTCAAGCGATTCTCCTGCCTCAGCCTCCCAAGTAGCTGGGATTACAGGCATGTGCCACCACGCCCGGCTAATTTTGTATTTTTAGTAGAGACGGGGTTTCTCCATGTTGGTCAGGCTGGTCTCAAACTCCCGACCTCAGGTGATCCGCCTGCCTCGGCCTCCCAAAGTGCTGGGATTATAGGCGTAAGCCACTGCGCCCAGCCCAACGAATGGATCTTAAGACATACTTTTCAGAGTTCATAATGGGCTTATACCCAGCTAACCAATAATTGTATGAGGTTCTTACACGTAAATAGTTGTTTACATGTATTCATCTTCCATCTCACTTACAACTTGTGTAAAAACTGCATCCCGTGCCAGGCCTGAAATGTTCCAAACATCAGTTCTGTGAGTAAATTGCAACCAAGATTCCTGCCAAAAAAGACACAAGCCAAGGAAGAAAAAATATATATTCTTTCAGAACGTTTATCGCTTGCATTGATTCTAATTTGCATAGGATGGAACATAACCTCAATACTTTCTCTATGTACTAAAGAAATCTCACAGTGAAAGATACTGGCTTATGATTTATACTTTAACCTTGCACTTGTGGTGCCTTAGATACAAAACAGCGAATGCTCAGTAAATACTTACGTTAAGTGAGCTTTATTTCCCTAGGACAGGATTTCACAACTTCAGGGCCATTGACTCTTGGACTATATAATTCTTTGCCATAGGGGTTTGTCCTGTACCTTGTAGGATATTTAGCAGCATTCCTGGCCTCTGCCTACCAGATGCCAGGAGGACACCCACAGTTGTGGCAACCAAAACTGTCTCCAGACATAGCCAAGTGTCACCTGGGTGCAAAATCACACTGGTTGAGAACCACTGCTCTCTGATGATTCACTATGATCTGTGTAGTAATTCTTACTCTAATCTTTCCTAGGGACAAAGAGGATTTGCTATATAATTTTAGTAACTTAAAAATTTTAATCATATTTCAAAATGAATAGCAAAGGGGTTTATCATTAAGTTTTATTAAAGTTCTAAATGTAATCGAGTTATATTTGTAATTTACATAAAGTGCAAAAATGGTAGTGGTTCATATATATGTCTTTCAATAGGCTATATTTTATTGCAGGATAAATCTCTAGGAAAAGTAAAAGGAAAATATTGCCTTGATTAGTTATTAGATGTCAAATTAGTAGGAATAAATAGGAAGAGTTTACAGTAACATTAAATACATAGTTTTCGTCTAAACTCTATATGTTTGGACTTGTATTTGAACTTCCCAGAGCCTCTAACCTTGCCAGTACCTCTCCTAGAGTCTCACCTTCATGGTTTTAACACATAAAATATACAACTATAGATCTTGATAAACTTTGGA
The DNA here is from genome assembly GCF_003255815.1 of Theropithecus gelada. Lineage (NCBI taxonomy): Eukaryota > Metazoa > Chordata > Mammalia > Primates > Cercopithecidae > Theropithecus > Theropithecus gelada. The sequence goes on along the minus strand of NC_037684.1, from coordinate 26,979,645 downwards.
ATTAATTTTTCCTGAGAGCAGTAGACTTGATGAAATGACCTTTTGTAGTCTCATCAAATCCTAGATTGTGAGCTCGAAGTTTTTATCTTTATATATAGTTTCTAATATTAAAAGAAATAGTCTCACCTTCCTAGTTTAGGTCTATTTTCCTAAGCCAGTTCAACGTCAGAAGAAATAAAAGACATCCTTTCACATCATTTGAAAGGAAGTTACCCCTTTAACTAATACATAACTTTGAACTAATTCAAACCATATTAATATAATTAATTTCTATCATATTAATAGAAATTCTTTTTTGGTTATATATTGCTTTATTATTTCATGAAAGCAATTTCTTCAGTTATACAGTGATAGGGCAACAAAACAACATGGAACTGGATTTTTATTTTTCAAATAAAAACAGGTGTAGTCAACACCCATTCTTAACTCCAGTTGACTCTTATTTCCATTGATTCCAGCTTGTCAGCTTGTCCCTCCCTCTTTACCTGGAAGGTGTAATGTTGTCTGACTGATGTCTCCATCTCTAGTCTCTCCCTTCCTAAACCATCCTGCACACAGTCATGAGATAAACTCTCCAGAAGTGGCTTGCAAAGACCAGCATCTCCTAGGAAATTTCTGAAGATGCAAATTTTTAGTCCCACTCTAGACCAACTGAATCAGTAACTGCGAGGGTAGAGTGCAGAACTGAGTTCTAATGCGCCCTCCCAGTGATTGCGATGCAGCTCTATCTCACAGCACTGCTGTGATAACACTGGTCCGTATGATGGCTCCTTAGCTTGACATTCAAAGCCCTAGAAGATCTGGCTCTATAATTTCCTACTCTACCTCCTTGTACTCTACAGGTACTCATGGCATTCCTCAAATACTTTCCTGTGTTTTGCCCTTCTCCCATTTTCCTTTTGCAAGTTTAGAATCTTTTCCCCAAGATGTTTGTCTGATGTTACGCAACGGCCCTTCAAAGTCCTATTCAAATGGCATTGTTCTAATAACATCTTCCTGGGTCCAAACTGAAGTCGATCTCCTCTCTTCTATGCTCCAGAAACAATGTATCCCTCCTAGAGCCCACATCCATTTCTTCTTTTTAATGTAGTTATTTTTCATCCCATTTCTTCTGAGCATAAACTTCTTGAAAGCATGGACTAGGTCTTGTTCATCTGCATTGCCCACCGTGTTTAAAACCAACACATGGAAATAAATCGAACTCACAGTTATAAAATAAATGAATAGCTGGGGCAGTGAGTAGAAGGAAAATGACTATTTTAAAGGAAATGTAGTTTTATTACTTCATGGCCTTTGTAGCACTTTGGTATCTACCTGAGGGTCTTTACACCCACTTTCCTTAAGCCTTCTACATTTGAATCTGTTTGCAAAAAAGCATCACTAATGAGCTTAATGAGGATTAATGACATACACACCTCTGAACCATGGACAAAGGATAAAAATCAAGCTTTCATAGCAATGAACATAGTATCTTCTTATCTCTAAACAGACAGAAATACCATGCAGGTATCCCTTCCTTGGTAACACAGCTGAGGACATAGTTTATTTTGTAATTAGTGAAGAGTTAGGGGCATTTCTGATATGTTTACTTGCTATAAACACTCTAGCTATACCACTTAACCATCATTTTAAACATCTGTTTTAACATAACAATTCCTGAAATGAAATCCTGAATACCAGGCTATTCTTTTGGTAGCTTAATATTCTTGATAATATTATTTATATAATTCAGCTGCTTATTATTTAATATTTAAATATTAATTTAATTTAGATTAAATTATCAAAAAATTCTGGATTAATGATATTCAAATTAATGTAGGTGGTCTATATTTTCTTCTCCTTCAGGCAACAATCTGAAGTTAACTTTAATTCCTTTCATTCTACTAAAGCAACTTTTTCAAATCTTTCTCTTTTTTTTGTTTTTTTTTTTTTTTGACAGAGTCTTGCTCTGTTGCCTAGGCTGGAGTTTAGTGGCATGATCCTGTAACCTCTGCTTCCTGGGTTCAAGTGATTCTCCTGCCTCAGCCTCCCGAGTAGCTAGAATTACAGGCACCGACCACCATGCCTGGCTAATTTTTATACTTTTAGCAGAGACAGGGTTTCACCACGTTGGCCAGGCTGGTCTCGAACTCCTGACCTCAGGTGATCCTCCCGCCTCAACCTCCCAAAGTGCTGAAATTACAGGCGTGAGCCACCGTGCCCGGCCCTAAATCTTTTTTGTGAAGGTCAGATAGTAAATATTTTAGGCTTTGTGGGCCACATGTGGTCTCTGTTGCATATTTCTCTTTGTTTCTTTTCTTTTTCTTTCCCAGTCCTTTAAAAGTGTAAAAACCATTCTTAACTTGATGGGCTATTTAAAAACAGACTGTAGATTAGATTTGATCTATTGGTTGTAGACTGAATATAAGAAGATGATATGTGAACACTTTTTATAAAACAAGGTTCATATGGGTATCAATCACTGCTCATATCTTATTACCATGTGAAATTTTTTTCTGTCTGTATTCTGTCTATATGGTTAAAAACCTGAAAATGCATAGAAGATATTAATGCTAGAGATTGGCTGAGACCCTATACAAACTTACAGAATTGCAGAATTGTATTGCTGAAAGAAATCTTAGAGATTATCTAATTTGAACCCCTTATTCATTTTACAGATAATATGACTAAAAACTAATAAACATGATTAACTAACTAACTTACAAATACTGGAGGGATAGCAGGCCTTCAAATGAATCCTTATGTAATTCAGTCAAATAATTTTCATTGAGAATTCTGGAAAATGAAAAATTATTTTCTAGATCAAAATGCAAACTACAACTATTTGCTACACAGGATTAACTCCTACATGTGGAGGAAAGCTGGGTGATGGTAATTTCAAGATGGTGGTATCTGCTCTGCTTTCATTCAAACCTTTTCTTACATTTTCCTTTTTGTGTCCATCTCTGTCCACCACCACCACCACCACACACACACACACACACACACACACACAAGCACACCCCTACCCACTCTTCCCACCAAATTATCTATTTAATGCCTCCTCTCTAGATCACAAAGTCCCTGTTCGAATCCAACTCTGGTGGCACCAGTATCAGCAGAACTTCCGTTTCCCCCCCTCTTTTCCCAAACCTTGTTATAAAAGCCCCACATGGAACCATGTCAGGGCTGCAAGTGAAGTCATTCGACTTTTTTCTCCCATTAAAAATATTTGAGAACTACAATGTGCATAAAGCACACATAACATAAATGTTGTTTATATTTTATTTTATTTTATTTTATTTTAATTTCTGAGACAGGGTCTCACTCTGTTGTCCAGACTGATCTCAAACTCCTGGGCTCAAGTGATTCCCCTGTCTCAGCCTCCCAAGTGTTGCAATTACAGATGTGAGCCACTGCACCTGGCCAAATATTCAGTTTAATAATTATAAAGCAGATACCCATATACCATCGTTACGAAAGATCATTGCTAGCATCCCAGAAGCCCCAGGTCCTCTCCAATCACAGCCTCCTCTCTAACCCTTATAGATATCCACTATCCTGACCTTTGTAATAATTTTCTTGTTTTTAAAATGTAGCTCCGGCCTGGCACAGTGGCTCACGCCTGTAATCCCAGCACTTTGGGAGGCTGAGGCGGGTGAATCACTTGAGGTCAGGAGTTCGAGACCAGCTTGGTCAACACGGTGAAACCCCATCTCTACTAAAAATACGAAAATTGATTGGACCTGGTGGTGGGTGCCCGTAATTCCGGCTACTTGGGAGGCTGAGGTGGGAGAATCACTTGAACCCAGGAGGCAGAGGTTACCGTGAGCCGAGTTCACGCCACTGTCCTCCAGCCTGGGCGACAAGAACAAAACTCTGTCTCAAAAAATAAAATAAAATAAAATAAAATAAACTGGTAAAGTAAAATAAAATGTAGTTCTGGCTGGGCACGGTGGCTCACACCTGTAATCTCAGTGCTTTGGGAAGCCAAAGTAGGAGGATTGCTTGAGCCCAGAGGTTCGAGACCAGTCTGAGTACTACAGCAGGACCTCATCTCTAGACAAATTTTAAAATTAGCTGGGCATGTTGGCGCACACCTGTAGTCCCAGCTACTGGAGAGGCTCAGATGGGAAGACTGCTTGAGCATGGGAGGTCCAGGCTGCAGTGAGCTGCGTTTGCACCACTGCAAACCCTGTCTCAAAAATAAATTAAATAAAATAAAATGTCGTTTTACCTATTATATGTCAGTCATAAACAACATATTTTAGCTTTGCCTTCTTGAACATTATATAAAAGAAATCATATTACACATATTATTTTCTGTATTACTTCTTTCACTCAATAATCTGTTTGTACATTTAAGATGTATGTTGCTGAGGTTGATTCATTCCAAGACCTGTGTTGTGCTTTCAATAAGGTAGTTACTAGCTATATTTGGCTACTGTTAGTGACTGAGGAACTGAATCTTTAATTTACTCATTTTAATTATTTTTAAATTTAAAAGCTGATACTCAATGCAGTCATTAGAAAATTTATTGGATATATGATGCTACTTTTTCAACTGCAAATTTTACAAAATCTAAATATAGATTAAGGTGTTTTGTTTGTCTGTCTGTTTGTTTTGAGACAAGGTTTCACTCTGTTGCCCAGCCTAGAGAGCAGCAGCACAATCACAGCGTACTGCAGCCTCGACCTCCCAGGCTCAAGTGATCCTCCCACCTCAGCCTGCCTAGTAGCTGGGACTATAAGCACACACCGTCATGCCTCGCTAATATTTTTAATTTTTTGTAGAGACGTGGTTTCACTGTGTTGCCAGGCTAGTCTTGAACTACTGGGTTCAAGTGATCCTCCTGCCTATGCCTCCCAAAATGCTGGGATTACAGGCATGAGCTACCTAACATCCAGCCAGGTTAAGTATTTTTATTATCATTATTTACTTTTCTCTCTAGACTGCTCAGCAGAACAGATTAAGTTTTTGTGATAAGAATTTAGCAACCAAATTTAGACTTCAAAGAGTTAGTATGGAAAAAAGAATGTAAACTCCCCAATTAATTTTTATACTAACAACATGCAGAAATGATACCACTTTGGATATTTCGAAGACTTAGTATGAAAATAAAATTTCTCATTAATGACATATATAATGACTGCATGTTGGAATGATAATATTTTGGATATAATATATTCACATGTTTCACCTGTTTCTTTTTTAGTTTTATTTTTTAAGTGACTACCGGAAAAGTTAAGATTATGTATGTGACTTGCATTATGTTTCTAATCAATAATAGAAGTATTAATAATACTTCTATTCAGTATACACACACATAATAATACTTTTAATAAGTATTAATAATACTTCTATTATTATATAAAGTATTAATATGCTTCTATTATTATATAATAGAATAATAGAGTATTCCATTGTATGATTATACTGCAAAGTATTGATTCATCCACTGTGGACAGATACTGAGATTTTTCTAGCTTTTAGTTATTACAAAGAATGCTGCTTTGAACATTCTTATACTTGTATTCTGATAATACTTTTCCTGGGTTTCTCTAGGATATGATAAGGGTACAAAATTGTTTTCCTAAAAAGTTGTGGCAGATTGAGAACATGCCAAGTCTCTAACCATCCAACCTCTAGCAAATCTCTAAAAATTATAGAACAGAAATAATTTAAAAATCCACAATCTTAACTCAAAATGTGGAAGCAGCTCTACAAATGATCCCCTGTCAGAAATACCCAGGAACTACCTACAAGTTATTGGTTGGGACTGTGGAGTGGAGAAGCCAGAGGTACATCAACCACATATCCTTCCTTGGGCCAGGCAGCAAAGGTGTCTTCCTCCAGGCAGGAGCAATTGGTGTTAGAAAGGGGGCAGGGTCCTGCAGCCCTGGAGGAAGAGTGTACACTCGCTTACCAGCCATCTCCCACACCTTCCTATTATCAGAAGACTCCATCTGGAACACAAGCCCCAGAATCCCATTTCTCCTTTAGAGCTAGGAAACAGGATTGTCTAGTTCCAGCATTTTTTTTTCTTATCAATAAGATATCAAACTAAGGGTGAGGGAAACTATTTTAAAGTGGTCATAACTCCTCTTCTTAGATGACTGTGATTGTCATGTGTTTTATTTTAAATTTAGAACTCATGTATAGTTTGTCTATATAAGTTGAACTAATGATGTGACACATAAACTGTTGTGAAAAATGCCAGTTACTAGCCGGGGGTGGTGGCTCACACCTATAATCCCAGGGCAGATTACCTGAAGTCACGAGTTCGAGACCAACCTGGCCAACAAGGCGAAATCCCGTCTCTACTAAAAATACAAAAAAATTAGCCAGGCATGGTGGTGCACACCTGTAGTCCCACCTACTCTGCAGGCTGAGGCATGAGAATCGCTTGAACCTGGGCAGTGGCAGTTACAGTGAGCCGAGATGGCGCCATTGCACTCCAGCCTGGGGTGACAGAGCAAGACTGTTTCAATTAAAAAAAAAAAAAAAAAAAAGCCAGTTACTTTGAATGTAAGCATTTTTTCCAAAATCATGTATGTGTCTAATTCCTTCTATAAATCAATAAGAAAATGATTTTTAAAATTCAACAAGATCATGGACAGAGGACAGAAAACTCAGAGAAGAAACACAAATGTTCAATAAACATATAAAGATATTTAATTAAATTCATAAGTAATCACAAAAATTCAAATTTAGATGGGATACCTTTTATTCCCCCATAACATCAACAAAAAGTTGTAGAATACCCAGTGGTGAAAAGTGTGGGGAAATGAATGCTGTTATACTCTGTTGACCATAGTGTAAGTTGGCACAACATTTTCAACAGCAATTAAAATTTCATATCTACATAGGCTTCACCCCAACAATTCCATTTCTAGATATGTATTCTACAGAAATACTTGCCCATGTTCACAAAGAAGCATGGATTTCATTGCACCAATGCATGTAACAAGAAAACTAGACATAATCTAAACATCCATCAATGGGGGAACTATTAAATAAACTATGATACATCCATACTATGGAGTATTATGCAGGAGTTTAAAATGAATGTGGTAACCCTCTAAGTACTGGGAAGAAAAGAATAAGACATATCATGAAGTGAAAGAATCAAGTTATAAGACGTTACCATTTATGTGAAGAAAAAAGATTTTTAAAGCCACACAACAAATCTATTTTACTTTATGTAAATATGTAAGTAGGCAAATGGGGAAAAGTCTGGAAGGTTATATACTAAACACAGAGTGTTACCTCAGGGATGAGGGAGTAGGACACAAGGAGGGTTTTTGTTATAGCTGTTATTTCATTTTTATACATTAAGAATGTAATCATGGTCTAGGGATGGGGCTGGGGGCTGGGATTACAAAATGCCTGTAATCCCAGCACTTTGGGAGGCCAAGGTGGGAGGATCACTTGAGCCCAGGAGTTTGAGACCAGCCTAAGCAATACAGGGAGACCCTGTCTCTACAAAAAATAAAAAATTAGGTGGGCATGGTAGCATGTAACTTGGGAAGCTGAGATGGGAGGATCACTTGAGCCTGGGAGGTGGAGGCTGCAGTGAGTCATGATTGCACCACTGCACTCCAGCCTGGGGAACAGAGTAAGATCCCGTCTCCAAAAAAAAAAAAAATATATATATATATATATATATGTGTGTGTGTGTGTGTGTGTGTGTGTGTGTGTATAAAACAAAGTATTATTTGTATGATAAAAAATAAATTTAAATTGACTCTTATTTTAAAGAGAGCCTACCAAATTTAATTTTAAGATAACCACAGGATTGCAATCAACAGAGGTTGATTTGGGGTATGGAGGGGAAACATGTTTTCTCAGAGGTACTGACCTCAAAATTCTATACCAGGAAGGATCTTACAATGCAGTTAGTTTTTTTTGGTCATATTTGGAGAGAATATACTCACAGTTTCTCAGTCCAACTGTATGCTTTTCATACGTCTTCACCAATGTAAGATATATAGTTTCCTTGGACATTTCTGTGAAGAAACACAGTTCATATCCTTGAATAGGTAGGAAAAGAATGAACAGGATAAGTAAAAGAATCATGGCAACCTTGTGGGGGATATTCAGAAACAGAGAATAACACCTGCTTTCTAATTTCCAGTGCTGTCAGCTTCCCAGTTTGCACAATTAACCAAGAAATAATGTGGGGCCACTGGCACAAATGAGGCATCTCCCGGAAGCTTAGCTTCCTATCCATCCCATCTCTTAGACAGATAATGCCAGTTAATTACTTTGAATGTAAGTATTTTATCCAAAAGCCCTTATGTGTCTAAACTAACTCCTTCTACAAATCAAAAATGGTAAATACTTCAACAGAAAACTGGGCAAAAACTTATCATTATCAACAAATAAGAAGAAAGAAACCCTATGCTGGGTAACGCCAAAGCTTTGGCCCGGTGCCCTCTGTTGAAACATCCTAGGCCTTTTCTTTCCACTCCTATCACAACCAATCTGATTTAGCCCCTTCACACTTTACCCTAGATTTTGCTAGACCTTTCTATTTTGTCTCCCTGAATTAAGCTTTCCCCTCTAGGGCACTCTACATACGGATTCTAAAATAATCATCTGCATGTCTGCACTTGAACATTATGCAAAAAATAAAATAATCCTCCTGTTTTAATCATCTAATCTCTTTTGGCTGGAAATTTTCAATGGCTTTCCATATGTCATTGTGTAACTTTTAAACTCCCATACCTGCTAATCAAAGTTTTACATAATTGTTTCTTCATTGCTCCCTCACCTGATTCTTTGCAGCCAGATTGGTTTACTAAATTCTCACCATATCTGTAGCCATGCCTTTGCCTAGACTGTACTCCCATTTTTCTCCTTATTTAACAAATTATAGCTACTTTTTAAGCCCCAAGTAAAGTTTTAGCTTATCCAGATTTCTCTGACCTCCAAATCTCAAGATCTCAGTTTCTGGTGAATCCTAGCACCGATGGTCTGCATTATCTTTTAGTACCTAATTATATACACCTCCTTTTTTATACCTATTCTCTTTCTTCCCTCCTATCATTTTCATGTTCTAGGGACAGTAGCATACTTGGCTCTGGATTGGACACAAAATGAGTGCTACATATAGAAAGCCAGTGACAAAGATGAGTTCTGGCCATAGCTAAAGGACTGAGTAATCATGTTAACAGCCAACACTCCTACATATGCTAGGCACTGATGAAGTGTTTCATATATTCACTCACCTAAATTTCACAGCAATCTTATGAAATGGTGACTAGCATAATCCCCAGTTTAAAGATAAGGAAATTGAGTTACAGAGCAGAATAACTTGCTCAGGGTCACCAAGCTAATAATTGACAGCCCTGGGTGCAGACCCAGGCAGCCTGGCTCCAGAATCAACTCTTAACCATTTAGAACATCATCACTGAGATGGGGAGAGGGACAGGCTGCTGTGAAGAGGGTGAAGTGAAAATGGGAGGAGAGCAGCGGTTAAGCAATGACGTGATAGGGCTAAATGAAAATGGATAAGAAAACAAGTAAGAGCAATCACAAGTAAAAGACTGCAGAAGGGGCCTAATTGTAAAGGATAATGAGGAGAAGGAAGAGATTACAGGCAGAGGTGAAAGCAGGAAGTTAGTTGTCAGCATAGCTTGGGGAGATAAAGAAGGCACAGGAAGGCCTCCAGGAAAAGGCTGCCGTGTGAGGCAGGACACAGAGGACAATGGAGGAAAGGTGATTCTTACAAGATGGTGAAGGTGCCATTGTAGGTGTTGGGCTCTGGCACAGGCACTCAGCGGAGCCTCTGCTTTGGGCTGAGATCAGTACATGACAGTATCTCATCTCCACAGGTACAGAGCTCACATATGTTGGTGCTTGTGGAGGCCTTCTGTTCCTCTGGTGCAGTTAAAGCCTTATTTTGGGGGTAACTTTCAGACCGCATCAATGAATCCTGAGTAGATTCTAGTTCAGTAGGTGGACCTGTGACTTCAGTCAGTTTTCAATGCAGAGTCTGAACCTGGTCTGGACAAGGAGCTGTAGTCTTCTCCAGGGCTGTAGAATGTCTAATCTCTGTAGTGGGTTCTGGAGTGATGGCAAGTCCCAGGTCTGGAGGCTGAGTTGAGGTCTCCTCCATGGTTGGAGATGGTTTAACCTCTATAGTAGGTTCTGTAGTTATGGTAAGCTCCAGGTCCAGAGGTTGAACTGTGACTTGAGTCAGGTTTGAATGCTGAGCCTGACCCTTGTCTGGAGGTGGAAGTGTCACCTCAAGGTGCTCTGGAGGAGGAGCTATAGTCATCAGGGCTGTAGAAGTTTCAACCTCTGTAATAGATTCTGGAGTGATGGTAAGCCCCAGATCCAAAGGTTGAACTGTGACGCTGGGTGATGTTGGATGCTGAGCTTGATCCTGGCCTGGTGTTGGCACGGACATCTCAAAATATACAGGAGGTTGAGCTACAACCTCCTTATGTAGCTCTGGAGACCAAGTTAGGGTCTTCTGCATGGTTGGAGAAGGTTCAACCTCCATAGTGGATTCTGGAGTTAAGGTAAGTTCCAGATCCAAAGGTTGAACTGTGGCTTGAGTCAGGTTTGAATGGTGAGTCTGAAACCTGGTCTGGATGTGGAAGTGTCACCTTAGGGTGCTTTGGAGAAACTAGAGTCTTCTTCAGGGGTGTAGAATGTTCAACCTCCGTAGTGGGTTCTGGAGTGATAGTAAGTCCCAGGTCCAAAAGTTGAGCTGCAATGCTGGTTGACATTGGATGCTGAGCTTGATCCTGACCTGGCGTTGGAACTGTTACCTCTTAATATACTGGAGGTTGGGGTACAACCTTAGGAGGCTGAGTTGGGGTCTCCTGCGTGGTTGGAGAAAGTTCAACCTCTGTCGTGGATTCTGGAGTGATAGTAAACCCCAGGCCCAAAGGCTAAACTGTGACACTGGGCAGTGTTGAATGCTGAGCTTGATCCTGACCTGGTGTTACCTCATAATGAGCTTGAGGTTGAGCTGCAACCCCTGTAGGTGGCTCTGGAAGCTGAGTTGAGTTCTCCATGGTTGGAGAAAAAAAAACATGGTTGTGGAGTTGTGGTAAGTTCCAGGTGCAAAGGTTGAACTATGACCTGTTAGGTTTGTGTGCTGAGCCTGAACCTGGTCTGGAGGTGGAAGCATCACCTCAGGGTGTTTTGGAGGAGCAGTAGTCTTCCTCAGGGTTGTAGAATGCTCACCCTCCATAGTGGATTCCGGAGTGATGGTAAGCCCCAGCTCTAAAGGTTGAAATGTGACACTGGGTGATACTGGATACTGGGCTTGGTCCTGGCCTGCTATTGCAACTGTCATCTCATGCATTGGAGGTTGAGCTGCAACCTCCTGAGGTGGCTCTGGATGCTGAGCTGGGACCAGCTGCTGGCTTGAAGGTTCTACCTCCATAGGGGGCTCTGGAGTCTGAGCTGGAACCCCCTGCTGAGTTAAGAGATGGTTCCACCTCCTGAGGGAGCTCTGGAGGTGAAGATGGGGCCATCTGCTGGGTCTGAGAGGGTTCTACCACCACAGGTGCCTCTGAGGACTGAGCAGGGCCTGCCTGCTGGACTGGAGAGGATTCTACCTCTTTAGGTGGCTCTAAAAGCTGAATTGGGGTCTGCTGTAGGACTGGAGATGGTTCGACCTTCTCAGGTGGCTCTGATGGCTGAGCTGGTATCTCCCGCTGCGGTGGAGGACTGACCTCTTCGGTGGACTTTGGAGGATGACCTGAGGCTTCTTGCTGGGTTGCAGATGGTTCAACCCTTAGGGGGCTCTGGTGGCTCAGCTGGGAACTCTTGCTGGACTGGAGAAGGTTCTACTTCCTTTGGGGGATCTGGAGTCTGAGGTTGGGCTTCTCGCTGGGCTGGAGAAGACTCAGCCTCCTCAGGGGTCTGTGGATGCTCAGCTGCAGCCTCTTGCTGGGTTGGAGAGGGGTTCTCATTATTAACAGGTTCTGGAGATTGAACTGAAGTCTCCCGTTGACCTGCTAAAGGTCCAGTGTCTTCTGATGACTCTAGAGGCAGAGGTGGGCCCCCATGCTGGGTGGTGCAGAAGGTTCTACATCATTACCTGGCCCTGAGAGCTGAGCTGTAGCCTCCTGGTGGATTGGAGAAGTTCCTATCTCTGCAGTAAGCTCTGTTGCTATGGTGAGCTGCTTGTCTGGAGGCCTAATAGTGACATTGGGCAAATCTGAATGCTGAGCTTGGTGGTGACCTGGAGGTGAAATTGTCACTTCATGATGTGCTGGAGGCTGAGCTGGGGCCTCCTGCTGGGCTGGAGAAGATTCAGCCTTCCCAGAAGACACAGAAGGCTGAGCTGGCTGCTTCTGCTTACTGGGGGAACGTTCAGGCTCCACAGGAGGATCCGGAGGCTCAGTTGGGGCCTCCTCCTGGCTTACAGAAGGTTCCACTCCTCTGGAGGCTGAGCTGGGGCCTCCTGCTGGGCTTTGGAAGATTCAGTCTCCTTGGTAGGCTCTGAAGTTATGGTAATCTCCACATCCACAAGTTTAACTGTAACACTGGACAAGTTAAAAGGAGCTTGATCTTCACCTGGAGGGTGAATTATCACCTCATGATTCGGTGGAGTTTGAGCTCCACTCTCCATAGAGGACTCTGGAAGCTGAGTTGGAGCCTCTTGCTGGGCCTCAGAATGTTCAACCTCCCAGGAAACTCAGAAGGCTCAGCTGGCTCTTCCTGCTCACTGGGGGAAGGTGCACACTCCATAGGAGGACCTGGAGGCTCAGTTGGGGCCTCCTTCTTGGTTGCAGAAGGTTCCACCTCCTCTGGAGGCTGGGTTGGGATCTCCTGCTGGGATGGAGAAGATTCTGCCTCCTTGATAGGCTCTGAAGTTATGATCTCCACATCTGCAGGTTTCACTGTAACGCTGTAATGCTGGGCAAGTTAGAATGAGCTTGATCCTCACCTGGAGGGTGAACTGTCACCTCATGATTTGGTGGAGTTTGAGCTGCACTCTCTGTAGAGGACTCTGGAGGATGAGCGGGGGCCTCCTGCTGGGTCTCAGAAGGTTCAACCCCCCAGCCCCCACAAGAAACTCAGAAGGCTGAGCTGGCTGCTCCTGCTTGCTCACTAGGGGAAAGTTCAGCCTCCACAGGAGGATCTGGAGGCTCAGCTGGGGTCCCTTGCTGGGTTGCAGAGGGTTTCCTCTCCTTAGGGCACTCTGGTGTCCAAGCTAGAGCCTCTAATTGTGTTGAGGAAGAGTCCATATCCTTGGTGTGCTCTGGAGGCTGAGCAGTGGCCTGTTCCTGGCTTGATGTAAGTTCCTTACCTGGCTCTGGAGTTACCACAAGCTCCATACCCACAGGTTTGACTGTGACACTGGGCAAGTGTGAGTGCTGAGCTTCACTCCAACTTTTCAATGGAACATTTACCTCATGATGTATCAATGGCAGAGCTACCATCTCTTCAGAGGCAGGTCACTGCTGTGCTGGGGCCTCCTGCTCTGTTGAAGAAGAGTGGACCCCCTCAAGGCAGAGCTGGGGCCTCCTGCTGGGTTGAGGAAGGTTCTCCCTCCTCAGGGAGCTGTGGAAGCTGCTCTGGGGCTTCTTCCTGGAGTGAAGAGGACTGGATCCCTTCAAGGGTCTCTGGATTTTGAGTTTCGGGCTCTAGACGGAGTTGAGAAAGACTGACTCGCTCAGGGGGCCCTGGAGGCTCATCTGAGTTCACCCGGAGTTCTGGAGGCAGGCTGCCCGGATACAGTATATCCATACTTGAATCTAAATACTCATCCTGCAAAGTTTGTTTCTGACACCGAAGTTTTGATACAAATAGATGTGGAGTTACAACAACAACCTTAGCAAGCTTCCAATGCTTAGCTAGATCTTTCTTCAGGTTCTTGGGCAACAGTAAACTTGGTTGCTTTCGAATTCTTATTTATTTTATTTTATTTTTAAGTTTATTTATTTATTTATTTATTTATTTATTTATTCATTTATTTATTTTTTGAGACAGTCTCGCTCTGTCACCCAGGCTGGAGTGCGGTGGCGTGATCTCGGCTCACTGCTACCTCCACCTGCCGGTTCAAGCGATTCTCCTGCGTCAGCCTCCTGAGTAAGTGCAGGTGCGTGCCACCATGCCCTGCTAATTTTCTGTATCTTTAGTAGAGACGGTGTTTCACCGTGTTATCCAGGATGGTCTCGATCTCCTGACCATGTGATCCGCCCGCCTCGGCCTCCCAAAGTGCTGGGATTACAGGTGTAACCCACCGCGCCCCGCCTGAATTCTGACTATCTAGAGGTGGAAGAAGTAAAGTATTTAATCTGCCTGATGATCTGCAGCCTGAGCTAGATCTGCAGTTTGAACCTTACTTTTGAGGCGAAGAGGCCGAGCTAGGGTCTGATTCTGATCCCAGTTCAGCATTGGAACCACCTCTGGGAGTCATCCAGATCCTGGTGTGCAGCCGCTAACTGCTCTGGCCCCGGGGGCAGCTCTCCAGCTGAATCCGTGTCCAGGAATGGAACCAAAGTCTGGGTCAAAGTCTCAGTCGATTCCTGAGGCGGAGCTGACATCTGGGAGGAAGCAGAGGACCCCAGGTAATCAAAGTCCCCCGGGTCTGCCGGTGGGGGCGGGGGGCGGGGATAAGCGCAAGGGAAGATTCGGGTGGGAGATTGGGGAAGCGGGAAAACCAGGGCTCAGTCGGCCCCAGAGGGTCGGAAGTCGGCTGGAGCGGGTCCTGGACCCACTCCAGAGGCTGAGCCTCCTGAACTAGTAGCCATAGTAGTTGCCAACCTAAGGAGGGGCCGTGGGACCCAGAGGTGCAGCTGGGACATGACATGCTCTGGCGCCGCGCACTTAGCGGGAGCCATTCTGGCAGCCCCTGAGACGCTTGCGCCCCTGACAACCGCGCGCTCGGCCCCGTCCTTTATGACACCTTTATTTACACCGCCTTTGTTAGGCTCAGGTCCAGATCCGCTCCGCGTCACCAGGGCGATCTTATCCCACAATCCCACCCAAGCCCCTCTTCCCGTCCCACCCCACCCCCGAACACCCCTCCCTTCCGCTTAGCGAGAAAGGATTTGGGCCGCAGACCCGGGTGGTCCCGCTACTCCAGCCGCCTGTTGTGGTGGGGTGTGGTGGGATAGGGACGCGGCAGAGCTTCCCAAGGAAGTCACAGGACCTCGGGATATTCAGAAGTGCTAGTCCCATTCTGGCAGCCTGAACTGCCTCCTCCAAGCTGAAATCCGAGAGACACTCTTCCTCCTCTTGGCCATACTGCTTCCAGGGAGAGCAACTGACCTGCAAAACGTGCGCCAGTTAGGGTGGCAGGCAGGACGTACATTACAGTCATTTATTCCAAAATGTCGCCATTTTCGCTAAACTTTTGATATCTTTTGTTGCATGTTTGATAATTAATTCACCACCCGATTAGGAAGGAGCTGTCAGGGAATAAGCGAGGACTCCAAATTTTCTGTAGGAGAGGTTTTGGGGAGTGGGCAATTCAGTCTGGGGGAGAAGGCTTTAATCCCAGTGAAGAGCCCTTTGCACTAGCCTAGAAGGAGGCTGAACCGTCATCCTGCCTTGACTCACAACCATTACCCTAGAAGTTACCGCACTACTCTTCAGAGGTCTACCCTACATGCACACATGGAGAAAACACTTAGTTCGTGAAAGTCAGCATGTTAAATTCTTTCCTGAAATGTGACTGTAACTAGAACCCAGCTGACTTCCCCACAGTCATTCTCTGAGACTGAGTCTCACTCTGTCGGCCAGGCTAAAGTGCAGTGGCCCAATCTCAGCTCTCTGTAACCTCTGCCTCCCTGGTTCAAGCCATTCTCCTGCCTCAGCCTCCCGAGTAGCTGAGATTATAGGTGCCTGCCACCACACCCCGCTAATTTTTTTGTATTTTTAGTAGAGATGGGGTTTCATCATGTTGGCCAGGCTGATTTTCAATTCCTGACCTCAAGGGATCTGCCCGCCTTAGCCTACCAACGTGCTGGGATTACAAGTGTGAGCCACCATGCCCAGCCTCCCCACAGCCATTCTTACCTATTTTATTACTCATTGTCTGGCACAATCACCAGTATGTGAACTCCAAGGTGCTTCATCTTATTCCCCTAGCATAGGCATATGGTGCGTAGTAATAGTGCCAGAGATTTTATTTTGGATACACCTGACATTTATCAATACCAAGTGTGCAAAGAAAAGAGATTATTTCAGTCGTCCCATTCAGTAGCTCCTGCTTGAGTATATGACCTGAAGAACACATAAGAAGAACCCACCACCCATCCCCCTCCCCAAGTTCCTAACCCCTGTTAAAAGAAGAAATACATGTACCTCTATAAATTTTACAAGCAACTAAAATAACTAGAGGTTCATCTGCATTTATAAGGTTATTTGGGAATGCAAGTATCTACTGAGTGTTAATTCTTGAAATAATTTACACATTCCTGTGGATTTCTTACATCACCAATTCTTTCTTATATGTCTATTCATTTTAAGTGTAGTATATGATTATATTCATGAAATTCAAATGATACAAATAAACTCAAATCTATTTGTATTAGAAATTAGTAAGAATTAACAGTAAAGTTAATTCTTTATTGATTTGTTTATGTACCTTCCTCTATCGCTGGTTTATAAGCTCCATAAGTGCTAGAGGAAACCATATCTTATTCTTTTTTCATTCCCAGAACCAAGCACAGTTCTTGGCATATAATAGAGGACAGATGATCTGTTGATTGAGCAAATGAATAAAACAATAAACAAGTAAAAAATAAAATTACCTCTGGCAAGGCACGGTGGCTAACGCCTGTAATCCAAGCACTTTGGGAGGCCGAGGCGGGTGGATCACGAGGTCAGGAGATCGAGACCATCCTGGCTAACATGGTGAAACCCCATCTTTACTAAAACTACAAAAAATAAAAATAAAAAATTAGCTGGGTGTGGTGGCGGCCGCCTGTAGTCCCAGCTACTCGGGAGGCTGAGGCGGGAGAATGGCATGAACTCAGGAGGTGGAGCTTGCAGTGAGATCATGCCACTGCCCTCCAGCCTGGGTGACAGAATGAGACTCCATCTAAAAACAAAAGAAAACAAAACAAAATTTAAATTACTTTCTCCAACTGAAGAGAAGGAGAAATGCTTGTAGGGAAGGAGAAATGAAGACTGATTTTCAAATGTTGAGTGCTACTGGGAAGACTGGCCTGTATCATGAGTCACGGTGGAGCCTTTCTGGACAACCAGGATGCTTCAGAAGGACTCTGAGCCGCTGGGTGGTACAGACATTTGTCACCTTGGATAACCTTGCCACAGTCCTTGTTGTCAACAATTTCCCTTCATTTCACTGAAAGAAACAAAGCCCTCTCAGGTGCCTTAGGCCTTTCCTTGATTTTATTTTAAAACATTATTCTCTTTTCTGTATTTGTAAAAGGCAAAAAACACAGAAACTAGGTATATGTGCTAAAGTAGAAAAGAACACTTAAACTAGATAACAGTGGGGGGTCAAGTAGTAACCCCAGGCTCTGAGTTCAGTAAATAAATAAATCTAATATGAATTACATTTCTCCTCTCACCTGTCTATTGAGTTGTAGAACATTTCCTTCATTACTGTATCAGTGATGGGCTTTATGCTGTGAAATTCTCAAAACTTAAAGCTTATGAAATGGTCTCAAGATCCAAAGAGCACTAAAAACTCATTACTTACAAAATGATACCAAGTAACTGTTTCATAATTTTTTTTTTTTTTTTTTTTTTTTTTTTTTGAATCTCGCTCTGTCACCCAGGCTGGAGCGCAGTGGCACAATCTTAGCTCACTGCAACCGCTGCCTCTCAGGTTCAAGTAATTCTCCTGTCTCAGTCTCCTGAGTAGCTGGGATTACAGCACGCACCACCACGCCTGGCTAATTTTTGTATTTTTAATTAGAGATGAGGTTTCACCATGTTGCTCAGGCTGGTCTTGAACTCCTGACCTCGTGATCCACCCACCTTGGCCTCCCAAAGTGCTGGGATTACAGGCATGAGCCACTGCGCCCGTCCTGTTTCATAATCTTTACTGTATCTTCATAATATTTGAATGGCTATGTGAAATAGTCACAGGTTGGAAACAAATCATAGTCCAAAAGTTAAATAATACCTCACAGGTAATCATTTCAGTTACAGGAAGTGGAACCATGACTGAAGAGGATTTTTATGGGTTCAGAATGGGAGAGTGTGTGCTGATTGGTTTCTGAGTATGCCAAAAAGGCTAAAAGAAAGGTACCATTTAAAGATGGGCACAGAGTAAAAAAACAATTAGGGAAGGGTAGGCATATGTAAAATAGGTAAAAGGCGGGGATCAATCAGAGGCAAGCATGCCAAACAAAAAGAGAGGCTCTCAATCTGTCCATGGATTTATCCAAGACTTGTAGCTTGGCTTTCAGGCTTTAAACTGTCTGGTTTGGAGGTCAGCTTTCACAGGGACCCACCCCTGTCTGCCTAGGATTTGTCTGCCTCCTGCCGCTATCAATACCTTAATTTTAAAGTATTGCTTTAAAAATGCTGACAATCGGCCGGGCGCGGTGGCTCAAGCCTGTAATCCCAGCACTTTGGGAGGCCGAGACGGGTGGATCACGAGGTCAGAAGATCGAGACCATCCTGGCGAACACGGTGAAACCCCGTCTCTACTAAAAAATACAAAAAACTAGCCGGGCGAGATGGCGGGCGCCTGTAGTCCCAGTTACTTGGGAGGCTGAGGCAGGAGAATGGCGTAAACCCGGGAGGCGGAGCTTGCAGTGAGCTGAGATCCGGCCACTGCACTCCAGCCCGGGCGACAGAGCGAGACTCCGTCTCAAAAAAAAAAAAAAAAAAAAAAAAAAAAAAAAAATGCTGACAATCATCTGAACCTCTAGCAAGTCATGATCTTTTTGCTGGTGGGGCGTCTTGCCTCAATGTCACGCCTGCTGACTGATTAGGGTAGTGGTTGCGGAAGGGTTGGGTGGCCATAACAATTTCTTACAATAAGACAATTATGTTTGCCACATTGATTGACTCTTCCTTTCACAAAAGATTTCTCTGTACCATGCATTATTGTTTGATAGCATTTTACCCACAGTAACTCTTTTTTCAAAATTGGAGTCGATCCTCTCAAACTCTGCTGCTGCTTATTAACTAAGCTTATGGAGTATTCTAAATTCTTTGTTGCCATTTCAACACTGTTCACAGCATCTTCACCAGGAGTAGATTCCATCTCAAGAAACCACTTTCCTTGCTCATCCATAAGAAGCAACTCCTGGCCTGGTGCAGTGGCTCATGCCTGTAATCCCAGCACTTTGGGAGGCTGAGGCAGGCGGATCACCTGAGGTCAGGAGTTCGAGACCAGCCTGGCCGACATGGTGAAACTCCATCTCTACTAAAAATACAAAAATTAGCCGAGCATTGTGGCATGCGCTTGTAATCCCAGCTACTTGGGAGTCTGAGGCAGGAGAACCACTTGAACCCGGGAGGCAGAGGTTGCAGTGAGCCGAGATTGCGCCACTGCACTCCAGCCTGGGGGACAAGAGCCAGACTTCATCTCAAAAAAAAAAAAAAAAAAAAAAAGGAGCAACTCCTCATCCATTCAAGTGTTGTCATGAGATGGCAGCAATTCAGTTTCATCTTCAGGCTCTACTTCTAATTCTAGTTATCTTGCTATTATCACAACATCTGCAGTTACTCTCCACTGAAGTCTGAACTCCTCAAAGTCATCCATAAGCGCTGGAATCAATTTCTTCTAAATTGTTGTTGTTGTTGTTGTTGTTGTTTTTGAGATGGAGTCTTGCTCTGTCACCCAGGCTGGAGTGCAATGGCACGATCTCAGCTCACTGCAACCTCTGCCTCCTGGGTTCAAGAAATTCTCCTGCCATGGCCTCCCAAGGAACTGGGATTACAGGTACTCACCACCACACCTGGCTAATTTTTGTATTTTTAGTGGAGACAAGGTTTCACCTTGTTGGCCAGGCTGGTCTCAAACTCCTGACCTCAGGTGATTCACTTGCCTTGGCCTCTCAAAGTGCTGAGATTACAGGCGTGAGTCACTGTGCCCGGCCTAAACTCCTGTTAATGCTGATATTTTGGCCTCCTCCCATAAATAGTGAGTATTCTTTTTCTTTTCTTTTTTTTTTTTTTTAAGATGGAGTCTTGCTCTGTCACCCAGGCTGGAGTGCAGTGGTGCAATCTCAGCTCACCACAAGCTCCGCCTCCCGGGTTCACGCCATTCTCCTGCCTCAGCCTCCCAAGTAGCTGGGACCACAGGTGCCCACCACCCCCAGCTACTTTTTTTTTTGTATTTTTAGTAGAGATGGGGTTTCACCATGTTAGCCAGAATGGTCTTGATCTCCTGACCTCGTAATCCACCTGCCTTGGCCTCCCAAAGTGCTGAGACTACAGGCATGAGCCACTGTACCCGGCCAAGAGGAATCACCATCTATGTCAGCAATAGCCTTAGAGAATGAACTTCTGAAGTAATAAGACTTGAAAATGGAAATTACTTCTTGATCCATGGGCTATAGAACAGATGTTGTGTTAGCAGTATGAAAACATTGATCTCCTTGTACATTTCCATCAGAGCTCTTGGATGACCAAGTGCATTGTCAATGAACAGTAATATTTTTAAAAGAATCTTTTTTTCTGAGCAGTAGGTCTCAACAGTAAACTTAAAATATTCAGTAAGCCATGCTATAAATATGTGCTGACATCCAGGCTTTGTTTTTTCATTTATAGAGCACAGGGAGAGTAAATTTAGCATGATTTTTAAGGGCCCTAGGATTTCTAGAAAGGTAAAAGAGCATAAAGTCACCACCTGCATTAGCCCTTATCAAGAGAGTCAGCCAATCCCTTGAAGCCAGGCATTGACTCCTTTCTAGCTATGAAAGTCCTAGGTGGCATCTTCTTCCAATAGAAGGATGTTTCATCTACATTGAAAATCTGTTATTGAGGCCAGGCGCGGTGGCTCACGCCTGTAATCCCAGCACTTTGGGAGGCCGAGGCGGGCGGATCACAAGGTCAGGAGATTGAGACCATGGTGAAACCCCGTCTCTACTAAAAATAGAAAAAATTAGCTGGGCGCAGTGGCGGGCGCCTGTAGTCCCAGCTACTCGGGAGGCTGAGGCAGGAGAATGGCGTGAACCCAGGAGGCGGAGCTTGCAGTGAGCTGAGATCCGGCCACTGCACTCCAGCCTGGGCGACAGAGCAAGACTCCGTCTCAAAAAAAAAAAAAAAAAAGAAAGAAAATCTGTTATTGAGTGTAGCCACCTTCATCAATGATCTGAGCTAGATCTCTCGACAACTTGCTGCAGCTTCTCCATCAGCACTTGCTGCTTCCCTTTACACCTTTATGTTACAGAGATAGCTTCGTTCCTTCAGTATCATGAACCAACCTCTGCAAGTTTCAAACTTTTCTTCTGAAGCTTCATCGTCTCTCTTAGCCTTCATAGAATTCAATAGAGTTGTGACCTTGGTCTGGATTAACTCTTCATCCAAATGAACTCTTCATCCTCAGCACCCAAGTATATGACTCATAGGCAGTTCCACTGCATAAACAAACACCACAAAATGAGGAAATGCAGAGCAAAGTGCCAGACACTGCAAGTGTTTCTGGAATAACTTCCCTCCTGGCCTGGTCTTTGCAATCCAGATTGTCAGTTTCTGGGGAAAATAACTTTCTGTCATACAAACATCCGAGGAGCAAGGAGCGTAGGAGGCCTGGGACCATGGCTCAGGGTGGATTAGAATCAAGCACCAAAAAGCTTAAAGGAATTTCTGCTTTCCTTTGTTTATGGTGATTTACCAAAAGGCCTTTGAGGAAGTAGTTCTGCCTTTGAGACCTTAGAGAAGCAGACAAGCTCCTGCAGTTTTCCTTCAAGATTTCTCTCGGTTCTCCTCCTTGGGTCTGATTATTAAAAGACATAACCATCTCTGTGGTTTCTGTTACTTCCATCTTGGTTTCTTCTTTTCTAGCAACTGTGTGGATTTGACAACCAGCAATTACAAGAACCTGAATGAAAGCAGGTCTCTTGCACCAGTTATATTTCCTGCACTCTAGTAAAACAAAGCTCCTCGTCAGTCTGGCGTAGATGATACTCCCACTCCCGCCTCCACCCCTGCTCATCATAAAAGGATCCCTTGGATAGGGCTTTATAGCTTTCAGGACACTTTCACATGTTCAAGTCTTAAAGGCAGGGCAAGCAGAGTGCACACAGAGATGGGGTCGTCCCGGCACCCACTGCTGTCTCTCCCCCGCCCAAGCCCAAGCACGATGCTGAGCTCAGTGAAAGTTTAACGATACTTTAGATTGATGGATCCCCTTAGTTTTCCAAACACTTTCTCAGAATATCTCATCTGATCATCATATTAAAACACAAAAAAATTAGGCTGGCTGCGGTGGCTGACACCTGGAATCCCAGCACTTTGGGAGGCCGAGGTGGGTGGATCACCTGAGGTCAGGAGTTCGAGACCAGCCTGGCCAACATGGTGAAACCCCGTCTCTACTAAAAATACAAAAAAAAACTAGCCAGGTGTGTTGGCAGGTGCCTGTAATCCCAGCTACTCGGGAGGCTGAGGCAGGAGAATCACTTGAACCCTGGAGGCAGAGGTTACAGTAAGCCGAGATCGCATCACTGCACTCCAGCTTGGTCAACAAGAGCGAAATTCCGTCTCGGAAAAAAATAATAATAATAAATACAAAAAATGAGCTGGGCATGGTGATACAAAAGTAATGCAGTTTTGCTAATGCTTTTAATGGCAAAAACCACAATTACTTTTGCACCATCCTAATAGTTCTTTAAGGTTGGCAAGGTGGGAATTCACATCCCATTTCAAGGATGAAGTAAACTGAAGCTCAGAGCACTGAATGATTTTCCCAGGCCCCCCCTGCAGTGTAACCCTTCTGAGAAGATCTCATCAGAACTTCAACTCTGCCCACCACCAATAACAGAACAATAAGAGCTAACATTTATGGAATGGCTCGCCTGGTGCAGGCGGTGCTTAGCGCCTCATATGTGCTCCACATCAGCAGGTGGAAAGGAAGTGGTTATCTTTACGCACTGTTGGATTCCCAAGGATGTCAGTCCAAACGCGCTTCTTGGGCACCTATCCTGGGCCCAGGAAAGTAGTTTTGGAAATACAGAAAACAAGAACTAGTGGCATTTACAGTACCTACTGTGGAGTTAGTGAGGCAAGATGAAATCACATGAGGCAGGTGTGGTGGCTCACGCCTGTAACCCCAGCCCTTTGGGAGACCGAGGCGGGTGGATCACCTGAGGTCAGGAGTTCGAGACCAGCCTGACCAACATGGTGAAACCCCATCTCTACTAAAAATACAAAAATTAGCTACGCATGGTTGTGGGCCCCTGTAATCCCAGCTACTCGGGAGGCTGAGGCAGGAGAATCACTTGAATCCTGGAGGCAGAGGTTGCAGTGAGCCAAGATCATGCCAGTGTACTCCAGCCTGGGCAAGAGAGTAAGACTCCATCTCAAACAAAAAAAAAAAAGAAAGAAAGAAAGAAAGAAATCACATGAAAGCAATGAACCACACGAACCTAATCCATGGGTAAGCAGGCTGTAGTGTCATGATGTAGATTAGGTTATATCCACTGTTCCCAGCTCAAACTCTCTCTAACTGTGTTTTTCCTCTACTCCACACCACAACAATCAACAGAGAAGGCGTCTGTGACCACATGTGTGGAGGTTTGCCTCCACATACCAAGGACCGGACAGCAGCTGGGTGTCCTCTAATTCAGTTCTGACACTATGTACATGGAGATAGTGTCAGATCCCACAGGTTGGGGGTTCAGTGTCCAAGACTGCCCCACTCCCACACCAGTCGCAAGTCCAGGCCTCCAGAACTTCTGACCAACAGGCTTCAAGTTAGGCTTCCCATGACCCCTTTTCGAGTTCAATTAATTTGCTGGATCAGTTCACAGAACTCAGGGAGACACTTAAATTTACTGGTTTATTAGAAGGTATATTACAAAGGATACAGATGAAGATGATACAGAAGGGCTGGGCTCCCAACTAAACTCCACCCTTAAGCCTGGAACCATGGCCCTAGATGAAAACAGCTGACCCCATTTTTCCACCCAAATGTTGCCTTTTTTGGCCTGCCCTGCCCTATCCTGTTCCCATAAAATACTTCAGGTGGCAGAGCCACACAAGCGGCTGAGCATCAAGACACAAGCTAGCTGAGCTGTAAGCAGAGAAGCACCTGAGCGTCGGAGACTACGGATAGATGCAGCTAACTTCAGATGGTGCAGCTTCCGAAAGGGGCCCAGCTGGAGACGGCCAGGCTTCAGGGAAAGATCACCTTCCCATCCCCTTTCCAGCCTTCCTTTCCACTGAGAGTCACCCACCGCTCGATAAAGTCTTCCTCATTCATCACCTTTTTTTTTTTTTCTTTTTTGAGATGGAGTCTCACTCTGTCTCCCAGGCTGGAATGTAATGGCACGATCTCGGCCCACTGCAACCTCCGCCTCCCGGGTTCAAGCAATTCTTGTGCCTCAGCCTCCAGAGTAGCTAGGACTACAGGCGCACGCCACCACACCTGGCTAATTTTTGTATTTTTAGTAGAGGCGAGTTTTCACCATGTTGGCCAGGCTGGTCTCAAACTCCTAACCTCAAGTGATCTGCCCACCTCGGCCTCCCAAAGTGCTAGCATTACAGGCATGAGCGACTGCGCCCAGCCATTCATCACTTTTCAAACAGTTCATGTGACCTTATTCTTCCTGGATGCTGGACAAGAATCTGGGTGCCAAGAGGGCAGGGGCTCCCACTCTGACCCTCCACTGAGCTGGTTGGCACTTGGCCACCCCTGGATGGCAGGACTGAAAGAGCATTGTTTGTAACATGCTTGGACGCTGTGCGGGGCCTGCACAGAGCCTGCTCCAGGCAGAGAGGAGCGAATGGCCTGTTCCAGCATTAGTCCCCTCCACACTCATTCACTCACACTTTCCCTCCCATAAGGAGTGGCCAGTGACAGGCTGAGTGCAACAAGCCACTCAGTTCCCACTTGTGAAGGGGGTGGAGGGAAGTATCCCATCTAAGAGACATGTAGGGTGAGGTGTGGGGGAAGGGGTGCAGAGCTTCCACACCCTCCCTGGGCCCACCACCCTCCAGGAAGCTCCAGTGTTCAGCAATCCAGAAATCCAGAAGCTCACTGGGCCCTGTCCTCTTGGGGCTTGTTTTGTTTTGTTTTTGAGACAAGGTCTTGCTCTGTCATCCAGGCTTCAGTGTAGTGGCGCAATCTCGGCTCACTGCAACTTCTACCTCCCAGGCTCAAGCCCTCCTGAGTGGCTGGGACTACAGGCGTGCACCACCAGGCCCAGTTGCTTTTTTGTATTTTCCATAGAAATGGAGTTTTTCCATGATGCCCAGGCTGGTCTCAAACTCCTGGCCTTAAGCAATCCACCTGCCTTGGCCTCCCAAAATGCTGATTAGAGGCTGAGCCACCAAGCCTGGCCTCTTGGGTTTTTATGGAAGCCTCATGATGTCAGCCTTCCTTCCCCCAGGGTGTGGTCTTCAGACTCACAGTCATGAAATTAGGGGAACATTCAAGTGAAAGGAGGGCAGGAGAAGGTCAGAGGCCTGCCCCTGAGGCCTAACACACCCAACGTTCTAACGTTCTAACAAGACTGTAAGAAGGGCTCTGGGAGTATGAGCCAGGAACAGCCCAACGAGTTCACCTTGCCTGTTGCCTAGACTGAGCCCATTAGTCAAGACCGGTACTGCAATAGGGAAAGTAACTCACGCAGAGCCGGCTGTGTGGGAGACCAGAGTTTTATTATTTCTCAAATCAGTCTCCCCGAGCATTCAGGGATCAGAGTTTTTAAGGATAATTTGGTGGGTGGAGGGGCCAGTGAGTTGGAAGTGCTGACTTGTTGGGTCAGAGATGAAATCATAGGGAGTTAAAGCTGTCCTCTTCCATAGTCAGTTCCTGGGTGGGGTCCACAAGATCACATGAGCCAGGTTATTGATCTGGGTGATGCCAGCTGATCCATCAAGTGCAGAATCTGCAATATATCTGATCTTAGGTCTTAACAATAGTGATGTTATCCCCAGGAGCAATTTGGGGAGGGTCAGAATCTTGTAGCCTCCAGCTGCCTGACTCCTAAACAATAATTTCTAATCTTTCGGCTAATTTGTTAGTCTTACAAAGGCAGTCTAGTCCAGAGGCAAGAAGGGGGTTTGTTAAGGGGAACGAGCTGTTAATCATCTTTGTTTCAAAGTCAAACTATAAATTTAAGCTCCTCCCAAAGTTAGTTTGGCCTATTCTTAGGTTTGAACATGGACAGCTTGGAGGTTAGAAGCAAGATGGAGTTGGTTAGGTCAGATTGCTTTCACTGTCTCAGTTATAATTTTGCAATGGCAGTTTCAGAACCATAGATGAAAACCAATATATATCATAACACCACACAGACTACGCTGTCAGAGTTACAGTAAATCAAAGGAAAGCGAAGATGGAAGATTTAGTGCTGCACTGTTCAATATGGTAGCTGCTAGCCACATGTGACCGTTGAGCACCTAACACGTGGCCAGTCTAAACTGAGATGTGCTGTAAGTGCAAAAAACACAACAGAGTTTTAAAACTTGGTACAAAAATAAGATTGTAAACATATCTCATTAATTTTTACACTGATTACATGTTAAAATAATAATGTTTTGAGTATGTTGGGTTAAGTAAATTATTAAAATTAATTTGGTGGGGCACAGCGGCTCAAACCTGTAATCCCAACAGTTTGGGAGGCTGAGGCAGGCGGATCACCTGAGGTCAGGAGTTCAAGACCAGCCTGGCCAACATTGTGAAATCCCATCTCTACTAAAAATACAGGAAATTAGCCAGTTGGGGTGGCTCATGCCTGTAATCCCAGTTACTCAGGAGGCTGAGGCAGGAGAATCGCTTGAACCTGGGAGGCGGAGGTTGCAGTGAGCCGAGATTGCGCCACCGCACTCCAGCCTGGGTGACAGAGCAAGACTCTGCCTCAAAAAATAATAATAATAATTTCACTTGTTTATTGTTTGTTACTTTTTTAGTGTGGCTACAAAAAAATTTTAAATTACATCTGAAACTTACATCATATTTCTATGAGACAGAGCTGGTTTCAAATAATGATCAATCACGTTTTTGTTTTTTTTGTCTTTTTTTTTTTTTTCAAGGCAGGGTCTCACTCAGTCACCCGGGCTGGAATACAGTGATGCGATCTCAGCTCATGGCAACCTCCACCTCCCAGGTTCAAGCGATTCTCCTGCCTCAGCCTCCTGAGTAGCTGGGATTACAGGCATGTACCACCAGGCCTGGTTAATTTTTGTATTTTGTGGTAGAGGTGAGGTTTCACCATGTTGGCCAGGCTGGTCTTGAATTCCTAACCTCAGCTGATCCGCCCGCGTCGGCCTCCCAAAGTGCTGGGATTACAGGCGTGAGCCACCGCACCCAGCCTATCAACATGTTTTAGATGCTTAACTAAATGCTAAGCATGTTATGTGTTTCATTATTTAATATTTATGTAGTCTTCACAATTTCATTATTATTCCATTTTACAGGTGAGGAAGCCATGGTTTAAAGCAGAGATCACCAACTGCTGGACCACAGACCTGCACCAGTTCACTGCCTGTTAGGAACTGAGCCACACAGCAGGAGGTGAGTGGCAGCCAACGGAGCGTTACCACCTGAGGTCCGCATCCTGTCAGATCAGTGGCAGCATTGGATTCTTATAGGAGCACAAACCCTATTGTGAACTATGCATGCCAGGGATCTAGATTGCACACTCCTTATGAGAATCTAATGCCTGATGATCTGAGGTGGAACAGTTTCATCCCAAAGCCATCCCCAGCAATCCAGTTCTTGGAAGAATTGTCTTCCACAAAATCAGTTCCTGGTGCTAAAAAGGTTGGGGACCACTGGTTTAAAGGACTTAGGCACATAACTATTAAAAAGGATAAGTGAAATAAGCCAGGAAAGACAAACTTTACAGTTCACGCTTATTTGTGGGATCTAAAAATTTTAAAACAATTGAACTCATGGAGAGAAAAAGTAGCCAGAGGGTTACCAGAGGCAGGGAAGGGCAGGCAGGGGTGGGTGGGAAGTGAGGATGAAGCAGGAAATTTCCCCGACCCCTTCACTGATGGGAACTGGAGTGCACGGGCACTAGAACTAGCCGGCCACTAGGGTACCGGTGCCAGCAAGGACAGACTCCACTGGCTCAGTCCTGCTTTGTTCCACCCCTTGCAGGAGGGGAAGCACAGGTGAGTGGAGTGAGTGCAGGAGCCAGGGCGAGCACTTTTGGGTGCCAGCAGAAGCAAAGCTCTATGCAGTACCGTGGTAGCGTCTAGGGAGATGCCCATGACCCCTGAAACCCCAGAAAGAGTTACAGTCAGCGCTCTTTTAGCTTAGTCATCCACGGACGGCTTAAGTGTTAACAGCTCAGTGGAGGGTCAGTGTGACAGTCTTTTGCACCCGCACCTGAGTTCCTGTCCGGCATCCAGGAGGAATGAGGTCACACAAACAAATTGGAGATGGTAAGTTCGGGGGATTTTATTGCCAATGAAAGTGGCTCTCAGTGGGAAGGGGAGCTGAAATGGGGATGGAGTGGGAAGATAACCTTCCCCGGAGTCCAGCCATCCCCCACCGCACTCCTCTCCGAAGCAATGTTGTCAAGCCATCCCTCTGAAGTCAAGCTGCTTCTCTCTAACGTCCAACCATAGTCTCAGACATCCCGCTTCTTCTCCTCTTCTCCTCTTCTCTGCTGGCAGAGCCTGGGGTGTTTATGGACAGAGGATGGGGGCAGGGCGGGCCATGAGTGGTTTTATAAAAGGCAACATTTGAGCAGGAAAACAGGAATGCATGTTCTCACTTAGGGCCACAGTTCCAGGCTTGAGGATGGGGCCCTCACCAGGGACCTGCCCTCTTCTGCCCAGAATTTCCCTGCCTCCTATCCCTATCAGAGATAATTAATGGGTACAAAAAATAGTTAAAGTATAAATAAGATCTTTATTTGGTAGCACAACAGGATGACTTACAGTCAATAATAATTTAACTGTATGTTTTAAAATAATTACAGAAGACTGGGCACGATGGCTCATACCTGTAATCCCAGCACTTTGGGAGGCCAAGGCAGGAGGATTGCTTGAATCCGGGAGTTCAAGACCAGCCTGGGCATCATGGTGAAACCTCATCTGTACAAAAAATACAAAAATTAGCCAGATATGGTGGTTGGCGCCTGTGGTCCTAGGTACTCTGGAGGCTGAGGTAAGAGGATTGCTTGAGCAAGGTTAAGGCTGCAGTGAGCCATGATCACATAGCTGCCCTCTAGCCTGGGTGACAGAGAAAGATCCTGTCTCAAAAAATAAAAAAATAAAATAACTAAAAGAGTGTAATTGGGTTATTTGTAACACAAAGAATAAATGCTTGAGGTGATGGACATCCCATTTACCCTGATGTGATTATCACACATTATATACCTATATCAAAATATCTCATGTACCTGATATATACACCTACTGTATATATATACCCACAAAATTTTAAAATGTACCCACAAAAATTAAAAATTAAAAAAGATACATTAAAACTATACATATTAGGATAGAAAGTGTCCATAATAAACTGGGTTTTTTTTGGTGTTTTTTCTCTGTCACCCAGACTGGAGTGCAGTGGTGCGATCTGGGCTCACTGCAAGCTCCACCTCTGGGTTCATGCCATTCTCCTGCCTCAGCCTCCCGAGTAGCTGGGACTACAGGCACCCGCCACCACACCCGGCTAATTTTTTTGTATTTTCAGTAGAGATGGGGTTTCACCATGTTAGCCAGAATGGTCTTGATCTCCTGACCTCGTGATCCACCCGCCTCGGCCTCCCAAAGTGCTGGGATTACAGGCTTGAGCCACCGCGCCCAGCCAGTGAATTGTTTTTTTTACAATTATCGCCCATTATCAGAAAAATAAAATATACCTATATCATTTAATAAAGAAATTAAGTGTCTTGCCCAAGGCCATCTAGCCAGATAGCTGTACAGCCAGGACTTGAACCCTGGGCCTATGGTGACTCCAAGTTCACCCTTTACACCATGAGAACCGACAAGAGACTTTGGAGGACATAAGAGGCAAACTCTCACTCATGTCAGGTCTTCTTTTTGCAATATCCTTGGAAGGTGGCCAGCCAGCATCTACTTGAATACTTCCAACAACAGGGAGCTCATTACCTTTCTGGCAGCATGCTCTACTGTTGGCAGCTGGTTATTAGAATTTTCCTCCATCAAATGAGGAGAAATCTGTGCATTCTAATATCTGATCTTGAGTTCTGGATCCTCACAGAGGAGATGGCACCGTTCAGCCAGACCAAAACTGGGCTGGCTTGCACTAGTCCCTAAAGAGAGACTTCAGGAGTGGGTCCAGCAGGTTCCACACTGCTTCATGGTGAAGGGAACATGAATCCATCCTGTATCTCACTCCTCCCACCTCCACTGACCAGCACTTCCTGCAGACTTGCCCAGGTAAAGCTTGTCTGCTGTGTATACACTGCTTCCATGATGGGGCTTTGGGGCCTCAGCTGCAGAAATGCCTGAATTTCTATTCATGGTAGGGCCTCCCACCCTTGAAAGAATAATTATCTGCCTGCTGAGCTGATAGGTTCCCATCTGATGAGGGCTGAATGCTGTAGCTTTAGAAAAGACACCAGAAAAGGCAAGCTCCTGAACTGGCTTTGACAGATTCCCCCAGCTAATCTAAGGAAAAAAAAAAAAAAAATGACTGAGGTGGGTGTGGGATGGAGAGTTGGGGAGAAGGCCTAGAAAGGAAAAGAAAATGAATATGGGATGCTAATGAGTTCCTGTGATCTCACTGTCTCCTATTCCAGCACATGCTCCTCTGCAGAGTGATGGGGCTGCCTTGCCAGCTGGAGCCTGAAACTGTGCCCAGGTAGACAGAACCCCGAGTCCCAGGACAGCCTGGGAAGTGTTGGCTGCCTGCCAATGGAAGAATGTCCAGGATGGAAAACAAGAGGCTGGACCTGCAAATGACATTGTATTTCAGGTATCTGCTTTACTGGTCTGCCCCTCCCCACCTCTGTAGCTCCCTCACAGTGACAGCAGAGCTGTGAACCCAGGAACAAACCCCACCATTGCCCCGTCCTCTCTCATCTCTACTTTCCACATTGAAAAATAATAAAAGAGGCCAGGCATGGTGGCTCAAAACACCTATAACACCAGCACTAGGAGGCCAAGATAAGAGAATTGCTTGAGGCCAGGAGTTCAAGACCTGCCTGAGCAACATAGAGAGACCCCCTGCCATCTGTGCAAAAACTAAAACTTAGCTGGGCATGGTGGCATGCACTTGAAGTCCCAGCTACTTGAGAGGCTAAGTCAGAAGGATCACTTGAGCCCAGAAGGTTGAGGCTGTAATGAACCATGATTGTGCCACTGCCTTCCAGCCTGGGTGACAGAGTGAGATCCTGTCTCTAAAAAATAAATAAGGTAATAATAATAAAATAAATGCCCTCCAGGAGTTTCAGTAAAGAGTCTGAAGTATATAATTTGTACTTGTACCTCAGTCCAGCCTTCTGCCAGTAACCATGATTGCAGGTTGATCCCAAAAGTTGGTGTCTTCATCTGTTTTATACTACTATAACAGAATACCACATGCCGGGAAATTTATTAGGAATAAATATGTACTTAGCTCACAGTTCTGGAGGCTGGGAAGTCCAAGAGCATGGCACCAGCATCTGGGAAGTCCAAGAGCATGGCACCAGCATCTGGTGAGGTCCTTTGCGCAGCTTCATCCCATAGTGAAAGGCAGATGGGCAAGAGAGCACAAGAAGAGGCAAGCAAGAGAGGGCCAAATTCGCATTTATAACAACCCACCCTCTCAATAGCAAACCCACTTCTGCAGTAGCAACATTAACCTATTCATAAGGGTGGAGTCCTCATGACCTAATCACCTCTTAATAATCCTACCTCTTAGAACCATCACAATGGCAATTAAATTTCAACATGAGTTTTGGAGGGGACATTCAAACCGTAGCTGGTACAGTTTATATAGCTAGCATGGTTAGGCTCAAATAAAGCTATCATAGGATTATTGATTGCCAATCATGTTCCAGGCTATGCCTTAAGTGCTTTGTATACTTGCAACAAATTTGTGAGCTAAGAATTATTCTTATGAGCATTTTCCAGATGTGGAAACAGGGTTCAGAAGACTTAAATAGGAAGGTCGCCCAGACAAAACATAGTAGGAATTTGAACCCAGAGGGAATTTGAACCCAGGGCTGTTCTGCTCTAACATCTGTGCTCTAACAACAAAAAAAAATTCTGTTATGGCAAATTTCTAATATACACAAAAGTTCCACAAACTAGTACCATGAATCACCACATATCTGCCACCAAGTTACAATAACCATCAACACAGGGCCACTCTTGTTGCATCTCCTCCTTTTCCCTAATTTTTTTTTTCTTTTTTTTGAGACGGAGTTTCACTTTTGTTGCCCAGGCTGGAGTGCAATGAGGTGATCTCTGCTCACTGCAACCTCTGCCTCCTGGGTTCAAGCAATTCTCCTGCCTTGGCCTGCAGAATAGCTGGGATTATAGGTGCCCACAACCACACCTGGCTAATTTTTGTATTTTTAGCAGAGACGGGGTTTCACCATGTTAGCCAGGCTGGTCTCAAACTCCTGACCTCAGGTGACCCGCCCTCCTCAGCCTGCCTAAGTGCTGGGATTACAGGCATAAGCCACCGCGCCCAGCCTACTTTTTGTATTTTTTTTTAGTAGAGACAGGGTTTCACCATGTTGACCAGGCTGGTCTCAAACTCCTGACCTCAGGTGATCTACCTGCCTTGGCCTCCCAAAGTGCTGGGATCATAGGCATGAGCCACCTTGCATGGTCAATTAAGTCATTTTTAATGAACATTAGATATCATGTCATTTCACCCATAAATAGTTCAACATATATCTCTAAAAGATAAAGACATTCTTAACCCCCTCAAAATAATAACTTTTGGTGAGAGATTACCAAGAAAATGTCCTGTTGTTCTTTGAAACAGGAAAATGGCAATATTTGCATTGCCCCCATAGGAAGAAAGCATTTCTTTGGATGTCTTGTGGCATTTTAGCATAACATTGCGGGGGACATAGTCATTGTCTGCCGAGTCCAGGAATGCCCGTTGGGCAGCCCCTTAATCACAAGGATCTGCTCACCTTGCCCCGTGGAACAAGTTTTCTACATGTTACCCCTAAGTAACATCAATGGATCCATAAAGATCCATTGATCCATTGACTGCTCACGCCTGTAATCCCAGCACTTAAGGCAGGCAGATCACCTGAGGTCGGGAGTTCAAGACCAGCCTGACCAACATGGAGAAACCCCATCTCTACTAAAAATACAAAATTAGCCAGGCGTGGCAGTGCATGCCTGTAATTCCAGCTACTCGGGAGGTTGAGGCAAGAGAATTGCTTGAACCCGGGAGGCAGAGGTTGCAGTGAGCTGTGATCGTGCCATTGCACTCCAGCCTGGGCAACAAGGGCGAAACTCTGTCAAAAAGAAAAGAACAGAACAGAACAGAACAGAAAAGAAAAGAAAAGGAAAAGAAAGAAGGAAGGAGGGAGGGATAGAGGGAGGGAGGGAGAGAGGGAAGGAAGGAAAGAAAGAAGGAAAGAAAAAGACCTGCTAGAAACCAGATGTAACCGGCTGTGCTGTCTCAGAACCTGTTACATGGTTCGCTGGTGTGTGTGTGTGTGTGTGTGTGTGTGTGTGTGTGTGTGAGATAAGATCCACATTTACTGAACATACCTACATCTCAGACATTAAGCTAGGTGCTTTCAGATGTGCCAAGAACCTAACACTCAGGTTTTAAAATTTTGATTAGATTCTTGTAGTTCAGATTCCCATTTGGTTCAAAATTCCATTCTGTGCTGGAATATTATGGAAGAGAAGATACTCCCTTCAGAGGCTAAACCTATCAATTAACAGCATTTCTTAGAGAGAGAGAGAGAGTGTGTGTGAGTGTGTGCGTGTGTGTAAGCCACCCTGAGAGTCACCCTGGAAAGTACCAAGACTAGGCTCTGGTTCCTGCCCTATCCTGCCATGGAAGAAACCTCCCTGCATTGGAGTCCACGGATACTTAGTAATCTCCTTCTCCCATGCCCCAGGGCTTGTGATCATTGTCCTAACAAGCTTGGGAGTTTAGTTGTTAGGGTGGATGAGACAAAGTACACAAAGAGCCAGGTGCGGTGGCTCAAGCCTGTAATCTTAGCACTTTGGGAGGCTGAGGCAGGAGGGTCGCTTGAGCCCAGGAGTTCAAGACCAGTCTGGGCAACATAGTGAGACCTCATCTCTACCAAAAAGAATGTTAAAAACTAGCTGGGCATGGTGGCATGCACCTATAGTCCTAGCTACTAGGAAGGCTGAGGCAGAGCTTGAACTGGGGAGGTTGAGGTTGCAGTGAGCTGTGATCATGCCACTGCACTCCAGCCTGGGTGACAGATCTAGATTCTGTCTCCTAAAAATGAAAGTACACAAAGAAGTGGATCTTGACTGGGGGCGGTGACTCACGCCTGTAATCCAGCATTTTGGGAGGCTGAAGCAGGCAGATCACCTGAGGTCAGGAGTTAGAGACCAGCCTGGCCAACATGGTGAAACCCCGTCTCTAGTAAAAATACAAAAATTAGCTGGGCATGGTGGCGCACGACCGTAATCCCAGCCACCTGGGAGGTGGAGGCAGGAGAATCACTGGAACCCAGAAGGCAGAGGCTGCAGTGAGTCGCGATCATGCCACTGCACTCCAGCCTGGGCAACAGACAGAGGCTCCATCTAAGAAAATAAAAAAAAAAAAAAGTAGATCTCCTAGGCAAAAGATACCAAATACCACAGCAGATGTCATGAGGGGCAATACTAAAAAGCAGTAGCATCAACGTGTGATGAGAAAATCAGGAAAGCATAGGGGAGGAGCTGGTGGGATGTGAGATGTAGAATATGCCCCAGAACTGTGGGCAGTTTGCTCTACCCAGCCATGTACTATGGACTCTAGAGGCCACACGATGGGTTCTACTCTGCAGTGCCTCCTCGCGGTGATGCTGGTGATGGGCCTTTGGCGTGTGGGGGGCTTTGGTCCTATTTGTGCTCTTGGATAAGTGCCAGGTTTCCCCTGACTGCTCAGGGATGTCTGCCCCTAACACGAGACCCTTGTTGCTGATAGAGATGGCTCTCAGGGTTTGCTTGTTAACCCCACAAAGCTGGGAGTTGCTACAGCTCTCTGTGACTCCAGCAGATGGTTTGCTGGTTGAATCATTCGTTTTGTGCCCCGGTGAGAATGCCGAGGGGGTTGGAAGCACTGCTGGAGGGAAGAGTTATACCTGCTGGAGTCAGGGCTCAAAATAAACCCATGGTTAGGATTTTTTTTTTTTTTTTTTTTAGATGGAGTCTCGCTCTGTCACCCAGGCTGGAGTGCAGTGGCGCCATCTCGGCTCACTGCAAC
Source organism: Theropithecus gelada (assembly GCF_003255815.1). Taxonomy (NCBI): domain Eukaryota; kingdom Metazoa; phylum Chordata; class Mammalia; order Primates; family Cercopithecidae; genus Theropithecus; species Theropithecus gelada. The sequence goes on along the minus strand of NC_037684.1, from coordinate 26,944,252 downwards.
CTCCACCCCTCAGGTTCAAGCCATTCTCCTTCCTCAGCCTACCCAGTAGCTGGGATTACAGGCGTGTGCCACGATGCCCAGCTAATTTTTGTATTTTTAGTAGAGATGAGGTTTCACCATGTTGGTCAGGCTGATCTCAAACTCCTGACCTCAAGTGATCGGCCCAACTCGGCCTCCCAAAGTGCTGGGATTACAGGCATGAGCCACCGCACCCGGCGATAACTAGAATTTTTACAGCCAGAGTGATGGGGGAGGGAATTAAAAGAAGAAAGGCACAGGGGTAGGAACAAGGCATTTTCAGAGAATTCCCAGTGAAGGCTGGGTGGTAGAGGGCAGGAGAGGAGAACCCTGGAGATGCATGTAGAGAAGCAGGTTGGGGAAATTTTTAAAAACCCATAAAAACATACTGAGGACTTACACATAGCAATGGACAGCCAATGAAGGGGACTGGCGGAATTGTCACAAGACCTGAGGAGTATTAATCTAACACAGATTAATAACACCATGATTGGGAAGGAGGAAGAAATGGGGGCGAGGAGATCAGCTGGAAGGCCCTAAGTGCAATTGCACCCTATTGCGATTGTGGTTTACTTCTCTAAGGCCGCCACTGGAATGTGGGGCTCTTGAAATAAGCACTCTGCTGGCTTTCAAAATCTTGGGAATGGGACTGAACTGCATTAACTTTTTATTTTTCCAGTGCCTGGCACATAGTAGGTGCTCAATAAATATTTATTGAAAAGGAGAGAGAAGGAGAGAAAAGGAAGGGAGAGAGAGAAAAAGAGGGAGGAGGGTGAGGGAAGAGAAGGAAGTAGAAAAAAATTATGAAAGTCAAACGTGTAAGGCTATGGAGATGGTTTAGATAGAGGTAATGAAGGCCTTTCTGTAGGGCACTCCAAACACCAAGGTGGGGAAACCACAGATACTTCTGTAAGAGGATCTATAGGATTTGGCAAGTGACTTGATGTGGGAGGAAATCAAGAGCAAGGAATCTAGATGATTGGGAGAATGAGGACACCATTAATATAAATAAGACAAATGGGAACTGAAGTGGGTCGGTGGGAAAGGCAATATGAGGATGATTTTCCTTTTTTTTTTTTTTTTGAGATGGAGTCTCACTCTTGACCAGGCTGGAGTGCCATGGCATGATCTTGGCTCACTGCAGCCTCCACCTCTTGGGTTCAAGCAATTCTCGTGCCTCAGCCTCCCGAGTAGCTGGGACTACAGGCATGCATCACCACGCCCAGCTAATTTTTTTGTATTTTTAGTACAGATGAGGTTTCACCACGTGGGCCAGGCTGGTCTTGAACTCCTGGCCCCAAGTGATCTGCCTGCCTTAGCCTCTCAGAGTGCCGGGATTACAGGCATGTGCCATGGTGCCCAGCCATGGATGATCTTCATTTTGGACATTTTGAGTTTCAGGCGCCAGCAGGACCATCAAATGTATCTGTCTAGCCAGTAGCTGGACACATGAAGCAACAGCTCAGGAGATCAGTGCTAAACAGCAGTCTGGGAAGACATCTGCAAAGAGGGCCTGATGGCAGTCCTGGGAGTGGGTGAGATCACGAAGCAGGAAGGAGAGAAAACAAGAGGCCAAAGGGCAAGAGTCTCAAGGATGCCAACACTTACGGGAAGAGAACAAGCAACTGTTGGAGAGAGAAAAGGAAAATGGGGAAAGTTCAGGATCCCTATGGCCAAGGAGGAGCATTTCAGCAGGGCCAGATGCTTCCGAGGTCAAGCCCGAGAAGAGCCTGCAATCCAGCAGCAACAGGAGGTCACAGGAACTCTCAGAGGATCCACTGACTGTGACGTGCTGAGGGCGGATCCAGATTGTGCCGATGAAGAAAGAAGTGGGTGGTGAGATCCGGAAGCCGCCAGTAAAACACTCTTTGAAGGGCTTTGGCAGCAATGGGGGGAAGAAAGGAAGGACTGTGGCTCGATGGGGAGGAGGGATGGGAGGAAGACTTGTTTTTAGAATGGGTGAGCTGAGAACGGATTTGTAGGTGGAAAAGAAGAAAACAGCCAGATGGAAAAGGAAGGAGGCAGAGGGCATTTGGTGGAGCGGAGAAGGCCCCGGAGAAGGAGGGGGAAATGAACACAGTACATTTTTCTAAAGCACACTAATTGAAGCTGCACATCTATGGTAATAAGAAGTCCTTACATTTGAAAAGCAATGAAATGCAGTCTCCAAAGTATTTTTATACACTCTATCTTATTGAATCCGGTGGGAGGTAGAGTACATTTATATCTACTAAAATGTAAGGAGGTTAAATGATTTACCCAAGATCACCTTGCTCATCCACAGAACTACTTGGGGTCAAGTACCTGTTGTGTCAGCATCATGTGAGGTGCCTGAGAGCCCAGAAGGGGCTGGTAGAGGCTCCTCCCCTCAAGGAGCTCAAAGCCCAGGAGACTGAGCTTCCTTCTACTGGCAAAAATGCCCCAAAACATAATGTGCTCAGAGGAGGGCACTTTTTCAGACCAGGGAAGGGAGAGGAGCGGGATTCAAAGGAGGCTTTCCAGAGGAGGTGATGTTTGGGCTGAGCGTGGAAGGAAAAGCCGAAATGACCTGGCTAAGTGGGCGGCAGCAAGAGGAAGTCCACTCCCAGCAAAAGAGGTCTGTGTGCAAGAGCCTGGGGCCTTTGGGAACTGTGAGCAACTCACTCCGCTGGAACACGGGGTAGGTGTGGCTGGGTACAGGAGAGGAGTGTGCCAAGATAGGGGTGGGAGGAACATGGCAGCCACCCTGAAAAATTCTAATTCCTTCCTTTTCAACCAGTGAGGCGTTTTGATCAAGGGAAAGTTATCATCAGATTTGCATTCTAGAACAGTCACTCTGGAAGTCCCCTGGAGGTAGTACAGAGGATGGATTAGAGAAGGATGTTACCGGAGGCAGGGAGACCAGTTAAAATGCAAATACAGTGGCCTGGGCAGAAAAGGGGAAGGCCTGGAAGGGGCAGTGGCATTTGTAATGAAACGGATAATGAGTATCCATCTATGAAGAAAGAACTGGTCAGCCTTAGAGGAAGAATGAGATGAGGAAATAAGGAAAGGAAGGATCTAGGATGATTCCCAGGTTCTGACTTGAACAGAAGCAGGAAGAAAAGCAGATATTAGTGAGGATGGGGAGTTGGGTAGCAAATAAGCTCAGGACACATTGGGTTGAGAAGCCTATGGGACATCCAGGTGGAGGTGTCCAGTAGGCAGTTGGAGATAGAGGTCTGGAGCTCCTGAGGAGGCTGACCTAGAGATAATCTTTGTGAGTCATCAGCATAAGTCACCAACATGAGCCACTGGTGGGGATGAGTGTTTGGAAGGAGAAGAGAAAAGGGCCTCTCATACAGCCTGGAGGAGCACTGGCCTTTAAGAAGGTGAAAGAAGCCAGGCACGGTGGCTCACACCTATAATCCCAGCACTTTGGGAGGCCAAGGCAGGAGGATCACTTGAGCCCAGGAGTTTGAGACCAGCATGGGCAGGATGGCAAAACCTCATCTCTACAAAAAATAAAATTAGCCAGGTGTAGTGGCATGTGCCTGTAGTCTCAGCTGCTCAGGAGGCTGAGGCAGGAGAATCGCTTGAACCCAGGAGGCAGAGGCTGCAGTGAGCTGAGATTATGCCACTGCACCCCAGCGTGAGTGACAGAGCAAGACTCCATCTGAAAATAAATAAACAAATTAAATAAACACAAATACAAATACAAAAATTAGCTGGACGTGATGGCACGCTCCTGTAATCCCAGCTGCTTGGGTGGCTGAGTCACAAGAATCGCTTGAACCCGAGAGGCGGAGGTTGCAGTAAGCCGAGATCATGCCGCTGCACTCCAGCCTGGGCAACAGAGCAAGACTCTTTCAAAAAAAAATTTTTTTTAATGGCAAAAATAAAAAAAAGCAAAGGAGGTGAGGAGAGGCCAGAGAGGCAGGAGAGAGAAAGTGATATAGGAGAAGACATAGAACTTGAGGGGGTCCCGTGGGAGGATGCTACTGAGAGTGAGAAGAGCAGAATCTCATTTGCTTTCGGGGGAGGGAAGATGGCTTCCCCTAGGCTGGTCAGAGAAGGCTTTAGGAAATAGAAAAAACTGAGAAAAAGAAAAGCCCTTTCAAGCTGAGAAATGGAAGGGAGGGGGTTGAGTTCCTCTCCTCTCCTCTTTGCTGTGTTTTCTTGACTCTTGCTGCCATAATTGGTGCATTCACAGAAAATAAAGCCTAGTCTCTGGTGAAATGTGGAGAATCAGATGTTCAAAATGTTTCTGTTATGTGCTTCAAAGCCAGACTTGCTGAAAATGGAGACCATCCAATGTGATCACGCTGTCCTTAAAAACGTTCCTTTGATAAACATTAAAACGTTCTGTTTACCAGAAATGTTAACGAGGAAAATAAACAGGGCTATTTAAGAGTATTTCAAAATTAAAGTTTAAAACATAAGAGAAAACAAGAGGCACAAAAAAAAAAGAAAAATCCAAAACTTCATGAACATTGCAGACCTCAGCTGCCCTTGAAATCTTTTTCTCTGCCTAACATTATGTAATTCTTCATCAGCCAAATATATATCAGTTTCACATGCTAAAATTCACTGTGTATGTGTCATACTTAAAGGACATGGTATTGAAAGAAAACAATAATATAAAAATATGTACAAAGGTTTGGGAACCAATGCACATATAGACCTGAGAATTTTCTAAAGAAACTTTAAGGATATTACTGAAAAATAAGTGAGGGGGAACCAGACGTCCCCCTCAGATGGTGTAATTGACCCAGGCGCCCTAACTGATCCTCCTGCTGAAAACAACTAAAAATTCTGGATCAAATACTAAAAATATCTTCTTCTAAATAAATGAATGAAAGTAAGGAATATTCAGCCAAACCATGTGACAACAGATACCCAGAGAGATAAACAAAGCAATTGCCAAACCAGTTAGCTTTCAGTTTTCAAGGCCTTAAGGAGCTCCAGGGACAGAAGACAGAACTCAAGGTCTGCCCAAGATGGAGATTCTAATTGGATATTCTCTCATATAGGTGAGACCCTAAAGCTATACCCTTACTGTTGGGCTAAACTAGAAATAAATCTGACCACTCCGCCTGGAGGGGTTATAGCCAAAATGGCCTTGGTTCTTGGTACTACATAAAAGTGAAAAAGGGCCAGGCGCAGTGGCTCACACCTGCAATCCCAGCACTTTGGGAGGCCAAGGCGGGCGGATCATGAGGTCGGGAGATCGAGACCATCCTGGCTAACACAATGAAACCCCCGTCTCTACAAAAACACAAAAAATTAGCCAGGCATAGTGGCAGGTGCCTGTAGCCCCAGCTACTTGGGAGGTTGAGGCAGGAGAATGGCATGAACCCGGGAGTTGGAGCTTGCAGTGAGCTGAGATTGTGTCACTGCATTCCAGCCTGGGCAACAGAGGAAGACTCCATCTCACAAAAACAAAACAAAAAAAAAAGTGAAAAAGAACTCCTGAAAAATATATAAAAGCTAGTCCTAACAATGTGCAGCTTAGTTTCACAAGGTCGAATCATCTGAAAAGCCTCCAGCAGAAAATTTAATTTAAAGTGGTCCTAAAGGTCAGGTGTGGCTCAGGCCTATAATCCCAGCACTTTGGGAGGCCGAGGCAAGTGGATCACCTGGCAAGTGGATCACCTGATGTCAGCAATTTGAGACCAACCTGGCCAACATGGCGAAACCCCATCTCTACTAAAAATGCAAAAATTAGCTGGGCTTGGTGTCAGGCACCTGTAATTCCAGCTACTCAGGAGGCTGAGGCAGGAGAATCGCTTAAACCCGAGAGATGGAGGTTGCAGTGAACTGAGATCGCACCATTTGCACTCCAGCCTGGGTGACAAAAGTGAAACTCCATCTCAAAAATAAATAAATAAATAAAATAAAGTGGGCCTAAGTATCTAAAGCGCTAGAAGAAGCAAATGCAATTCTCTCTAGAAGAATTCACCTTTATCTCAGGCCTCAAAAAATTCCCACATATAAAGTTTTAAGAAATATAAGCACAGAATCAAAAATCACAAAACCGAAACAAACTAGGCACCATGAGCAAAAGAAGAATATAGACAGCAGAATCAGACCTACAAAGACTGTAGATTTAGAAATTATCAGAAACATGACATAAAATTACTATTTCAGAGCTTTTAAGAAATAAAAATGGAGCCAGGTGTGGCGGCTCACACCTGTAATCCCAACACTTTGGGAGGTCAAGGTGGGCAGATCATGAGGTCAAGAGATCGAGAGCATCCTGGCCAACATGGTGAAACTCTGTCTCTACTAAAAATACAAAAATTAGCTGGGCGTGGTGGCGCGCACCTGTAGTTCCAGCTACTCAGGAGGCTGAGGCAGGAGAATCACTTGATCCTGGGACTGTGGAGGTTGCAGTGAGCCCAGATGGTGCCACTGCACTCCAGCCTGGGTGACAGAGCAAGACTCCATCTCAAAAAAAAAAAAAAAAGAAAGAAAGAAAGATTGAATTAATAATAAAATAATATACAAATTACTAAACAAGTTTTTTTTGTTGTTGTTTGTTTGTTTTTTGAGATGGAGTCTCACTCTGTCACCCAGGCTGGAGTGCAGTGGCGCAATCTCAGCTCACTGCAAGCTCCACCTCCCAGGTTCATGCCATTCTCCTGCCTCAGCCTCCCGAGTAGCTGGGACTACAGGCACCTGCCACCACACCAGGCTAATTTTTTGTATTTTTAGTAGAGATGGGGTTTCACTGTGTTAGCCAGAATGGTCTTGATCTCCTGACCTCATGATCCGCCCGCTTCGGCCTCCCAAAGTGCTAGGATTACAGGCGTGAGCCACTGCACCCGGCCTCATGACCAAGCAGTTTTTAAAACAATAAATAGAATTCTGGAGATGAAAAATGTACTAATAAAAATTTAAAATTCAGTGGACAGATTTAATAGCAGGTGAGACACAACTGAAAAGAGAAGGCAGTTCAGAGGAAGAAGGGGTGAAAAAAACAGAGAAGACAGAGCCAAAGAAATGATGCAGATGACAGCATAGTGATAAAAAGAAATGGAAAATGAGCCGGGCACTTTATCTGTAATCCCACTGCTGGGATTATGGGCTCACACCTGTAATCCCGGCACTTTGGGAGGCCAAGGCAGGAGGATTGCTTGAGGCCAGGAGTTTGAGACCAGCCTAGGCAACATAGTGAGACCTAGTGTCTGCAAAAACACAAAAATTAGCCAAGTGTAGTGGTGCATGCCTGTAGTCCCAGCTACTCAGGAGGCTGAGGCAGGAGGATTGCTTGAGGCCTGGAGGTGGAGGTTGCAGTGAGTTGTGAGTGCACCACTGCACTACAGCCTAGGTAATAGAGCAAGGCCCTGTCAAAAAAAAAAGAAAAAGAAAGGGGAGGGCAGGGGAGGGAAGGGGAGAAGGAAGGGAGAAAGAGAGAGAGGAAGGGAAAGAAAGAAAATAAATGGAAAATAAAAAGATACCCAGATTCAAGAACCTCAATAACTTCTTGACAGAAATAAAAGGAAATCCACATTTCAACACACTATAAGAAAATTGCAGAGCACTGAAGACAGAGATTAGATCTTAGAAACAGAAAAAAGAGGCTGGGCGCAGTGGCTCACACCTATAATCCCAACACTTTGGGAGGCTGAGGCAGGTAGATTGCTTGAGGTCAGGAGTTCGAGACCAGCCTGCACAACATGGCAAAATCTCATCTCTACTAAAAATACAAAAAATTAGCTGGGTGTGGTGGCAGGTGCCTGTAATCCCAGCTGCTTGGGAGGCTGAAGCAGAAGAATTGCTTGAACCCAGGAGGCAGAGGTTGCAGTGAGCCAAGATTCATGCCATTGCACTCCAGCCTGGGCAACAAGAGCAAAACTCTGTCTCAAAAAAAAAGAAAAAAGAAAGAAAGAAAAAAAAAAAAAACAGAGAAAAGAGTCAGAAAACTTCAGCCTGCAAAAATTCGACTGACAGCTAATTTCTCAAGAGCAACAATAAAAGTAAGATGATGATGGAATAATACCTTCAATGTGCTGAGGAAATTACCATCAACCTAGAACTCTATACCCACAGAAAGTATCTATAAAGAACAAGGGAGAAGAAGGAGGAAGAGGAGGAGAGGAGGAGGAGGAATATCAAACAAATAAAACCTAAAATCATTTGCTACCAAAGACCCTAAGAAAAGGAAACTCCAAAGTATTTATTTCAGGCAGAAGGAACATAATCTCAGATGGAAGGAATGAGATAAAGGAAGGAGTGAATCACATGTGAACTCTGTATTTTATCTGATCTGCTACTGACTACATAAAACTAAACAAAATCTACAGCTAACATCTAAGAAGCTAACAAGAGGTTGTCCACTGCCATCTGGACCCCCAGGGCCACAGTGTAGGCCCAGCCGTGGCTTGGTACTCCGGACTGTGGGCCTCAGCAAGGGTCATAAGATGACCAAGAGGGCGAACAAGACAAAGCACAGCCCCCTGGCAGGCATTGCACCAGGCACAGCAGGTTCCTGCGGGGCATGATCTGAGAAGTGTGGGCTTCACCTGAAACAAGTGAGCAACTTGCCCACAGAGCAGTTCAAAATATCCACGGGAGATCTGGTCCTCACATTCATCAAGAAAAGGGTGGGGACATACATCCTTACCAAGAGGGAGTGGAAAGGACTGAGCAGGGCCCCAGTTTTCATGAGGAGAGCGGCTGCCACGAGGACTGAGCTCCTCCTTTGTCTGTGCATAATGAAACCTTGATGGAAAAAACCAAGACAGAATAAAATACACAGCCCCATAGCACAGAAGTCAGAAGGTGGGCGATTGGTGTTCAAGTGTTCTAAGGCCATTGTGGTGTATGGGAGAAGGTAAAAGGATAATGATTTACTGTGGGTTTTGGTAAGTTAAGCAAGCACAATAAATTTTTAGGTCAGCCACTAAAAGATTAGAAATAGAATATTTAGCTTCCAAACTAGTAGAGGGGGAAAAATAAGAAAAAAATGAAGTGATGAAAAGTAATTGATCAAAAAGAAGAGGGAATAAAAACGTAAGCATAAAAAGGAAGACTCAAATAGACAATAAAATGTATGTGTGTGTATATATATATATACACACATATACTTTCAAATAGTTTCAAAAAAACATACACACACACACACACACACACACACTTTCAAATGTTTCAAATATACATACAGCCAGCTCAGTGGCTCATGCCTGTAATCCCAGCATTCTGGGAGGTCGACGTGGGTGGATCACCTGAGGTCAGGAGTTTGAGACCAGCCTGGCCAACAGGGTGAAATCCCGTCTCTACTAAAAATACAAAAATTAGCCAGGTGTGGTGGCAGGTGCCCATAATCCCAGTTACTCAGGAGGCTGAGGCAGGAGAATTGCTTGAACCCAGGAGGCGGAGGTTGCAGTGAGCTGAGATCGTGCCATTGCACTCCAACCTGGGTGACAAGGCAAGACTCCATCCCCAAATATATATATAATGTATATATGTATATGTGTATATGTAAGATAGATGATTGATTGACAGATAAACGCAGATGCCAGGCATGGTGGCTCACATCAATTACCTCAGTCTTTTGAGAGGCTGAGATAGGAGTGATTGCTTCAGGCCAGGAGTTTGAAGCCAGCCTGGATAACAGTGAAACCCTGTCTCTACAAAATATTTTAAAATTAGCTAGGCACAGTGTCATGCACCTATAGTCCCAGCTACTCCGGAGGCTGGGGTGAGAGGATCACTCCTTGAACCCAGGAGTTTGAGGCTGCAGTGAGTTATGATTTCACCACTGTACTCCAGCCTGGGCAACAGTGTGTGAGACCTTGTCTCTAAAATTAAAAAAAAAAAAAAAAAGGAAAGGTAGATAGACAAAGCAAAAATAATAACATGTTAACAATTGTTGTAACTAGGTATGTGTGTGCTGATTGTACTGTTCTTTCACCTTTCATATACATTGAAAATTTTTTGTAATGAAAAATTATAGCTGGGTGCATTGGCTCATGCCTATAATCCTAGCACTTTGGGAGTCTGAGGTGGGAGGGTTGCTTGAGGCCAGGAGTTCAAGACCAGCCTGGTCAACATAGCAAGACCCTGAATCTAAAAAAAAGTTTAAAAAGTAAAGTAGCTGGGCACGGTGGCTCATGCCTGTAATCCTAGCACTTTGGGAGGCCAAGGCGGGCGGATCACCTGAGGTCGGGAGTTCGAGACCAGTCTGACCAACATGGAGAAACCCCATCTCTACTAAAAATACAAAATTAGCTGGGCGTGGTGGTGCATGCCTGTAATCCCAGCTACTCAGGAGGCTGAGGCAGGAGAATCACTTGAATCTGGGAGGCGGAGGTTGCGGTGAGCCAATATCACGCCTTTGCACTCCAGCCTGGGCAACGAGAGCGAAACTCCAACTCAAAAAAAGAAAAAAAAGGAAAGTAGAAAAAAGAGAAAAGTTATGAAAAAAGAAAAGAAAACCAAGTAATGAAATTTACCACATTAATAGAGTAAGGAAAAAAGCCCTTGTCAAAACTGAACATTCGTTTATGATTTTAAGAAAGAAAAACTCTTAGCAAGCATAATGATATATTTAAAAAAGCATTTCCCTTAAGATTCGAGACAAGGATGGCTGATTTTCAAAACTGTGTTGGAAGCCATCACAGTAAGGCAAGAGCAAGCATAAGAATTGGAATGGAAGAGGCCAGGCACAGTGCCTCATACCTGTAATCCCAGCACTTTGGGAGGCTAAGGCAGGTGGATCACCTGAGGTCAGGAGTTCGAGACCAGCCTGACCAACATGGTGAAACCTCATCTCTACTAAAAATACAAAAATTTAAATCAGGCTTGGTGGCATGCACCTGTAGTCCCAGCTACTCGGGAGACTGAGGCAGGAGAATTGCTTGAACCTGCGGGGGGGGGTTGCAGTGAGGTGAGATTATGCCATTGCACTCCAGCCTGGGCGACAGAGTGAAACTTCGTCTCCATGAGCCACCGTGCCCAGACAAGCAAGCACATTAGATATAAAATGAATAAATGAAAATCAAGTGCATTTCTATATATCAACTACCAATAGAAATCATAATTTAAAAGCGATATACTCGGCCGAACATGGTGACTCACGCCTGTAATCCCAGCATTTTGGGAGGCCAAGGCAGGTGGTTTACCTGAGGTCAGGAGTTCGAGACCAGCCTGGCCAACATGTTAAACCCTGTCTCTACTAAAAATACAAAAATTAGCCAGGCATGGTGGCACATGCCTGTAATCCCAGCTGCCTGGGCGGCTGAGGCAGGAGAATCGCTTGAATCTGGGAGGCAGCGGTTGCAGTGAGCCGAGATCACACCATTGCACTCCAGCCTGGATGACAAGAGTGAGACTCCGTCTCGAAAAAAAAAAGAGAGAGAGAGAGATACTTTATAATAGGATCAAATATATGAAGTACAGAGTAATAAAACAAACAAAAGATGTGCCAGAGCTCTCTGAGGAAAAAAATAATAAAACTTTATTAAAAGATTTAAAGAATACTAAAATAAACAGAGCACTGTGTTCATGCAATGCAAGACTCACATTTATAAAAATGTCAGTTCTCCTTAAATTGATCTACAGATTCAATGCAATCTCAGCCAAAACCCCAACAGATTTTGTGAAGAATTTGACAAGCTTATTCTAAAATGTAAATGAAAGTACAAAAGACCAGGAATAGCCAAGACCAAAAAAAAAAAAAAGACTTCCTTTCCAGATCCAGCCTCTTTAACACTCAATAATGATTAAAGCAGTGTGATATTGGAGCAAGGTCAGAAAAATAGAGCACTGAAAACAATAGAGAGCCCAGAAATACACACCTGCCTCCACGCCACTTGATATATAAGAGAGGGGGAATTGTGGATGGATAAGTGCAATAAATAACACTAGGACATTGAGGATCTATACAGAAAAAAAAACAAACAAACTCTACTTTTCACCATATACAAAATTCAGTTCCAGGTGAATCAGAAATCCAAATATGAAAAGGGAAAAATAACATAAATCTTTTAGAAGATAATAAAAGAGAATATTTTCATGACCTCAGAATAGTGGAGGATTTCTTTTTCTTTTTCTTTCTCTCTTTTTTTTTTTAAGACATCATCTTGCTCTGTCACCCAGGTTAGAGGGTGGAATGCAGTGATGCAATCTCGGCTCACTGCACCCTCCACCTCCCAGGTTCAAGCAATTCTCCTGCCTCAGCCTCCTGAGTAGTTGGGATGACAGGCATGTGCCACCATGCCCAACTAATTTTTGTATTTTTAGTAGAGACGGGTTTCACCTTGGCCAGGCTGTTCTCGAACTCCTGACCTCCAGTGATCTGCCCACCTCAGTCTGCCAACGTGCTGGGATTACAGGAGTGAGCCACCACGCCCCGCCAGAATAGTGGAGGATTTCTTAAACAAGAGGCAGAAAGGCAATGATGCTCCCCAGGGCACTTTTGGCAATGTCTGGAGACATTTTTGGTTATCATACTTTGGACAGAAAGGTGCTATTGGTATCTAATGGACAGAGGCCAGGGATGCTGGTAAACCTCCTGCAATAACAGGACAGCCCCTAACACACACGCAAACACGCATACACAAAAAAAAAACAAGGAATTTTCCAGCCCAAAATGTCAATAGTGCCAAGATTGAGACATTCTATTACATTCACATTAAAGAACATCTGTTCATGAAAAGATAACATTAAGAGACCAAAAATTATCTGGAATACAGAAAGAAGTACAATCAATAAAAAGACAACGCAATGGGAAAATGGAAAGACATGGTTATATCCTTCAGAAAAAAAGGAAATCCAAAGACTAACAAACATATAAAAAGATGCCCAACCTAAGTAGTAATCAGATAAATGTAAATTAAAAATCATTGGCCAGGTACAGTGGCTCATGCCTATAATCCCAGCACTTTGGGAGGCTGAGGTGGGAGGACTGCTTGAGGCCAGGAGTTGGAGACCAGCCTGGGCAATGTAGCGAGACCACTGTCTCTACCAGAAAGAATTAGGCAGCCATGGCAGTGTGCACCTGTAATCCCAGCTCCTCAGGAGGCTGAGGCAGAAGGATCGCTTGAGCCCAGGAATTCAAGGTTACGGTGAGTTATGAAAGCAACACTGCACTCCAACCTCAGTGACAGAGAGCAACTCTAACTAAATAAGAATAATAATGAGATACAATTTACAACTATCAAATTGGCAAAAAATAGTCTTAGTACTAAATGTTAGGCAACGGTATGGAACAACAGGAAATATATCCTGGAATGAGAGTGTAAATTGTTACAACCACGTTGGAAAACAGTTTGTCATTACCTGGGAAAATTGAAGACGTTCAGTTTCTAAGACCCAGCAATTCTGTTTCTAGCTACACACCACAGATAAATGCTTGTGCACTTGCACCAGGAGATCTTTTTTTTTCCTTTTTTCTTTTTCTTTTCTTTTTTTTTTTTTTTTTGAGATGGAGTCTTGCTCTGTCACCCAGGCTGGAGTGCGGTGGCGCAATCTCGGCTCACTGCAAGCTCCGCCTCCTAGGTTCATGCCATTGTCCAGCCTCAGCCTCCCAAGTAGCTGGGATTACAGGCGCCCGCCACCATGCCCAGCTAATTTTTTTTTTTTTTTTTTTTAGTAGAGATGGGGTTTCACTGTGTTAGCCAGGATGGTCTTGATCTCCTGACCTCATGATCCGCCTGCCTCGGCCTCCCAAAGTGCTGGGATTACAGGTGTGAGCCACTGTACCTGGCCAGCCAGGAGATCTTAAAAAAAAAAAAGAAAAATTAAAGCATTATGTGTAATAACAAAATAAGGTAAACAACTCAGACGTTCCTCAACAGTAGAATGGATAAATCATGGTACATTCACTTATCGGAATGCCATATATCAGGAACAATTAATAAGTTTTAGCTACATATATCGATATGGAAGACCCTCCATATTCTCACACTGCTATAAAGAACTACCTGAGGCTGGGCGAGGTGGCTTATGCCTGTAATCCCAGCACTTTGGGAGGCCGAGGCGGGTGGATCACCTGAGGCCAGGAGTTCTTGACCAGCCTGACCAACGTGGTGAAACCCCGTCTCTACTGAAAATATAAAATTAGCCAGGCATGGTGGTGCATGCCTATAATTCCAGTTACTCGAGAGGCTGAGGCAAGAGAATCACTTGAACCCTGGAGGTGGAGGTTGCAGTGACGCGAGATTGCACCACTGCACTCCAGCCTGGGCAACAAGAGAGAAACTCTGTCTAAAAAAACAAAAAAAAAAAATACCGGCGGAGGGATGATGTTTTTTTTTTTTTTTTTTTTTTTGAGACGGAGTCTCGCTGTGTCACCCAGGCTGGAGTGCAGTGGCGCGATCTCGGCTCACTGCAAGCTCCGCCTCCCGGGTTTACGCCATTCTCCTGCCTCAGCCTCCGAGTAGCTCGGACTACAGGCGCCCGCCACCACGCCCGGCTAGTTTTTTGTATTTTTTTAGTAGAGACGGGGTTTCACCATGTTAGCCAGGATGGTCTCGATCTCCTGACCTCGTGATCCACCCGCCTCGGCCTCCCAAAGTGCTGGGATTACAGGGTTGAGCCACCGCGCCCGGCCGGGATAATGTATTTTTAAGAAGAGGTTTAAGTGACTCACAGTTCCACAGGCTGTATAGGAAGCATGGCAGGGAGGCCTCAGGAAACTTACAATCATGGCAAAAGGCCAAGGGGAAGCAACTACCTCTTACTGCAGCAGAGCAGGAGAGAGCAAGCGAGGAGGTGCCACACACTTTTAAACCATCAGAACTTGTGAGAACTCACTCACTATCACAACAGCAGCAAGGAGGAAATCCGCCCCCATGATCCAATCACCGACTACCAGGCCAGTCTTCCAATTCCACAGGAGATTTGGGTAGGGACAAAAATCCAAACCATATCAGAGGGTCTTGCAAAAATATTGTGAAAATGCAATATTTAATAAAGAAGCAAGCTATAAGAGTATATATACTGTGTGATTCCACTGAAAAAATTTATGAGACAAAATTAAATAATAAACAGATTAGAGATACTCTACAGGAGGTAAAAATTATTTTTAGAATGGTTATGGTACTGCATAAAAACAGAAAAATAGACCAGTAGAAGAGAATAGAGCCCAGAAAAAACTCTTTTTTTTTTTTTTTTGTTTGAGGCGGAGTCTTCACTCTGTCCCCCAGGCTGGAGTGCAGTGGCACCATCTCAGCTCACTGCAAGCTCCGCCTCCCGGGTTCGCGCCATTCTCTTGCCTCAGCCTCCCGAGTAGCTGGGACTACAGGCGCCGCCACCGCGCCCGGCTAATTCTTTGTATTTTAGTAGAGACGGGGTTTCACCTTGTTAGCCAGGATGGTCTCGATCTCCTGACCTCGTGATCCTCCCGCCTCGGCCTCCCAAAGTGCAGGGATTACAGGCGTGAGCCACCGCGCCCGGCCAGAAAACTCTTGCATATTTAGTCAAATGACTTTCAACAAGGATGCTACGGCCTTTCAGTGGGGGAAAGGACAGTCTTTTCAACAAATGGTGTTGGGAAAAACTGGACATCCACATGCGAAAAAAAAAAAAAGAAGTTGGACCCTTACCTTACTATGTACAAAAATTAATTAAAAACGGTGGCTCACGCATATAATCCCAGTACTTTGGGAGGCCAAGGTGGGCAGATCACGAGGTCAGGAGTTCGAGACCACCCAGACCAACATGGTGAAATCCTCTCTCTACTAAAAATACAAAAAAAAAAAAAAAAAAATTTGCCAGGCATAGTGGTGCGCACTGTAATCCCAGCTACTCAGGAGGCTGAGGCTGAGAATCAAGTGATTCTCAAGGAGAATCACTTGAACCTGGGAGGCAGAGGTTGCAGTGAGCCGAGATTGCACCATTGCACTCCAGCCCAGGCAACAAGAACGAAACTCCATCTCAAAAATAAATTAATTCATTAATTAAACATAGAATTATCACATCATCCAGTAATTCCTCTTCTGGGTATACACCCAAAAGACGTGAAAGCAGGGACTCTAATGGTATTTGGACATCCATGTTCATAGTACAATTATTCATAATAACCAAGAGATAGAAGCAACCTGTGTCCATCAACAGATGAATGGATAAACAAAATGTGGTGTGTACATACAATAGAATATTATTTAGCCTTTACATGGAAGAAAATTCTGACACATACTACAACATGGATGAACCTTGACAACTTTACAGTAAGTGAAATAAGCCAGTCACAAAAGGACAAATATTGAATGATTCTAGCTATATGAGGTAGTTGGAGCAGTCAAAATCACAGAGACAGAAAGTAGAATGGGGGGTGCCAGGGACTGGGGAGAGGCAGGATTGGGGAGTTATTGTTCAATGGACACAGTGTTTCATTTGGGGAAGAAGAAAAAGTTCTGGAGATGGATGGTGGTCATAGTTGCACAGCAATGTGAGTGTACTTAATGCCACAGAACTGTACACTTAAAAATGGTTGGCCAGGTGCGGTGGTTCATGCCTGTAATCCCAGAACTTTGGGAAGCTGAGGTGGGCAGATCACGAGGTCAGGAGATGAAGACCATCCTCGCCAACATGGTGAAACCTCATCTCTACTAAAAATACAAAAATTAGCCAGGTTTGGCGGCGCATGCCTGTAATCCCAGCTACTCGGGAGGCTGAGACAGGAGAATAGATTGAACCCAGGAGGCGGAGGCTGCAGTGAGCCGAGATCGCGCCACTGCACTTCAGCCTGGGCGACACAGCGAGACTCCGTCTCACGAAAAAAAATAAAATTAAATTAAAAAGTGGTTAAAATGATAACTTTCATATTATATATATTTTACAGTATAAAAAGTGGTTAGTACAATTCCAGACAGTATTCTTCTCTCGGAAGAAGAAAGGAGATGCAACTGGAAAAGTGGCACATGGGCTCCCTGAACATGGCAATGTTCTCTTGCTTGACTGCTAAGAGATTCATGCGTGTTCATTTTATTGCTGTTTTTATTTTATTATTATTATTTTTTTTTGAGATGGGAGTCTCCCTAGTCTCACTTGGTCACCCAGGCTGGAGTGCAATGGCACAATCTCTGCTCACTGCAACCTCCACCTCCTGGGTTCAAGCGATTCTCCCGAGTAACTGGAATTACAGGCACCTACCACCACACCCGGCTAATTTTTGTATTTTTAATAGAGACGGGGTTTCACCATGTTGGCCAGGCTGGTCTTGAACTCCTGACCTCAGAGGATCTGCCCGCGTTGGCCTCCCAAAATGCTGAGATTACAGGCATGAGCCACTGCGCCCTACCCTTTATTTTATTTTTGATACGGAGTTTCACTCTGTGGCCCGGGCTGCAGGGCAGTGGAATGGTCATAACTCACTGCAGTCTTGACCTCCTGGGCTCAAGCTATCCTCTCACCTTAGCACCCTAAGTAGCTGGGACCACAGGCACATACCACTGTCAGGCTAATTTTTTTTTTTTTTCCTCAGTAGAGACAAGGTCTTGCTATGTTGCCCAGGCTGGTTTCAAACTCCTGAGCTCACGTGATCTTCTTGCCTCAGCTTCCCCAAGTGCTGGGATTACAGGCATGAGCCACTACGCCCAGCCTTAAATCATTTTTTTAAATGCATGATTTTTTTTTTTTTTAAAAGAGTCTCAGCTCACTGCAACCTCCACCTCCCAGTTCAAGCTATTCTCCTGCCTCAGATTCCCAAGTAGTTGGGATTACAGGTGTGCACCACCACACCTGGCCTAATTTTGTGTTTTTAGTAGAGACAGGGTTTCACCATGTTGGTTAGGTTGATCTCGTACTCCTGACCTCAGGTGGTCCACCCGCCTCGGTCTCCCAAAGTAGTGGGATTACAGGCGTGAACCATTGCGCCCAGCCATCATGCGTGATTTTGTATGCATGCTATATTTCTGTTAAAAATTTAAGCACCTATATACATATAAATATTAGGAATACAAACACATGTGGTAAAACTATAATTAAAAACAAAGGAATTTAAAAACATGAGCTCTGGATAATGGTTACCTCCAAGGAGAGAAAGAAGAGAGGGGATCTAGGAGGGAATCCCAGTGGACTTCAAAGTTCACAATGATGTCATTCCTCACGTTTCTTACACTATAAGTGGTGGGGAACACATGAGGGTCCACTGCATCACGATTCTTTATTACTTTGTATATTTTGCAAATATTCTTTTGATCTATTCAATATTTAATACTTTTTTTTGAGACAGAGTCTCACTCTGTCACCCAGACTGGAGTGCAGTGGCGTGAACGTGGCTCACTGTAGCCTCAACCTCCCAGGCTCAAGTGATCCTCCCACCTCAGCTTCCCAGGTAGCTGGGACTACAGGTGGGCGCCACCATGCCTGGCTCATTTTTAAAAATTTTATGGTAACAGTTTTGGTTTTGCCATGTTACCCAGGCTGGTCTCAAACTCCTGGGCTCAAGTGATCCTCCCATGTCAGCTTCTCAAAGTGCTAGGATTACAGGTATGAGCCACCACACCTGGCCATAAATGTAATTTTAAAAGAAATTCCTAACAATATAGTTTTGGGTTTTTTTGTTTGTTTTTTTAAGTTTGGGCTTCATTTGTAAATCTGGCTCAGTGTCAACACCAAGACCATCTACTTGATTGGACTTGTCTAGACTGCTTCTTTCCTAATGCCTTTGTGGTGCTGTGTGATAACCATAACCCTCAGAAAAAATACTTGTGATGGACAATTTCAATACATAGTGAACTATCATTCTTCTTTATGCAAGTGGCTAAAAGGAGAAAATGGCCCCTTTGGGCGTAAAGTTTTGCCGAGGCTCCTCCGGTACCTCGAAGTATACAAACCAGGCCACTATATCCTTTGGCTGTGTGCAGCCCATTAGCTTCCTCGGCCATTTTCCAATGTTAACAAAGGAACAATACATAAAATACAGCCTCAGGCCATACGTAATCCTAGCACTCTGGGAGGCCAAGGAGGGCGGATCACTTGAGGCCAGGAGTTCAACACCAGCCTCACCAACATGGTGAAACCCTGTCTCTACAAAAAACACAAAAATTAACCAGGTGTGGGGATGCATGCCTATAATTTCAGCTACTTGGGAGGCTGAAGCAGGAGAATCACCTGAACCTGGGAGGCAGAAGTTGCAGTGAGCTGAGATCATGTCACTGCACTCCAGCCTGGGTGATGGAACGAGACTCCGTCTCAATAAATAAAGTAAAATAAAATAAAATAAAATAAAATAAAACCACATAAGTAGCCTGTCATGTTTGATAATGAAAACATTCTTCTAGGATAAAGTACCAAGTATCTCTACTATTACATCAGAAAGTATATAGGGCTTGTTATCATGGGAGTCCAGAGAGCTGTTTAGCTAAGTCTCCATTATCACAAAGGGTCATCAAATTCAAACTTTGACCTCATCTCCAAAAGAGAGCACAACAGTCTCAAAAATGAACAAGAATAAAGATATCCCTATGATTTTATGTTGTTGCTTTGAAAAAAAAAAATGAAGATATCCATTATACAGCCTTAAGCATATGTCCCAATACCAGCCCACACACTTTCTTTAGTGCCCTGTGAATTAATATTTCATATGTCCTATTATTACCTTATGACTGGCACAGTTATATTGCAATGTATTCCTTGGTTTGGGATTCTAACTTACTAAATATAAGTATTTTTTAATGTAACACAAAGTTTATAACACTGCTTTGGTGTTTCGTTTTGTAATAGGAGCTTTTAAAACTTTGGGTTGGTTGTCTTTAGCTTTGTAATGAAAAAAAAAATTGACAGGACATGGTGGCTCACGCCTGTAATCCCAACACTTTGGGAGGCTAGGACGGGCAGATCACCTGAGGACAGGTGTTCAAGACCAGCTTGGCCAACATGGTAAAACCCCGTCTCTACTAAAAATACAAAAAATTAGCCAGGTGTGGTGGCAGCTGCCTGTAATCCCAGCTACGTGGGAGGCTGAAGTAGGAGAACTGCTTGAACCTGGGAGGCAGAGGTTGCAGTGAGCCAAGATTGCACCACTGCACTCCAGCCTGGGTAACAGAGGGAGATTCAGTCTCAAAAAAAAAAAAAAAACAAAAAAACGGTGGAGAGAGGGGAAGTTCTGGAAATATTCCAAAGCTTTGTCTATAATAACTTAATATTATATTTTTTATGTCTAATTAAATTTGCAGCCAGGTACAGTGACTCACATCTGTAATCCGAGCACTTTGGGAGGCTGAGGCAGGATGATTGCTTGAACCTATAAGGTTGAGGCTGCAGTGAGCCATGATTTGTGCCACTGTACTCCAGCCTGAGTGACACAGCAAGACCTTGTCTCCAAAACTAAAAATAATTTTGCTTACACTGAGCATAATATACATATAAATGAAATTTGCATAGTGTGACATATTTCAAGGAATTTATTTATTTATTTATTTATTTATTTATTTATTTATTTGAGACGGGGTCTTGCTATATTGCCCAAGTTTTAATGCAGTGTATTCACAGGCACAATTATGTGCACTATAGCCTAGAACTCCTGGGCTCAAGTCATCCTCCTTTTTCAGCCTCCTGAGTTGCTGGGTCTAGACTACAGGTGCATGCCATTGCTCCCAGCTCTCAAGAAATTTATTTCTTTTATTTATTTATTTTTTTAAGATGGAGCGTTGCTCTGCCGCCCAGGCTGGAGTGCGGTGGCATGATCTTGGCTCACTGCAACCTCCTGGGTTCAAGTGATTCTCCTGCCTCAGCCTCCTGAGTAGCTGGCATTACAGGCATGCACCACCATGCCTGGCTAATTCTTGTGTTTTTAGTAGAGATGGGGTTTCACCATGTTAGCCAGGCTGGTCTCAAACTCCTAAACTCAGGTGATCTGCCCGCCTGGGCCTCCTAAAGTGTTGAGATTACAGGCATGTGCCACAGTGCCCGGCCTCAAGGAATTTATTTCAATGAAGAATTTTGCCTAAGAAAGTCAGGTAATCTCTTTGGAACTCAGTTTTCTCATGTGTAAAATGAGAGTGTTCTGTTTCAGCTACAGTGCTTCCAGTTTTCTACCTTCAGGATTTCCCCCTGCTTCATTTGAAAAATCATATTGTCATATACAGCTTTCTGCTGCCACCTTCTGGGAAAATTGCAGCACACATTTCTCCTTGAAAATGAGTTCTTCAGTAACAGTTCCTTTGATACTGTGGCTTGTTTACTTAGTAATTTCAGTCAACTAATAAGAATTATAGTTTTCTGGGTTTACCAAGTTTCAGTGTTTTTGATTTTTAAAAAATTCCACATGAGTCAAGCCTGAACTTTGACCATCTGGAAATTAATTTTTTAGCAGTTTTTCCCACATGGGAGTATTTTTCATACTTGTCTAGTGCTTTGCGATGACTGACTTGCCAAGTCTACTCACACAGAATTTGCTTCAATAAGTGTCTTTGGTGTTGTACTCCTGAGGTCTGATAAGAAGTATTTAGTAGAACATAAGAAGTATTTAATAGGACAGAAAAAATATTTTATTTAAATTATCCTTCTTTTCTTTTTTTTTTTTTTTTTTTGAGATGGAGTTTTGCTCTGTTTCCCAGGCTGGAGTGCAGTGGCACGATCTTGGCTCACTACAACCTCCGCCTCCCAGGTTCAAGTGATTCTCTTGCCTCAGCCCTCCGGAGTAGCTGGGACTACAGGTGCCCATCACCACACCCAGCTAATTTTTGTTTTGTTTTGTTTTTATTTTTTGAGATGCAGTCTCGTTCTGTCACCTAGGCTGGAGTGCTGTGGCACGATCTCAGCTCACTGCAGCCTCTGCCTTCCAAGTTCAAGCGATTCTCCTGCCTCAGCCACCCGAGTAGCTGGAATTACAGGCACATGCCACCACACCCAGCTAATTTTTGTATTTTTAGTAGAGACTGGGTTGCACCGTGATGACCAGGCTCGTCTCGAACTCCTGACTTCAAGTGATCCACCTACCTCGGCCTCATAAAGTGTCGGGATTACAGGCATGGGCCAATGCACCCAGCCATTCTACAGGTTTTGACAAATGCATAATGACATGTATCGTAGAGTTCCTTTATAGTATCATACGGAGTATTTTCACTGCCCTAAAAATCCTCTATCTCCCCCTCACCAACCCCTAGCAACCACTGATCTTTTCGCTGTCTCCACAGTTTTGCCTTTTCCAGAATGTCATGTAGTTGGAGTCATACAGTATGTAGCCTTTTCGGATTGGTTTCTTTCACTTAGTAACATGCATTTAGGTTTCCTCCATGTCTCTTCATAGCTTGATAATTCATTTTTTTTTTAGCACTGAATAATATTCCATTGTCTGAATGTACCACAGTTTATTTGTCCAGTCACCTCCTGAAGGACATCTTGGTTGCTTCCAAGTTTTGACAATTATGAATAAAACTGCTATAAATACCTGTATGCAGGTTTTTGTGTAGATAAGTTTTCAACTGATTTGGGTAAATACTAACTAGTATGACTTCTGGGTCATATGGTAAGAGTATATTTAGTTTTATAAGAAACTGCCAAACCAAGCTGGGCATGGTGGCATTTCCTGTAGTCCCAGTTATTTGGGAGGCTGACGTGGGAGGATCGCTTGAGCCCAGGAGTTCCAGGCTGCAGTGAGCTGTAATCACACCACTGCACTCCAGCCTGGTCAACAGAGCAAAATGCTGTCTCAAAAAAAGAAAAGAAAAGAAAAAAAGAGCTCAGGAGTTCAGGAGTTCGAGAC
This sequence comes from Theropithecus gelada, assembly GCF_003255815.1. Lineage (NCBI taxonomy): Eukaryota > Metazoa > Chordata > Mammalia > Primates > Cercopithecidae > Theropithecus > Theropithecus gelada. The sequence continues at coordinate 26,921,616 of NC_037684.1, read as the reverse complement.
CAGCCTGGGAAACATGGCAAAACTTCATCTCTACAAAAAACATTTCAAAAAAGAAAAGAAAGAAAAAACAAACTATCTGTCTTCCAGAGTGTCTGTACCATTTTGCATTCCCACCAGCAATGAATGAGGGTTCCTGTCGCTCCACATCCTTCAGCATTTGGTGTTGTCAGTATATCACACTGTAGTTTAAATTTGCAGCCAGGCATGGTGGCTCACACCTGTAATCCCAGCTGTCTGGGAGGCTGAGGCAGGTGGATCACTTGAGATCAGAAGTTTGAGACTAGCCTGGTCAACATGGTGAAATCCATTCTCTACTAAAAATACAAAAATTAGCCAAGCATGATGGTGGCAATCGCCTGTAATCCCAGCTACTCAGAAGGCTGAGGCAGGAGAATTGCTTGAACCCAGGAGGCAGAGGTTGCAGTGAGCCAAGATCGCACCACCGCACTCCAGCCTGAGTGACAGAGTAAGACTCTGTCTCAAAAAAAAACAAAAACAAAACAAAACAAAAACTAACATGAGGCAATGCATTTCTTTTGAAAGAAGTCAGGAAAAGATTTTGGGAAAATGAGGTAATGCTTACTCATGGCTGTGCTATTTGTCCCTCTGCCTCGTAATTTCCCAGACAAAACTATTAACTGACTTAGATATCTGAATACACTTATTTATTACCATCTTTCAGTTTATAATGACACCCACTTAAAAATATCCAAAACTACTTTCCAACCCTTCTCTATCTCTTCCATTTGTGGTAAAATAATATACAACAGTGCATAGTTTAAATATTTTTTCTAATGACACAAATAACATAGGCCGGGATAGAGATAGCTTAGAAAACCCAGAAATGCATAAAAGAAAAAAGAACTTAAACCTCCCTTAATCTTGCAGTGCAAAAATAACTACTGCTGACATATTAATAGTGTCATCATCCTTTCCAGTCTCTTATATACTTATATGTACATTTCCCTCATAAAATAGGATAAGGCAGCACATATGATTTTATAGTTGGCTTTTTAAGATAGCACTTTCCCAGACGAAATTTGATATGATCCAAATGTAATTACACAGACTGGCTTCATGCCAGGATATTGGGGTGGAAAACCTTGGGAAAGGCTTTTACCTCCTTGGGCCTTGGTGCCCTTGTCTGAAAAACGAGGAATTTTTTTCCAACCCTGAAAACCATTCCTCTGCCAAAGCATGTTTTTGGATGAAATCTTGTCGCCATGTCACATTCTCATGTGAGACGGCCCCAAGTGCCACATACCGTTAGTTTGTACACACTTTTATTTGTGGTTAGTATATATATATTTTTTCTTTTCTTGATTTTTTTTTTTTTTTTTTTTTTTGAGGCAGGGTCTTGCTCTGCACGGTGGTGTGATCATAGCTCACTGCAGCCTTGACCCCCAAGCTCAAGCAATCCTTCAGCTTCAGCCACCCAAGTAGCTGGGACTACTGGTGTGCACCACCATGCCCAGCTAATTTTTGTAGAGATGGGGTTTCACCATGTTGCCTAGGCTGGTCCCTGAACTCCTGGGCTCAAGAGATCTGCCCACCTCCCAAATATACTGCTGGGCACTGTGGCTCATGCCTGTAATCCCAGAAGTACGTTTTTTCTAACTGCCCCATGCAAATCACTTGAATATGCCTTATTATGTTTGCTAGCAACTTTTATGATTCACCTGACTAGTCTTTAAAAATAACGAGTAAGGCCGGGCGCGGTGGCTCACGCCTGTAATCCCAGCACTTTGGGAGGCCGAGGCGGGCGGATCACAAGGTCAGGAGATCGAGACCACGGTGAAACCCCATCTCTACTAAAAATACAAAAAATTAGCCGGGCGCGGTGGCGGGCGCCTGTAGTCCCAGCTACTCAGGAGGCTGAGGCAGGAGAATGGCGTGAACCCGGGAGGCGGAGCTTGCAGTGAGCCGAGATCGCGCCACTGCACTCCAGCCTGGGCGACAGAGCGAGACTCCGTCTCAAAAAAAAAAAAAAAAAAAAAAAAAAAAAAAAAGACTTATAAAAAAAAAAAAAATAAAAATAACGAGTAAAAAGAAAATATTCTGCTGGGTGTGGTGGCTCATGCCTGTAATCTCAGCACTTTGGGAGGCCGAGGCAGGTGAATCACTTGAGGTCCGGAGTTCGAGACCAACCTGGCCAACATGGTGAAACCCCATCTCTACTAAAAATACAAAAATTAGCTGGGCGTGGTGGCACACACCTGTAGTCCCAGCTACTCAGGAGGCTGAGAAAGGAGAATCCTTGAACCCGGGAGGTAGAGGTTGCAGTGAGCCAAGATCGTGCCATTGTACTCCAGCCTGGGCAGCAGAGTGAAACTCCATCTCAAAAAAAAGAAAAAAGAAAATATCCGTCTTTTTAATAAAAACAAGGAGGACAGGCCGGGCGTAGTGGCTCATGCCTATAATCCCAGCACTTTCGGAGTCTGAGGTGGGCCGATCACGAGGTCAGGAGATCGAGACCATCCTGGCTAACACGGTGAAGCCCTGTCTCTACTAAAAATACAAAAAATTAGCCAGGCATGGTGGCGGGCGCCTGTAGTCCCAGCTACTCGGGAGGCTGAGGCAGGAGAATGGCGTGAACCTGGGAGGCAGAGCTTACAGTGAACCGAGATCACACCACTGCACTCCAGCCTGGACGACAGAGCAAGATTCCATCTCAAAAAAAAAAAAAAAAAAAAAAAAAAAACAAGGAGGACAAAAAGTTAAAAACCCATCAATTGTTCAGCTGTACTCTTAGTATTTAAATAAGTAAATAAACAAAAATATAGGATGAAGTCACTATATTTCAATTCAATTCAATTTAAACAAGTATAATTTTGTAGGAAAAAGAGGTAACAAACTTAGGGACCGAAGTAAAGCAATATCTGTAAAAGATGAGAAATATCTCAGGATGGAGTAAGATTGAGAAACTTGAAGCAAGTCAAGCTAGAAAGGAAACTACTTTGTCTAAGGAAGGGAAGTTAGAAGTAGATTTAATTGTTTTCAATTATATAAAAGACATAAGTCAATTATGTTTCTTCTCTATCAAGAACAACAGGAAATTGGCTTAGGTTGTTGTTAGATTGATGTAGACATTAAAAGGCTGTTGATTGGCCGGGTGTGGTGACTCACACCTGTAATCCCAGCACTTTGGGAGGCTGAGGCAGACGGATCATGAGGTCAGGAGATCGAGACCATCCTGGCTAACACGGTGAAACTCCATCTCTACTAAAAATACAAAAAATTTAGCTGGACGTGGTGGCGGGCGCCTGTAATCCCAGCTACTCGGGAGGCTGAGGCAGGAAAATGGTGTGAGCCTGGGAGGCGGAGCTTGCAGTGAGCTGAGATTGGCCACTGCACTCCACCTGGGCAACAGAGCAAGACTCTGTCTCAAAAAAAAAAAAAAAAAAAAAAAAAGGCTGTTGATTAAGGGATGGCAAACAGAAGGTAAAATGTATCAAAAACGAAAAATGTGCTTACCTTTTAGGTGGACTGCTGTCATACCCTGATATCTGCTCCTCCCTTCTTTTTTGTTTTTTATTTGTTTGACACAGAGTTTCCTCCACCTCCCAGGCTCAAGCAATTCTGCCTCAGCCTCCTGAGTAGCCAGGATTACGGGTGCTCACCACCACAGCCAGCTAATTTTTGTATTTTTAGTAGAGACAGGGTTTCACCATGTTGGCCAGGCTGGTCTCGAACTCTTGACCTCAAATGATCCACCTGCCTTGGCCTCACGAAGTGCTGGATTACAGGCCTGAGCCACTGCGCCCTGCTCCTCTCTTCCTATATAATAATAGAATCCGCTATTTTTTAGCTGGGCACAGGGCCTTCCAAAATATTTTCCTGTTGGTGTTGACCATGTGACTAAGTTCTGGTCTTTGAAGTGTATGTGGGTATGTTCTCCTGTCTTTGAAGAGATGTGCACATGATGGCTTGAGCTTAAGCAGCCACCTTGAGCCATGAGGTAGAAGCCACAGGTTGAGGACGCAGCTCAAAAAGATAGAAGGAGCCTGGGTTTCAGATGATTATGGAGCTGTCACACCAGTCCTGACTGCTTATCTCTGGACTTTATATGAGAAAAATAAGCTTCTATCTTGTTTAAAGTACTGTAATTTGGGATTTTCTGTCACTTTCCTATGATAATTTTAAGTGACATATTCTTTTTCCTTTTAATATTTGGTTTATTAAACTCACACATTAAAATCCAAGTTTTCCCTTAAGCTTCCAAATTCAGGTTAAAAATCTTAATATTCTTGGCCGGGCGCGGTGGCTCAAGCCTGTAATCCCAGCACTTTGGGAGGCCGAGGCGGGTGGATCACGAGGTCAGGAGATCGAGACTATCCTGGCTAACATGGTGAAACCCCGTCTCTACTAAAAATACAAAAAACTAGCCGGGCGTGGTGGCGGGCGCCTGTAGTCTCAGCTACTTGGGAGGCTGAGGCGGGAGAATGGCGTGAACCCGGGAGGCGGAGCTTGCAGTGAGCCGAGATCGTGCCACTGCACTCCAGCCTGGGAGCACAGCGAGACTCCGTCTCAAAAAAAAAAAAAAAAAAAAAAAAAAAAAAAAAAAAAAAAAATCTTAATATTCTATTTATAAATCTAATACATTTTAACAACCACATTTAGTGGACTTTGAGCCTACTTAGACCTATTTACAATCACATCTCCAAATATTTTAAATTTTATTTGTCTAAAAACTGCATTTTTTTTTTTGTTTTTGAGACAGGGTCTCACTCACCCAGGCTAGAGTGCAGTGACGTGATCATGGCTCACTGCAACCTCTGCTTCCTGGACTTAAGTAATCCTCCCACCTCAGCCTCCCCAATAGCTGGGACCACAGGCACATGCCATCATGCCTGGCTAAATTTTTGTATTCTTTGTGGAGATGATTTTTTTTCAAATATATATAATTTTTTAAAAATTGAGACAGAGTCTCTCTACATTGCCCAGGCTGGTCTCAAACTCCTGGGCTCAAGAGATCTTCCCTCCTCAGCCTCCCAAAGTGCTGGGACTACAGGCGTGAGCCAATGAGACCAGACTTTTTTTTTTTTTTTTTTTGAGACAGGTTCTCATTCTGTCACCCAGGCTGGAGTGCAGTGGAGCAATCTAAGCTCACTGCAGCCTCCACCTCCAGGGCTCAAGCCATTCTCTCACATCAGCCTCCTGAATAGCTGGGACTACAGGAACACAGTTTTTCTGTTTTTTGTTTTTTTTTTTTTTTTTGGAGACAGAGTTTTGCTCTTGTTGCCCAGGCTGGACTACAATGGCACCATCTTGGCTCACTGCAACCTCCACCTCCTGGGTTGAAGCGATTCTCCTGCCTCAGCCTCCCGAGTAGCTGGGATTACGGAGCATGTGCCACCAGGCCTGGCTAATATTTTTAATCTTTTGTAGAGACAGGGGTCTCACCACATTGCCCAAGCTGGTCTCGAACTCCTGGACTCAAGTGATCCACCTGCCTCGTCCTCCCAAAGTGCTAGGATTACAGGCGTGAGCCACTGCACCAGCCAAAACTGCATTTTTATATATACCCTCTTTTTAATTTATTTTTATTTAATTTTTATCCTACTTAACAGATATAATCTCTTTTTTAAAATGCTTTTTTTTTTTTTTTTTTTTTTTTTTTTTTTTTTTTTTTTTTTTTTTTTTGGGGGTTNTTTTTTTTTTTTTTTTTTTTTTTTTTTTTTTTTTTTTTTTTTTTTTTTTTTTTGAGACGGAGTCTCGCGCTGTCGCCCAGGCTGGAGTGCAGTGGCCGGATCTCAGCTCACTGCAAGCTCCGCCTCCCGGGTTCACGCCATTCTCCGGCCTCAGCCTCCCGAGTAGCTGGGACTACAGGCGCTGCTACCTCGCCCGGCTATTTTTTGTATTTCTTAGTAGAGACGGGGTTTCACCGTGTTAGCCAGGATGGTCTCGATCTCCTGACCTCGTGATCCGCCCATCTCGGCCTCCCAAAGTGCTGGGATTACAGGCTTGAGCCACCGCGCCCGGCCTCAAAATGCTTTTTTTTTTTTTGAGATGGAGTCTCACTCTGTTGCCCAGGCTGGAGTGAAGTGGCGCAATCTTAGTTCACTGCAACCTCCACCTCCCAGGTTCAAGTGATTCTCCTGCCTCAGCCTCCCGAGTAGCTGGAATTACAGGGGTGCGACACCATGCCTGGCTAATTTTTGCATTTTTTTTGTTTTAGTAGGAACGGGGTTTCACTATGTTGGCCAGGCTGGTCTCAAACTCCTGACCTCATGTGATCTGCCCACTTCGGCCTCCCAAAGTGCTGGGATTACAGGCCTGAGCCAACGCACCCAGCCTTAAATGCATTTTTTTTTTTTTTTTTTTTGAGACAGAGTCTTTCTCTGTCACCCAGGCTGGAGTGCAGTGGTGCGATCTCAGCTCACTGCAACATACACCTACCGGGTTCATGCCATTTTCCTGCCTCAGCCTCCTGAGTAGCTGGGACTACAGGCACCCACCACCACACCTGGCAAATTTTTTGTGTTTTTAGTAGAGACGGGGTTTCACCGTGGTCTCGATCTCCTGACCTTGTGATTTGCCCACCTCAGCCTCCCAAAGTGCTGGGATTACAGGTGTGAGCCACTGCGCCCGGCCTTAAATGCATTTTTAATTGTGGTAAAAATACATGTAAAATTTACCACCTTAACTATTTTCACATGTACAGTTCAGTGGTATTAAATACATTCATTATGTTGTGCAACCATCACCACATCCTGTCTCCAGAAACTGAAATTCTGTACCCATTAAACAGTAACTCTGGCTAGGGCGCGGTGGCTCACACCTGTAATTCCAACACTTTGGGAGGCCAAGGCAGGTGGATCATTCGAGCTCAGGAGTTGGAGATCAGCCTGACCAATATGGTGAAACCCCATCTTTACTAAAAATACGAAAATTAGCAGCTGGGCGTGGTGGCGCATAACTGTAATCCCAGCTACTTGGGAGGTTGAGGCAGGAGAATTGCTTGAAACCCAGAGGTGGAGGTTGCAGTGGGACGAGATCGCACCACCGCACTCCAGTCTGGGCAACAGAGCAATATTCCATACCCTTCCCCGCAAAAAAATGTTGTTTCAGTCAAAGGAATCTGTGAAATCTCCTTCCCTGGAGGTTTTTTTTGTTTTGTTTTTTAGTTTTTGGGGGTTTTTTTTGAGACAGTCTCGCTCTGTCGCCCAGGCTAGAGTGCAGTGGTGCAATGTCGGCTCACTGCAACCTACGCCTCCCGGGTTCAAGCCATTCTCTTGCCTCAGCCTCCCGAGTAGCAGGGACTACAGATGCGTGCCACTACACCTGGCTAATTTTTGTATTTTCAGTACAGACAGCATTTCATCATGTTCGCCAGGCTGGTCTTGAACTCCTGACCCTCAAGTGATCCACCCGCCTTGGCCTCCCAAAGTGCTGGAATTACAGGCATGAGTCACTGTGCCCAGCCTCCCTGGAGTTTTTATAGAATGTTACAGGTAACCAGCTGTTTTTAAATAATTTAGACTAGTTCTCTTCCTACTCTGCAATTTACAGATGAAGATATAATTTTATCACACAGCACCAGACAAAGGTAAAGAAAATTCTATTAGTCAGGCTCGGTGGCTCACACCTGTAATCCCAGCACTTTGGGAGGCTGAGGCAGGTGGATCACCTGAGGTCGGGAGTTTGAGACCAGCCTGACCAACATGGAGAAACCCCATCTCTACTAAAAATACAAAATTAGCTGGGTATGGTGGCGCATGCCTGTAAACCCAGCTACTCAGGAGGCTAAGGCAGGAGAATCGCTTGAACCCGGGAGGTGGAGGTTGCGGTGAGCCAAGATCAGGCCATTGCACTCCAGCCTGGGCAACAAAAGTAGAACTCTCTCTCAAAAAAAGAAAAGAAAAGAAAAGAAAATTATATTAAAGACTTTCATGATATAAAATAATAGTTGTATGCTTGTTTTATTAAGTAAAAATAATTGCAACAGATCTTGCCCATGCATGGCATTCACATTTGAAAGTCAGTTTATATTTGAATCCTTGCAAAATTCTGAGGATCAACTAAAACATCAGTACCACCTAGATTTGTGTGTGTGTGTGTGTGTGTGTGGATGCTCCCAAGCCAACTAATTCATCACAGTGGAGATTCCACTGTTACTGCCTTCAAAGACCTCACAACCTAACAGGATAACTAAGTCTTGTGCATAAATAACCACAATTCAAGGTGAAATAAAGTGCCCAGAGAGAAGTACCAGCAAAAAATGAATGAAGAGTTCAAAAGAGGAAAAACGTTATCTCATTACAGGGATTTTAAAAGATTTCGGATTCCTCAAGGAGGTAGCCTGTGAAACGGCCTAAGTCACTATGTCTCAAACTTTACTGTGGATCTTATTCAAATGCAGATTCCCATTCACTAGCTTTGAGGTGGTGTCTGAGAGTCTTCATTTCTAGCAAACTCTCAGTTAGGTTGTTGGTCCAGGAAACTCTCTCTCAGAAGCAAATGCCGAAGGATATTTTAGGATGGGAAAAGGTGAAAGCAGGAAGAAGTGGTAGCTCATGCCTATAATGCCAGCACTTTGGGAGGACAAGACAGGCAGATCGCTTGAGTCCAGCAGTTTGAGACCACCCTGGGCAACATAGAGAGACTTCATCTCTAAAAAAAATAGAAAAATTACCTGGATGTGGTGGTACACACCTGTAGTCTCAGCTACTTGGGAGGCAGTAGGATTGCTTGAGCCCAGGAGGGGTTGGGGTTGCAGTGAGCCATGATTGTGCCACTGTGCTCCAGCCTGGGCACAAAAGGAGATCCTATCTATTTTTTAAAAAAGAAAGAAAGAAAGAAAAGAAAAGGTAGAGTTGGAAGAGACACCTTTCTGAGCAGAGAAATCAGCATGAACAAAGCCACCAGGGGTGATAATGGGGGCTTCAGTTTAAGGAGATAAGGCTGGAGACCTAAAAATGCAGCCACATCGAGGCAGGCATTGAATGACAAGCTTACATTTAATCAGAGGCATTGAAAGCTTTGGGGCAAGGGAATGATATAATCAGTAACTAAAGCCCTAACATAAATCCCTGTTAATAAAACAAGCTTAACAAATCAACAAATACGTGAAGTTAGCTAATTCTGAGCCCATCAGCAAATGTTTCTTCAATCTTCATCTGCTGTTTATGAATACAAAATTACGGGGCTGGGCACAGTGGCTCAGGGGCCAGGCGTGGTGGCTCATGCTTGTAATCCCAGCACTTTGGGAGGCCGAAGCGAGTGGATCACCTGAGGCCAGGAGTTCGAGACCAGCCTGGCCAACATGGTGAAACCCCGTTTCTACTAAAAATACAAAACTTAGGCTGGGCGAGATCGCACCACTGCACTCACTCAAGCCTGGGAGACAGAGTGAGACTTTAAAAAGAAAAAGAAAAAGCCGGGCACGGTAGCTCACGCCTATAATCCCAACACTTTGGGAGGCTGAGGCGGGCAGATCACCTGAGGTCGGGAGTTCAAGACCAGCCTGGCCAATATGGTGAAACCCCATCTCTAATAAAAATACAAAAGTTAGCAGGGCATGGTGGTGGGCGCCTGTAGTCCCAGCTACTTGGGAGGCTGAGGCAGGAGAATCACTTGAACCTGGCAGACGGAGGTTGCAGTGAGCCGAGATCATGCCACTGCACTCCAGCCTGGGTGACAGAGCAAGACTCTGTCTCAAAAGAAAAAAAAAGAAAGAAAAGACTTGGAAGGGGCCTGAGCAAGAAGGGGACCCTGATGTTTAAGTTTCCATAGCCTCATGGTAGATCCATCTCTGTACCTGGCATTCTTTTCTATGTGAAGAATACAAAAGAGATATAAGGCATCTCAAGGGGTTTACAGCGTCACTTAGGTGAGAAGGCATACTTAACGGATGCAGGGTGTGAATCTTAAAGTGGAACCCAGAGGGAGATTTAGAAAGGAGGGAGGTCATTTTTAATGGGAGTTTTAGCACAAAGAGGTAGGGGGTAAATCTACTAAGAAGGAGACACCTCCTCCGCCCCTGCTGGAGTAGCAGGTTTGTTTCCTTGGGAAGGAAGGGATTACATTTTATTCAAGTTGGGTGCTCTGAGCATGAGCCATTGGAAGGCCGAAACTGTATTTATCCTGAGCTACCACTGGACCTGGCAGAAAATAGGCATGGATTGAATGTAACAAATGGATGAATGAACAGGTAAGCAATAGATCATAGAGGACGCTGATGAAATAGCAGAGAGATCTGAGTTTGAGGTGGCTGGCAAGGCAAAGTTACTATGGGTTATTGAAATAGGATATGACAAGGTGGACCTTTACTGCTTGTACCTAAATTGGATTGCCAAATCCAGCAGACACCTGCAATGCTCATGTAATAGACACGTTGCTCAACTAGGTGGCACTTGTCACAGAAGGCTACTCCTCATTCTTGAAGCACCCCTGCTTCAGGATTCTGTGACCCCATACTCTCTTGGTTTTTTCCAGTTCACTTTGCTAGATACTCCTTTTCAACCTCCTTTGAGATCTTGCCCTCCTCTTCCCAATGTCTGAGTGTCAATATTCCTCTAATGCTTACAATTATATTCCTCTAATCCTTAAATGTATATCTCCAGCCCAGACATTTTCCTCCAAAAGCACTCTGATTTTTAAATTCAACTGCCTCCTTAACATGACATCTTCACTTGGATGCCTCAGAGAAATGTCAAATTTACCACTTGGAAAATTAATTATCCACTAGAATTCTCTTAATTCTCCACTAGTTGGCCAGGCAAGGTAGCTCACACCTGTAATCTCAGCACTTCACTGAGGTGAGAGGGTTGCTAGAGGCCAGGAGTTCGAGGTTACAGTAAACTATGATCGCACCATTCTACTCCAGCCTGGGCAACAGAGTGAGACCTTGTTCCCAAAAGAAAACAGAAGAAAAACAAACATAAGGCTGGGCACGGTGGCTCACTCCTGTCATCCCAGCACTTTGAGAGGCAGAGGCGGGCAGATCACCTGAGGTCGTGAGTTCGAGACCAGCCTGACCAACATGGAGAAACCCTGTCTCTACTAAAAATACAAAATTAGCCAGGCATGGTGGCGCATGCCTGTAATCCCAGCTACTTGGGAGGCTGAGGCAGGAGAATCACTTGAACCTGGGAGGCAGAGGTTGCAGGGAGCCATTGCACTCCAGCCTGGGCAACAAGACCAAAACTCTATCAAAAAAAAGAAAAGAAAAGAAAGACAAAACTCCACTAGAAAAACTCCTCACTTGCATATCTCAGTAAACGGGATTAACCTCTACCCATTTATTGAAGTCAGAAACCTGGGAATTACTCCTATCTCCTTCCTTTCCCTTCCTTCCACCCTTATGCAATCTATTAGGTAAATTCAGTTACTTCTACCACCAAAATATATCTCAAACCCATCCCTCAGAGCCACCATTCTAGTCCTGCAACATCCTAACAGATCTTACCCTCCACTCCTAGCCTCATTTATTCTCCACATAAAAACCAGAGCAGGCCGGGCGCGGTGGCTCAAGCCTGTAATCCCAGCACTTTGGGAGGCCGAGACGGGCGGATCACGAGGTCAGGAGATCGAGACCATCCTGGCTAACACGGTGAAACCCCGTCTCTACTAAAAAATACAAAAAACTAGCCGGGCGAAGTGGCGGGCGCCTGTGGTCCCAGCTACTCGGGAGGCTGAGGCAGGAGAATGGCGTGAACCCGGGAGGCGGAGCTTGCAGTGAGCTGAGATCCGGCCACCGCACTCCAGCCTGGGCGGCAGAGCCAGACTCAGTCTCAAAAAAAAAAAAAAAAAAAAAAAAACCAGAGCAATATTTTAGTAATGTAAATCAGATCATAGCACTCTCTGCTTAAAACTCTTCAAGGACTTCCCATGACACTTCCCCATGACACTTTGAGTAAAATGTAAATACTCACCACTCAGGATCCTTGCTTCCATTATGTGCATCTGGCCCACTGCCAAGGAGATGATATTTGGTCAAGGACCTCTAATCAATGTTGGAGACAGGGAATAAAAAAAAGAATTGGCTGCAGCTGGGTGCGGTGGCTCACGCCTGTAATCCCAGCACTTTGGCAGGCTGAGGTGGGTGGATCACCTGAAGTCAGGAGTTCAAGACCAGCCTGGCCAACATGGTAAAACCCTATCTCTACTAAAAAATACAAAAAATTAGCTGGGCATGGTGGTGGGTGCCTGTAATTCCAACTACTTGGGAGGCTGAGGCAGGAGAATCACTTGAATCTGGGAGGTGGAGGTTGCAGCGAGCCAAGATCGCACCACTGTACTCCAGCCTGGGAAACAGAGGCAGACTCCATCAAAAAAAAAAAAAAAAAAAAAAAAAAAAGAATTGGCTGCAAAAGGATACAAAGCCAGGGCTGGGCCCGATGGCTCGCACCTTTAATCCCAACATTTTGGGAGGCAGGCAGACCGCTTGAGCCTCTGAGTTTGAGACCGGCCTGGACAATGAAACCCCATCTCTACTAAAAATACAATGGTGGTGTGCACCTGTGGTCCCAGCTACTGGGTGACTGAGGCAGGAGAATCACTTCAACCCGGGAGGCAGAGGCTGCAGTGAGCCGAGATCGTGCCACTGCACTCCAGCCTGGGTGACAGAGCAAGACTCTATCTCAAAAAAAAAAAAAAAAAAGGTCAGGAGTGGTAGCTCATACCTGTAATCCCAGCACTTTTCAGGGCTGAGGTAGGCAGGTCACCTGAGGTCAGGGAAAAAAAAGATACAAAGCCAAAACGGATGAATATTTGTGACTATACAAAATAACAGCGTGCCAACTAATCCTAAATTTCCACTCAGTCTTTAAGTAGTTCCTTATATATTTTGTGTTGGGTATAACGTAGAATTGATCTGCAAATGTAGGAGAATCTTTCCCCCATTCCTTCTTCCCTCAGCCCTTCTGACTGGCTCCTTCTCCTCCATTAGTTCTCAAATTGTCACATCAAAGGGACCTTGAGGATCAGTCTATCTAAAGTAGCTCTCCGCCAACACACACACACCCCATCATTCTGTCTTATTTCCTCTGTCACGCTGCTCTCACCGGCACTGCTCTCAACATCTGTAGATGCTCTGTCTGTTCATTCTATCTTCCCCGTTAGGCTAATAAACTCCATTAAAGCAGGAAACTTATCTGTCTTGTTCTCTCTTCCATTCTTAGGGCCTACTCCTGTGCCTGGCCCAGAGCAGGCTTCAATAAATAGTTACAGAATGAATGAAGAAATAAATTAATGAGAATTTAATCTTCTAGCCAGGAGGGCCTAGCTAGAAAGATTTGTCTTGACTCCATCTTGAGAGGCTGGAGACAGACATCTTCCCTTGATTCCAGACAGATTTATTATTTATGTGCTTATTTAGAGACCAGGAGAGGGGGGTGTGTGTGTGTGGGGGGGGGTCTCCCTATGTTGCCCAGGCTGATCTCGAACTCCTGGACTCAAGGGAGCCTCCCGGGGATTACAGGCGTGAGCCACCGCACCGGCAAGACAGATTTAAAAAGGAATGTCTGGTGGTTTTTTTCCATCAAAAGGTTTGATGAAACCCCTTGTAACTTGCCCTTCTGGGGTTAGTGGGGGTGGGAGCGACTCAAAAATTGTCTCAAAACTAGGTGAAGGGAAAGGCAGTGGAGCACAGACGTGGCTCGCCGCGTTCAAGATCTTGGGCTACACCCTCCCCTCCCCCACACCGTAACGGCTCCAGCCCCTTCCTGTCTTCAGCTTGGCGCGAAGGGTGGCTGAGGCCTGAGTTTGGGCTCCAGGAACCTCGCTCTGTTAATTATTCATGAGAAGAAGGGCACCATGGGAGCTGGCTCTCTTGCTATTGATAAGGGGGCGGTGGGGGGACCGACTTCCCGCTAGGGCTCCTGGGAAGATCTACAATATTCATGAGGGAGGCGGGCTCTACGAGAGCTGAGGCTTCTTGCTATTCATGAGGGGGCGGGCCTCCTTCCCGCGTGGGCTCTTGGGAAGATTCTACAATATTCTAGAGGCCACGGGGACACCTGGTGGGCAGTGCTGCAGCTCCGGAGCCTACGGGAGTCTGACCTTCCCGCTTCCTGGCGGGAAGATCTTGAGGAGATACTTTCTTTTCTAAACACTAAGAAATTTGAGGATGATGGGGCAGAACGACTAACTGCCACTTTCCTGTGACTCTGTAGCCGGAAAAGTGTCAAAATCTGTGGTAAAAGAGGTTTTTTTCCCCCAGTATTTTATTGCGATAATTTCATCTTTCATGGACTGAAGGGAGTGAAACGTACCCCGTGTGGTTTGATTCTTCTGTTGGCCAGGTTGTCCTTTAGGCTTGCCTAGTTTGCGGCTTTGGAGATGTTTGGGGGCAGCTGCCCGACAGATTGGGTGGGGCCCTTCCAAGAGTTTTATGTTAAAACAGAAATCGCTGTGAATGTAGTTTTTACCTTAAAGGTGTGGGGGGCGGGGAAGTTCATCCAATTGAGCCTTTCACACGCGGACGAAGTTAGTGGGATGGAACGGGGGGCATGAAGCATCATTTTTTTATTATTTGGGGCTGTGATTCTTATTCACTTGAGGCGTGAGCGGAAACCAAAAATAATTTAGGATTATACCTTTAGAATTTTCACAAAAGCCTGCGTTTTCCCTGCGAAACGTCCAGCTCTGAGTGAGGAAAATAAGGAACTATAAGTGGAGACTTCAGTTTTAAAAGAATTTGGGCTTATCATTTTTAAATGTGTATTTATATTTATTTTAAACATGTATATAGTTCATAGTTGACACAGTGAAGTCCCCACCTGGTGACAGTCTTTGAAGAGCCCACGGGCCTAAGCCCCGCTTTCCACATTCCTCAGAGAAACAGGACGAAGCCAAGGCCAGATTTATGTTACTGTAATAAAAATGCTTTAAAACGCCTACTGTGTTGGCTGGACGCGGTGGCTCACGCCTGTAATCCCAGCACTTTGGGAGGCCGGGGCGGGCGGATCGCGAGGTTAGGAGATCGAGACCATCCTGGCTAACGTGGTGAAACCCCGTCTCTACTGAAAATACAAAAAATTAGCCAGGCGTGGTGGCGGGCGCCTGTAGTCCCAGCTACTCGGGAGGCTGAGGCAGGAGAATCGCTTGAACCCGGGAGGCGGAGCTTGCAGTGAGCTGAGATCGCGCCACTGCTCTCCTGCTCAGGAGACTGCGAAACGCCATCTCAAAAACAAACTAAACGCCTACTGTGAAAAGTTAAAGTTACAAACAACCTTATGGATTCAACGAATTAAGATTCTTTTACTTGGTGGAATGACATACAGTCATTAAAATATGATTACTTGTAGAAGGATATTTATTAGCATGGAAAGATAATTCATTGAAAAAAGCAGATTGCAAAGTAGTATAATGATCCCTCTTTTTTGTTAAAAAGAAGTGTATGTAAAAGTTTGAAATTATATAAACCAAAGTGTTTATAAGTGAACTTAATTTTTTCTTCGTTTAGCTGTATTGTGTAAAGTTATTATTTGTGTAATTTTTTTTTTTTTTTTTTTTTTTGAGACGGAGTCTCGCTGTGCTCCCAGGCTGGAGTGCAGTGGCGTGATCTCGGCCCACTGCAAGCTCCGCCTCCCGGGTTCACGCCATTCTCCCGCCTCAGCCTCCCAAGTAGCTGAGACTACAGGCGCCCGCCACCACGCCCGGCTAGTTTTTTGTATTTTTAGTAGAGACGGGGTTTCACCATGTTAGCCAGGATAGTCTCGATCTCCTGACCTCGTGATCCACCCGCCTCGGCCTCCCAAAGTGCTGGGATTACAGGCTTGAGCCACCGCGCCCGGGCTTTTTTTTTAAGTTTTTTTTTTTTTGAGACAGTCTCGCTCTGTCACCCAGGCTGGTGTGCAGTGGCGATCTCAGCTCACTGCAACCTGCGCCTCCCGGGTTCAAGCGATTCTCCTGCCTCAGCCTCCGGAGTAGCTGGGACTACAGGTGCGTGCCACCACGCCCGGCTAATTTTTTGGTTTTTTGTTTTGTTTTGTTTTTAGTAGAGAAGGAGTTTCACCGTGTTAACCAGGGTGAACTCGATCTCCTGACCGCGTGATCCACCGGCCTCGGCCTCCCAAAACGCTGGGATTAAGGCGTGAGCCACCATGCCCGGCCTATTTGTATTATTTTAATGATAATTTTAAAATATCTCCTAATTTAAGTGTTCACTCAATACTGTCCCCAAGCGCTGTGGTATGGTTTCAAAGGAGGTTCAGAGTGTACTTTTCACTAAGCACTAAATTTCTTTGTTATGTTTTCAAATGTGTAACCAATTTTAAATTGATGTAAGTTGATATGTAACCTTTCAAGATGAATAAGTAACAATGTTACTTTAGCAATTCTGTAGGAAAGGAGAAAATGCCTTTTAGCCAGATACAATTATATATCTTTGATGAAAATGTCTTAGTTGTTACTTCAGAAACAAGGAGCCTTCTATTGGAGTTGTAATTATGCATATATGTATATATACACAAAAGACATTGTTTTCTGAATTAGAGCCATAGAGTGACACAAAGTCACTGTGTGGTACACGTGTTTAAATAATTATTTAGTGTAATAGGCGGGCACGGTGGCTCTCGCCTGTAATCCTAGCACTTTGGGAGGCCAAGGCCAGTGGATCACCTGAGGTCAGCAGTTCCAGACCAGCCTGACCAACATGGTGAAACCCCGCCTCTACTAAAAATACAGAAATTAGCCGGGTGAGGTGGCACACGCCTGTAATCCCAGCTACTTGGAAGGCTGAGGCAGGAGAATCACTTGAACCTGGGAGGCGGAGGTTGCAGTGAGCTGAGAGCGCACTGTGTTGCTGCACTCCAGCCTGGGCAATAGAGCAATAATCCATCAAAAAAAAATTATTTAGTGTAAGTAAATAGTCAGTAATTTTAATAAGTTACGTTTAATGAGTTTAAGAAATATTTATCTTTGAAATCAAGTTGCATAGACCCTAAGATTCATCAGTGACTATTATTTTTTGTTTGTTGGTTGGTTGGTTGAGACCAAATCTCACTCTGTTGCCCCAAGCTGGAGTGTAATGGCATGATCTCAGCTCATTGCAACCTCTGCCTCCCGGATTCAAGCGATTCTTATGCCTCAGCCTTCAGAGTAGCTGGGCTCACAGCAACCTCCGCCTCCCGGGTTCCAGCAATTCTCCTGCCTCAGCCTCCCAAGTAGCTGGGATTACAGGTGTACACTGCCATCCCTGGCTAATTTTTGTATTTTTTGTAGAGCTGGGGTTTCACCATCTTGGCCAGGCTGGTCTCGAACTCTTGACCCCAGGTGATCCGCCCACCTCTGCCTCCCAAAGTGTGGAGATTATAGGTGTGAGTCACCTCGCTCAGCCAGTGACTGTTATTAATAGAAGGTGGAATTGAGGAAAGAATTATTACTATTCATGTATTTGTTCTAGTCTTATGAACACACAGTGGCTCATGCCTATAATCCCAGCATTTTGGGAGGCTGAGGTGGGAGGATCACTTGAGCTCAGGAGTTCAAGACCAGGTTAGGCAACACAGGCAGACACTGCCCTGCCTCTACAAAATTTTTTTTTCTTTTTTTTGAGATGGAGTCTCACTTTGTCACCCAGGCTGGAGAGCAGTGGCACGGTTTCAGCTCACTGCACTCCATCTCCCGGGTTCACGCCGTTCTCCTGACTCAACCTCCTGAGTAGCTGGGACTACAGGCACCCGCCGCTACGCTCGGCTAATTTTTGTATTTTTAGTAGAGATGGGGTTTCACTGTGTTAGCCAGGATGGTCTTGATCTCCTAACCTTGTGATCTGCCCACCTCGGCCTCCCACAGTGCTGGGATTACAGGCGTGAGCCACCGTGCCCGGCCAAAAAAAAATTTTTTTTTCTTTAGCTGGGAATGGTGGCTCTGTGCCTGTAGTCCCAGCTACTCAAGAGGCTGAGACAGGAGGATTGTTTGAGCCCAGGAGTTCGAGGCTGCAATGAGCTCTCATCATGCCACTGTACTCCAGCCTGGGCAACAGAGCAAGACT
Organism: Theropithecus gelada; assembly: GCF_003255815.1. NCBI lineage: Eukaryota > Metazoa > Chordata > Mammalia > Primates > Cercopithecidae > Theropithecus > Theropithecus gelada. Next base: position 26,903,675 of record NC_037684.1, on the reverse strand, counting down.
GACAAAAAAATAAAAACCAACAAAGAAAAGAAGAAAGACTTTAATTCACTGCTTATTTGAGTATTATACAGCACATAATTGGTAATAGTAATGCCACCTACTTTTTTGTGTTAGGATTACAGACATGAGCCACCACACCCAGCCTATATTCTTTTAAAAAGTCAAAATATTAATGTAGCTTTAAAATTTCATAGTAATGTTTTTCTATTTCTTTAAAACTGAGCACTGAGTTTTTTTGTTCGAAACAATAAAAAAAGAGATGAAAATAGAGACTTTAAAACTATTTAAATTTTAGCTGTAATAAAGTAAGTGGGGCCAGGCTCAGTGGCTCATGCCTGTAATCCCAGCACTTTGGGAGGCTGAGGAGGGCAGATCACCTGAGGTCAGGAGTTCGAGACCTTGCTGGCCAACATGACAAAACCCTGTCTCTACTAAAAATACAAAATTAGCTGGGCATGGTGGCGCTTGACTGTAATCCCAGCTGCTCAGGAGGCTGAGGCAGAAGAACCGCTTGAACCCGGGAGGCGGAGGTTGCAGTGAACTGAGATTACGCCATTGCACTCCAGCCTAGGCAACAGAGCAAGACTCTGTCTCAAAAAAAAAAAAAAAAAAAAAAAAAACCAAAAATCTTTTGTAAATACGGAGAAACAGCTATTGCATATCATACTATCAACCTCTTTGTTAAAAAACAAAAAACAAAAAAAAACTCTTCCTTGCTTTAACTTCCTTTCTTTCTTGTCTCTTGTATTTTGTTTTTCTGACCAGGATAAATTTATGAGACAAGAAGAAGAATGGCATCCAGAATAAATACCAATTTCACTTTGATTCCCAACCAGAAACTTAGACGTAGTAATCGTCAAACCAGCTGTTGTTCCAAGACCCTTGGCTCAGGCTTTCAACCCATATCAACATTTGGAAATTTTAAAGCCTTACCATTGGAAATATTCCAGATAATTTTAAAATATTTGTCAGGTGAGGTTTGGGAACTTATGAATAGCCTATAAAGACACTAGGCTATTTTAAGTTTTCCCAAGAACTAGTTTGTCATCATGGGCCATGCTAAAATGTTAATGACATTCATGTTAAGTGTTTATTTTCTAAAGTTTCATTATTGTCAGATAAGGAGTACAATAAGAAAGCACAATACTTAAATTATTATTATTATTATTATTATTATTATTTTGAGATGGAGTTTTGCTCTTGTTGCCCAGGCTGGAGTGCAATGGTGTAATCTCAGCTCACCACAACCTTCCCAGGTTCAAGCTATTCTCCTGCCTCAGCCTCCCGATTAGCTGGCATGCACCACCATGCCTGGCTAATTTTGTATTTTTAGTAGAAACGGAGTTTCCCCATGTTGGTCAGTCTGGTCTCGAACTCCCGACCTCAGGTGATCCGCCCGCCTTGGCCTCCCGAAGTGCTGGGATTACAGGTGTGAGTCACTGCGCCTAGCCCTAAGTTAATTTTTTTAAATCTTCCTTTGAACACAGCAATACTTAAACTCTTGAAAACATGCCTGTAATTATGACATAGTACCTTGATTGGTAAATCCAAACATGTTTCTAATTCATTGAGAACTGGATTTTAAACAATTTTAAGATTTTTCCCTTTTTTCCCAATGAGATGATGATGGTGATAGTGATGATGATTTAGTTAACCTATAAGTTAATAAACTGTGTTAATAGTGATGTTCTTGCATTTAAGCCATTGATACATACACATATATATTTCTTTTGGTAGTGAAGGATATCAGCATGCTAAGCATGGTGTCCAAAACAGTCAGCCAACACATTATTAATTATATCTCAACCTCATCAGGAAGCAAAAGACTTTTACTACAGGACTTTCATAACCTTGAGCTGCCTGACAGGAGACAAGACTCTGCTATGCTGGAGCACTACAGATCTCTAGGTAACTTATGTAATGAGAATCGCAACAAGTAAAGAACTGTGCTTAATTAAGAGAAACTTAGTATACAATCTGTAAGGCCAGTAGGAAATGGAATATATTCCAAAATGTGCATTTCTATGATGCTTTTACTCTTTAGTGTGAGAACACTCCCTTAACCAGTTATCTTTAAAGGTGAGAAAATGCATTTTGATGTAAAGTGTCAATTCTTGTGATTTCATATAGATACAACGTCACCTATGCTTAACGTCTAGTGGCTTATTAGTTTAGGAAATTGATGTATTTTCTATGTGTCACTTCCTGTAGATCGAATGAGTTTTATCTCTTTACCTCTTTTCCCTTTCAACCATAATCTAGTCCTTAAAAATAGAAATTTAAACACATTATTATGGAAGATTATTTATCCTCTCACCAGAAACTGTGGTTTTTTAAGTACATCTAGTAAGTCATTAAGCTATAATTAAACTGACCTTATCAAAGCAAATTCTGTATAATCTTTCTTCCTTAATTTATAATCATTTATGTTTTTTACTCCATTCATTGATTTCATTGTCCCTGAGAGTGCTGAAGTAAAATTCTAATTTTGACTTGACTAATGACACCGATTTGAAACCACTTTATAATTCATCAAAGCATGGCAATAAAACCAAATATCAAGATGGTGTGATTTAAATAAAGGCGTAACAGTAAGTTAAGTGAATACTGCCTTTTAGTAGCCCAAGGATGCTTAGATTTAAGATAAGAAGAGTATGTGGATATGTAAATACATCAAAATGTATTTGATGATTACCTGTGTATTTGAATAAGACCAAATGAAAGAAAAGTATGTGATCTGATTACAGTGTCATTGGTTTCAGTATTTATGATTAGGCTTACTAAAGCCTGTAACAGAATATGGAAACTACTTTTTCCTACTTCTCATTATAAATGTAATTTTTCGGCTGGCCACAGTGGCTCACACCTGTATTCCCAGAACTTTGAGAGGCCAAGGCAGGCAGATCACCTGAGGTCAGGAGTTCAAGACTACTCTGGCCAACATGGCGAAACCCTGTCTCTACTAAAGATACAAAAATTAGCTGGGCATGGTGGCACACGCCTGTAGTCCCAGCTACTTAGGAGGCTGAGGCAGGACAATTGCTTGAACCCAGGAAATGGAGGTTGCAGTGAGCTGAGGTCACGCCACTGCACTCCAGCCTAGGTGACAAAGTGAGACTCCGACTCAAAAATAAAAAAAAAGAATTATTTTCAGTTCATCATTAGTTGTAGAGGAAGTGGTACCTGGGTAATACAGTAGAGCTTATACTTTGGTTTTGATCTGAAAGAAATATTTCTCCCTGATCAAGTCTCAATTGCTTAAACTGACAAAAACACTAAGACAATTATATGTGTAATTCAGTAAAAAGTACAAATATGTATTGATCTTAATAGCTTTTTTAAATGGTTTTATTCATGTAATGATTTCAACTGTCTAATTTTGATGCAAACACTTCATTTATGACTAATTCTTTAAGTAAATGTTTCATATACTTACCATTTTCTCATCTTGTCATTCTTACCTGATCTGTTATTGTTTTCACTTTTTTTTTTTTTTGAGATGGGATCTTGCAGTGTTGCCCAGGCTGGCCTGTACTCCTGGGCACAATCGATCCTCCTGCCTCAGTCTCCTGAGTATCTGAAACTACAGGCATGTGTGACTGTATCCAGCTTGTTTTCAGACATTAAAATAAGATTTTCAGAATGCTGTGCTTTGGGCCGGGCTCAGTGGCTCATGCCTGTAATCCCAGCACTTTGGGAAGCCAAGGTGGGAGGATCGCTTGAGCCCAGGAGTTCAAGACCAGCCTGGGCAACATAGGGAGATCCCCATTTCTACAAAAAATTAAAAAATTATCTGGGCATGGTGGCCCAGCTGAAAGCTGAAAAAAGTCATGAGGTTCAGGTATATATTTTCTTACCATAAATCTTATTTTTAGTTTGAGGACATTTGCCCTCATAGGAATGTTAACAATGTATTGCCATTTTAGGAAAATAGAACGTTTAAAGTTAGAGGAAACAAATTAGAGGACAAACCTGTTGTCCCAGCTACTCAGGAGGCTGAGGTGGGAGGATTACTTGAGCCCCAAAGGTCGAGTCTGCAGTGAGTCGATTTTGAAAATGCACTCTGGCCTTGGCAACAGAGTGAAACCCTGTCTCATATTCATACACACACACACACACACACACACATACACACAATGCTTTGAAGAATTTTTTTTTTTTTGAGGCAGTCTCACTCTGTCACTCAGACTGGAGTGCAGTGGCACAACCTCGGCTCACTGCAACCTCTGCCTCTTGGGTTCAAGCGATTCTCGTGCCTCAGCATCTCCAGTAACTGGGATTACAGGCATGCACCACCATGCCTAGCTAATTTTTGTATTAGTAGAGACAGGGTTTCACTATGTTGGCCAGGCTGGTCTCGAACTCCTGTCCTCAAGTGATCTGCCCTCCTCAGCCTCCCAAAGTGCTGGGATTACAGGCGTGAGCCACCGTATTCGGCCAATTATAAGTTTTAATTTGCTTCTTCATGTAAAACAGAGCAGATGGCCAATGTGGAAAGAACATTACATCTGACTCTATTTAGGGAAGAACTTTTAAAAAGTCTCTAAAGCGTATAGCAGAGCACCTATGGTTTTCTTTTTTTTTTTTTTTTTTTAAACAGCCGGTATTGGATTTTATGGTAAGTTGTGATCCTTAAAAATAGGAGTTTTATATTAGGCAATCAGCATACCAAAATAAGGCTGGATGCAGTCACACGTGCCTGTAGTCCCAGATACTCAGGAGGCTAAGGCAGGAGGATCAATTGTGCCCAGGAGTAGAATTCTAAGAATTAATGCCTAGAATTTTTTTTCTTTTCCCTTAGTTGTCAAGTATGAAAAATGTCTTTATATACAAAAATAAAGAGGGTTTATGTTTAAAACTCAGTTCTGTTCATGTGTTCCTCAAACATAGCAACTTCTAAAATAAGTTAGATTCCTATAGATTCTTTAGAATTATGTAAAGTAATTATAATCTTATGTAAAAAAGTAAATACAGAGAAGATGAAAGCTGAAAAACGTCATGAGGTTCAGGTATATATTTTCCTACCATATATCTTCTATTTAGTTTGAGGACATTTGCCCTCATAGGAATGTTAACAATGTATTGCCATTTTAGGAAAATAGAACGTTTAAAGTTAGAGGAAACAAATCATACACTTCCTGTCACTGTAGCTCACATTATATATCTCACTGAGAAACTGAGTTTTTTTTTCTTTTTAAAGTATCTGTACACAAAATCCTATACATTCTTAGCATGCAAGTCCCATAAAAGGATATCTTAGAAGGAATAAATGGATATTTCATCCTAACTGGATACTTTCTGTGAAAAAAAGAAAAAAATATAGCCTCTGAAATTTTAAGTACTTATGACTTAAATTTTTGTATTTGGAGAGAGGGATACAAAACCTGTTTTCTCAGCCCAATGCAATTTAATCCCAGTGCTTTGTGAGGCCAAGGTGGAAGGATTACTTGAGCCCAGGAATTCAAGACCAGCCTGGGCAACAAAGCAAGACCCCATCTCTACGAAAAAAAAATGTTTTTTTAAAAATTAGCTGGGCTTGGGCTGGGCATGGTGGCTCACACCTGTAATCCCAGCACTTTGGGAGGCCGAGGCAGGCAGATCATGAGGTCAGGACATCGAGACCATCCTGGCCAACATGATGAAACCTCGTCTCTAAAAATACATAAATTAGCTGGGCATGGCGTTGTGCACTTGTAGTCCCAGCTACTCAGGAGACTGAGGCAGAATAATCACTTGAACCTGGGAGGTGGAGGTTGCAGTAAGCAGAGATCACGCCACTGCACTTCATCCTGGTGACAGAGCGAGATCCTGTATCAAGAAAAAATAAATAAAATTAGCTGGGCTTGGTGGCACATGCCTGTGGTCCTAGTTACTTGGGAGGCTGAAGTGGGAGGATCACTTGAGCCCAGAAGATCAAGACTGCAGTAAGTCATGATGGCATGCCACCACACTTCAGCCTGGGCGACAGAGTAAGACCTTGTCTCAAGAAAAAAAAAAAGAAAAATCTGTTTTCTCATTCTTTCCATGTTTTAGATTAGCAACTCTTAAAACATTTTCCTTTGTGGATATGGATATGAGGTTAATTTCAAGAGATGCTGAAATCTGCTTTCTATGGAATAAAGGCAAAATAAAATTTCTCTAGCGTGTCTTTATTATTGTATCTTTTATACTCTATGTATTTTTCCACGTGTCCTATAGAAGCAATTTAACAATTTTTTGCAAGATTTTATGCCAAGGCCTCTTAGATGAGCATCAGAGTCACTTGTTAAATACCATAAATGGAAAGTGTTTTGCACCCTTCCTCCCAAACTTTCTCTTAAAAACCATATCAACTCATAGTCCACTGTGATATACCATACTTGACTTTCAGGAAACATTATTCTGTGCTCTATTGATATTCTTAATTGTATTGTTGTCATTTTTTCTTATGTCTCTTTACTTTCCTAGGTCTACTGTTTAAAAGATGTACATTGCTGCTACCCACCAAGGAAAGGCTAAAGTACATTCACAAGATACTCACAGAAGTAAGATCATACTTCTAAATTAGTTTACAATCTTGATTTCCAGTAAAGATATTATTTTATTATCTCATGCTCATTTTACTCTGTATTAGTAGAATTTCATGAATTAGCACTAAAAAATTGATTTATGATAGTCTAATATTTTACCAAGTACTTAGAAATTATATAATGTCAAAATATAGTAATCTTTCACTTATTATAAAACCATTTTCATATATAACTAAGCACATCATTGAAGTTTATTAGGTTTCTTAGAGTATAAAGTGTATTTTACACCTCATACAAATCCTAAGGAAGTTTTAAAGTAGTGATTCAGATATTGTATTAAAGTGAAATAATTTCTGAATGTTGAAATTTTATTGTTTAAATGTATAGAAACATAGGAAAGTGTTTTTAATATATAAAACAACAAACATTTTATGATAATAGACTTGGAAATGTATATCAATATGTTTGAGCATAGTCTCTTTATAAGACTTTTATATACAAATCCAAGTATACGTCCAACTCTTGATGGTTCAGTTCAACACTCAGTGGTATCTACTGTTTCTGATACACTGACTTTTTCTTTTCTTTTCTTTTCTTTTTGTTGTTGTTGTTGTTGAGACAGAGTCTCGCTTTTGTCACCCAGACTGGAGTGCAGCGGCGTGATCTCGGCTCACTGCAACCTCCACCTCCTGGGTTCAAGCTATTCTCCTGCCTCAGCCTCCCGAGTAGCTGGGATTACAGTCACCCACCACCATGCCTGGCTAATTCTTGTACTTTTAGTAGAGACGGGGTTTAGCCCTGTTGAACAGTCTGGTCTTGAACTCCTGACCTAAGGCAATCTGCCCACCTTGGCCTCCCAAAGTGCTGGGATTACAAGCATGAGCCACCTTGCCCTGCCAACTTTTTCGTGTCAGCATTTACATTGAATTCTGGTCTGTATTATTATTGCAGCTTCCCAGATGACCTTTCTGTCATCCAATTTATTACTCCCCAAAGCATTCTGTATGCTGAATCAAGATTACTCTTCCTAAAGCATCACATTCATAAATATGTTTTTTTTTTTTTTTGAGACGGAGTCTCACTCTGTCGCCCAGGCTGGAGTGCAGTGGCACTATCATGACTCACTGCAACCTCTGCCTCTTAGGTTCAAGCACTTCTCCTGCCTTGGCCTCCCGAGTAGCTGGGATTACAGGCATGTGTCACCACGCCTGGCTAATTTTTTTTTTTTTTTGTAGATGGAGTCTCGCTCTGCTGCCCAGGCTAGAGTGCAGTGGCATGATCTCAGCTCACTGCAACCTCTGCCTCCCAGGTTCAAGTGATTCTTCTGCCTCAGCATCCCAAGTAGCTGGGATTACAGGCGTGTGCACCCATGCCCAGTTAATTTTTGTATTTTTTTTTTTTTTTTTTTTTTTTGAGACAGAGTCTCGCTTAGTCGCCCAGGCTGGAGTGCAGTGGCGCGATCTCGGCTCACTGCAAGCTCCGCCTCCCAGGTTCACGCCATTCTCCTGCCTCAGCCTCCCGAGTAGCTGGGACTACAGGCGCCCGCCGCTTCGCCCGGCTAATTTTTTGCATTTTTAGTAGAGACGGGGTTTCACCATGTTAGCCAGGATGGTCTCGATCTCCTGAACTCGTGATCCGCCCGCCTCGGCCTCCCAAAGTGCTGGGATTACAGGCGTGAGCCACCGCGCCCGGCCTAATTTTTGTATTTTTAGTAGAGACAGAGTTTCACCATGTTGGTCAGGCTGATCTCGAACTCCTGACCTCGTGGTCCGCCCACCTCGGCCTCCCAAAGTGCTGGGATTACAGGCGTGAGCCACAGCACCCGGCCAATTTTTTGTGTTTTTAGTAGAGGCAGGGTTTCACCATGTTAGAATGGTCTCGATTTCCTGACCTGGTGATCCACGCCTCGGCCTCCCAAAGTGCTGGGATTACAGGCGTGAGCCACCACGCCTGGCCAACATAACTTTCTTTTTTTTTGTTTTTTTTTTTTTGAGATGTAGTCTCGCCCTGTCACCCAGGCTGGAGTGCAGTGGCACGATCTTGGCTCACTGCAACCTCTGCCTCCTGGGTTCAAGCAATTCTCTTGTCTCAGCCTCCCAAGTAGCTGGGACTACAGGCACCTGTCACCACACCCAACTAATTTTTGTATTTTTAGTAGAGACAGGGTTTCTTCATATTGGTCAGGCTGGTCTCAAATTCCTGACCTCAAGTGATCCACCCAACTCAGCCTCCCAAAGTGCTGGTATTATAGGCATAAGCCACCGCGCCCAGCCTCATAACTTCTTGTATAAAACCTTTGCAGGGCACGGTGGCTCACACCTGTAATCCTAGCACTTTGGAAGGCTGAGGCAGGTGGATCACCTGAAGTCAGGAGTTCAAGACCAGCCTGGCCAACATGGTGAAACCCCATCTCTACTAAAAGTACAAAAATTAGCCAGGCCTGGAGGTGTCTGTAATTCCAGCTACTTGGGAGGCTAAGGCATGAGAATCGCTTGAACCCAGGGGGCGGAGGCTTCAGTGAGCCAAAATCATGCCACTGCACTCCAGCCTGGGTGACAGAGCAAGACTCCATCATAAAAAATAAAAATAAAAAATTATTGTTATTATTAAATAAATTGTGAACTTCTTTGAGAGTAGAGATTTTTTTTTTTTTTTTTTTTGAGACGGAGTCTCGCTCTGTCACCCAGGCTGGAGTGCCATGGCGCCGTCTCGGCTCACTGCCAGCTCCGCCTCCAGGGTTCATGCCATTCTCCTGCCTCAGCCTCCGGAGTAGCTGGGACTACAGGCGCCCACCACCAAGCCCGGCTATTTTTTGTGTATTTTTAGTAGAGACGGGGTTTCACCGTGTTAGCCGGGATGGTCTCGATCCCCTGACCTCATGATCCGCCTGCCTTGGCCTCCCAAAGTGCTGGGATTACAGGCGTCAGACACTGCGCCCGGCTGAGACTTTTATACTACTTTTATAATCCCCACCTATGGAACACGATGCTGATCAGAATAGGTGCTAAAAAAATTCTTGCTTATTTCCATTAAATTTGAATGTCAAACCATTGTTCCACTATTGTCAAACTATAGTTTCACCAACAAGGAGGTATTAACATTGTTCTCTTTACAGGTTTCCTGCTTTAAATTCAATGGCTGTGCAGCTCCTATGCAGTGTTTAGGATTAACATGTTATGGCATGTTTTTACAGGTACATTTTTTTTAATCAGAGAAGAAAAGGGATACCTTTGGAACTGCTAACAAATAGAATATCCAGTCTCTCTTTTCATAGGTTAATAAAGTTATAATAATCTTAAAAAGAGCAAAATAAAATAAAGATTTGAGAATGTATTAATCTAATAATGTTTGCTATCTCAGATTTTCGTTTTGAATTTCTCAGTGGTAAAAAATGTTTGACATTTATTTATCCCCCAAACCATTCTACATGCTGAATGAAGGTTACTCCTCCTGAAGAATTGGTGTCCTCAAAGTTTCTACTAGTTGTAAAGATTAGAAATATTATGGGATGGTGTGTGTGCATGCGTGTATCTATATCTATCTATATAATGAGTTTAGTCTTGGGCTAGTTATTTAAGGTGTGATATTAGTAATCAGTTGTATTAATTCAAGAACATTTTGACTGATCTTTTATATTGTAAACAAAGAAGATAATAATTAGCGTTTACTCAGCTTACTATGTGCCAAACACTGTTCTAAGTAGTTTACATGTGTTGATTAATTTTTATTTATTTATTTATTTATTTTTTGAGACAGAGTCTTACTCTGTCACCAAGCCTGGAGTACAATGGCATGATCTCAGCTCACTGCAACCTCCGCCTCTCAGGTTCAAGCGATTCTCCTGCCTCAGCCTCCTGAGTAGCTGGAATTACAGGCACCCGCCACCACGCCTGGCTAATTATTTGTTTGTATTTTTAGTAGAGACAGGGTTTCAACATGTTGGTCAGGCTGGTCTCGAACTCCTGACCTCAAGCAATCCACCCACCTCTGCCTCCCAAAGTGCTGAGATTACAGGTGTGAGCTACCACACCCGACAACATGTATTGACTAATTTACATTTACAACAACCTTGTGAGGCAGGCACTGCACCCGTAAGAATCTTGCTGTGCTCAGCCTACCAGCCACCAACTCGTACTCACCCAGATTGCAGGGGTCTAAGCCCTTACTAATCCTCTTCCAAGACAGATTTTTCTTATTTAATTTTGTTTTTTACTTGTTTCTTTCTTTCTTTGGGACATGTAATACATATGTATGTATTCATGTACATTTACAATGGTACACAATGTATAAAGTAAAAAGTTAGTCTCTCTCCTTGTCCACTGAGTTCCCTTCACCAGAAGTAATCAGTTATCAGTTTCTTATATGTCCTTCCACAGGGAATAAGATTAATTTTAATTAATTAATTTATTTATTTATTTTTGAGGCAGAGTCTCACTCTGTCACCCAGGCTGGAGTGCAGTAGCACGATCTCGGCTCACTGCAGCCTCCGCCTCCCAGGTTCAAGCAATTCTCCTGCCTCAGCCTCCCAAGTAGCTGGGATTACAGGTATGTGCTACCACACCCAGCTAATTTTTGTATTTTTAGTAGAGACAAGGTTTCGCCATGTTGGTCAGGCTGGTCTCAAACTCCTGACTTCAGGTGATCCTCCCGCCTCAGCCTGCCAAAGTGCTGGGATTGCAGACGTTAGCCACCACGACCAGCCAGATTAATTTTTTTTTTCTTTTTTGAGATGGTGTCTCGCTCTGTCGCCCAGGCAGGAGTGCAGTGACACGATTTCAGCTCACTGCAACCTCGGCCTCCTGGGTTCAAGTGATTCTCCTGCCTCAGCCTCCCAAGTAGCTGGGATTACAGGGGCCTGCCACCACACCTAGCTATTGTGTGTGTGTGTGTGTGTGTGTATGTATGTGTTTTTAGTAGAGACAGGGTTTCACCATGTTGGCCAGGCTGGTTTCAAACTCCTGACCTCAAGTAATCCACTTGCCTCGGTCTCCCAAAGTGCTAGGATTACAGGCGTGAGTCACTGTGCCCAGCCAATAAAAGGTTTTTGGTTGTTGACGTTCAAAAGTCATAAATAGCCAGGCACAGTTGCTCACACCCGTAATTCCAGCACTTTGGGAGTCTGAGGCAGGCCGATCACCTGAGGTCAGGAGTTCAAGACCAGCCTGACCAACATGGTAAAACCCCATCTCTGGAAAAAAAGTCATACATAAATGCTCAGAATTGTCACATTGAAATTGGATCATTCTCATTTATAAGCAATATCATAAATGACAACTGCGGGTGTCAAAGGGATTCTACTCTAGTCTTAAAGCCATAGCATGGTTGTAAGTCAGATATCTAAACTGTGTTCAGGGTTTTGGTTATTTGCCTCACATTGTCAAAGTTCAGGATTCAGTACCATTTAAACCTTCTCAAACAAACAAATAAAAAAGTTCTGTCCGTTGCACTCCAGCGTGGGCAACATAGTGAGATTCCATCTCAAAAAAAAAAAAAAAAAGTTATCTGAAAAGATACTTCCTTTCCAACCAAAAAGAAACTGAATTTTGGAGCTTTCCAAGTTTTGTTTATGTTAATTTGTTATTAATTTGATAGTTCCATAATGGGTAAAAATTGCACATCACCTTGATCATGTGCTAAAAACAGTTATACTCATAAAGCAGTAGTGACTTATGTTCTTGTTGTTTGTTTTTTTTTTTTTTTTTTTTTTGATACGGAGTCTCACTGTGTTGCCCAGGTTGGAGTGCAGTGGTGTGATCTCGGCTCACTGCAATCTCCACCTCCGGGAACAAGTGATTCTCCTGTCTCAGCCTCCCAGGTAGCTGGGACTACAGGTGCGTGCCACCGTGCCCAGCTAATTTTTTGTATTTTTAGTAGGGACAGGGTTTCACTGTGTTAGCCAGGATGGTCTCAATCTCCTGACCTCATGATCTGCCATGTTGGCCTCCCAAAGTACTGGGATTACAAGTGTGAGCCACCGCGCCTGGCCTGTTTTGTTTGTTTGTTTGTTTTTGTGACAGAGCTTTGCTCTTGTCACCCAGGCTGGAGTGCAATGGCATGATCTCGGCTCACTGCAAGCTCCGCCTCCCAGGTTCAAGCAATTCTGACTCAGCCTCCCAAGTAACTGGGATTACACATGCCCACCACCATGCCTGGCTAATTTTTGTACTTTTAGTAGAGACGAGGTTTTACTATGTTGTCCAGGCTGGTCTCAAACTCCTGACCACAGGTGATCCGCCCACCTTGGCCTCCCAAAGTGTTGGAATTACAGGCGTGAGCCACCATGCCTCGTGTGACTTATGGTTTGACTTGATAGTCTGAATATCCACAATGTTTTCTTTATTTTCCTCAGACCTTAACAGCAGGTTGGGATGAACTTGAGTGCCATCGCGTTTATAATTTCTTATGCGAACTGACTAATCTCTGCCGCAAGATGCAAATGGCTGTCTGCAGCAAACCAGGTAAAAAACTACAATTTGCATATAATTTACAGAGATTAAAATAGAAAAAATAGAGTTTTAAAAATGTAATTAAGAGTAATTTTGGCCAGGTGTGGTGGCTCATGCCTAAAATCCCAGCACTTTGGGAAGCCAGAGTCGGAGGATCACTTGAGTCCAGAAGTTCAAGAGCAGCCTAGGCAACATAGTGAGACCTTGTCTCTACAAAAAATAAAAAATTATCCGGGCATGGTGGTGTGTGCCTGTGGTCCCAGCTACTCAGGAGGCTGAGGTGAAAGGATCGCTTGACCCTGGGAGGTCGAGGCTGCAGTGAGCTGTGATCGCACCACTGCACTCAGCCTGGGCAACAGAGTGAGACCCTGTCTCCATAAATAAATAAATAGTAGGCCAGGTGCCGTGGTTCACAACTGCAGTCCCAACATTTTGGGAAGCCGAGGCAGAAAGATCCCTTGAGGCCAGGAGTTCAAGACCAGACTGGGCAAGACAGCAAGATCTTGTCTCTACAAAAAATAAAAAAAAATTAGCCAGCAGTGATGGCATGTACCTGTAGTCCCAGGTACTCAGGAGGCTGAGGTGGGAGGATAGCTTGAGCCCACTAGATTGAGGCTGTACTGAGCCAAGATCAAGCCACTGCACTCCAGCCTGGGCAACAGAGACCCCTTTTCAAAAATAAAAATAAAAATAAATTGTGGCATACATAATAGCAAAAGGACAAAGAAATGTAAGGGAATGATAAATACTGAATAAGACAGTGAGGTAGAAAAGCAGTATGAGATTGGAGAAAGAGGGCTTCAACTGTATTGATGATCTTTTATTCGTTAAGCCAGCTGGTAGATACAAAGGAGCTCATTATAGCATCCTGTAAACCTCTCTATATACCAGAAATATTTCATATTTTTAAATTATAGAACTTTATATCGAGCTGTTTCACTCTGAGAAACTCCCACAATGTGCAGAAGGAGACATGTATATGAATAATCATGGCAGGCAGAGGGCAGTGACTCATGCTTATAATCTCAGCACTTTAGGAGGCCAAGGTGGGAGGATGACTAGAGCCTAGGAGTTAGAGACCAGCATGGGGGACATAGCAAGATCCCCATCTCTACAAAAAAAAAAAAAAAAGTAGGCAGGCATGATCCAGTCACTGCACTCCAGCCTGGGTGACAGAGGAGGCCCTCCGTCTCAGAAAAAAAAAAAACAAAACAAAACAGGTGAATGGATAAACAAAATGTGGTATATGTTGCAACATGGGTGAACCTTGAAAACATTATACTAAGTGAGAGAAGCCAGGAACACAAGGACAAATATTGTATGGTTCTACTTACATGAGATACCTAGAACGGGCAAATTCATAGAGACAGAAAGTAGATTTGAGGTTGCCAGGAGCTGAGGGCAGGGGAGAGTGGGGAGTTATTGCTTAATAGTTACAGAGTTTGTGTTTGAAGTGATGAAAAACTTTTGGAAATAGTGTGGTGGTTGAACAACAGTGTAAATATAAATGATGCCACTGAATTGCATACTTACAAATGGTTAGAATGGCAAATTTTATGTGATTTATATTTTACCACAATATAAAAAAATTGATAATATACTATAAACCTTTGAATTGCACACTTTAAATGGTTGAATTGTATGGTATATAAATTATATTTCAATAAAGCTGTCGAAAGAAAACAGTGATAGGCTGGGCAAGGTGACTCACACCTGTAATCCCAGCTACTCAGGAGGCTGAAGTGGGAGGATCACTTGAGCCCCTGAAGGTTGAGGCTGCAGTGAGCCATGACTGCTCTACAGCATTCTAGCATGGGCAATGGAATGAGACACTGTCTCAGAAAAGCAGAGAAATAGTATATACCATTTCACATTCCGTTAGGATGGCTAGAATCAGAAAGTTCGATTTAGATAATAAGTGTTAGTGAGAATGTGACAACAATCCTCATATTGCTGGCGGGAATGTAAAATGGTGCAGTCACTTTGCAAAATAGTCTGACAGTTTCTCAAATGATTAAACATAGAGTTATATGATACATCAATTTCACTTCTAGGTATATAGCCCTAGGATAAATGAAAACATATGTCCACCGAGAAACGTGTGCATGAATGGTTTTGTTGTTATTGTTTTGTTTTGTTTTGAGACAGGGTCTGGCTCTATCACCCAGGCTGAAGTGCAGAGGTACGATCTCAGCTCACTGCAACCTCCACTTCTTGGGCTCAAGCAATCCTCCAACCTCAGCCTCCCGAGTAGCTGGGACTACAGGCACATACCACTATGCCCAGCTAATTTTTTTGGCATTTTTTATAGAGATGGGATTTCACCATGTTGTCCAGCCTGGTCTTAAACTCCTGGGCTCAAGTGGGCCTGTCTCAGCCTCCCAAAGTGCTGGGATTACAGGCATGAGCCACCATGCCTGGCCTACATGAATGTTAATAGCAGCATTATTCATAGCAGCCAAAAGATGGAAACATCTCAGATGTCCATCAATGGGTCAATAGATAAACAAAATGTAGTAGTACATCCATACCATAGAATATTATTTGGCCATTAAAAAGAATGAAGTGCTGTGGGGGTTGGGGGAGGGAGAACATCAGGAAGAATAGCTAATGGATGCTGAACTTAATATCTAGGTGATGGAGGGATGGGGGCAAGGGGAGGGATAATATTAGGAGAAATACCTAATGTAGATGACGGGTTGATAGGTGCAGCAAACCACCATGGCACAAACCACCATGGCACATACCTATGTAACAAACCTGCACGTTCTGCCCATGTATCCCAAAACTTAAAGTATAATAAAAATAAATAAATAAATATCTGGGTGATGGAATGATCTGTGCAGCAAACTACCATGGTACACATTTGCCTGTGTAACCTGCATATCTTGCACATGTACCCCTGAACTTAAAATAAAAGTTGAAGAAAAAAAAAAGAATGAAGTGCTGATACATGCTACAATATGGATGAACCTTGAAAACACTGTATTAGGTGAAATAAGCCAGTCACAAAATGCCACATACTATATGATTTCATTCATATAAAAATTCAGAATAGGGGCCAGGCGTGGTGGCTCACACCTGTCATCCCAGCACTTTGGGAGGCCGAGGCAGGTGGATCACCTAAGGTCAAGAGTTCGACACCAGCCTGGCCAACATGGCAAAACCCCATGTCTACTAAAAATACAAAAAATGTAGCCAGGCGTGGTGACAAGCGCCTGTGATCCCAGCTACTCAGGAGGCTGAGACAGGAGCATCGCTTGAACCCGGGAGACAGAGGTTGCAGTGAGCCGAGATCGCACCACTGCACTCCAGCCTGGGTGACGAGCAAGACTCTGTCTCAAAAAAAAAAAAGAGAAAAAGAAAAAAATCCAGAATAGGGAAATCCATGGAGATGGAAAGTAGAGCATTGGTTGCTTAGGGCTGGGGGTGGTAAAGGACAGAGAGATAACAAGATGATAGCAAAAAGAACAGCATGTCTTTTTGAAGTGATGAAAATGTTCTAAAATTGACTATGATGATGGCTGCACATAACTGTGAGTAAACTAAAATCCATTGAATTGCAAACTTTAAATGGGTAAATTGTATGGTATGTGATTTATATCTCAATAAAGCTTTTGAAAAAGTAGTCCTATGTTAATCTAAATTTTTTGAGATGGATTCTGGCTCTGTTGCCCAGGCTAGAGTGCAGTGGTGTGATCCCGGCTCCCTGCAAACTCTGCCTGCTGGGTTCACACCCATTTTCCTGCTTCAGCCTCCCGGGTAGCTGGGACTACAGGCGCCCGCCACCACACCCAGCCAACTTTTTTGTATTTTTACTAAAGATGGGGTTTCACCGTGTTAGCCAGGATAGTCTCAATCTCCTGACCTCGTGATCCACCCGCCTCAGCCTCCCAAAGTGCTGGGATTACAAGTGTGAGCCGCCACGCCCGGCTGTTAATCTAAAATTTTTGTAGCTGAGTGTGGTAACTCATGCTTTGTAATCTCAACACTTTGGGAGGCTAAAATGGAAAGGTCTCTTGAGGCCAGGGGTTCAAAACCAGCCTGAGCAATATAGTGAGACCTCTGTAACTACAAAAAATTAGCCTATGGTCCCAGCTACTAGGGAGGCTGAGGTGGGAGGATTGCTTGAACTCAGGAGTTCAAGGTTGTAATGAGCTATGATCAATCATGCCACTGAACTCCAGCTTGGATAACAGAGCAAGACCCCATATCTATCAACAACAGCAACATAACATTTTCTTTTTTGGGGGGACAAAGTCTAGCCCTGTCACCCAGGCTGGAGTGCAGTGGTGAGATCTCAGCTCACTACCACCTCTGTCTCCTGGGTTCAAGGGATTCTCCCTGTCTCAGCCTCCTGAGTAGCTGGGATCACAGGCATGTGCCACCACTGCCACCTGGCTAATTTTTTGTATTTTTAGTAGAGACAGGGTTTTGCCATGTTGACCAGGCTGGTTTTGAACTCCTGACCTCAGGTGATCCTCCCACCTCAGCTTCACAAAGTGCTGGTGTGAGTCATCGCACCTGGTCATAAAATTTTCATAAAGGAAAATGAAGTGACTCTTTCAGTACAAAGTATATGAATGATGTATGTCTTTGACCTTTCTCTGCATTTATTTATTTTTAAATCCAAAATTGTACAAGAGTCTGGTAAGCTTAAGCATGTCTTTTGATTGATTGACCCATTATTCAAAATAT
Source organism: Theropithecus gelada (assembly GCF_003255815.1). Classification (NCBI taxonomy): domain Eukaryota; kingdom Metazoa; phylum Chordata; class Mammalia; order Primates; family Cercopithecidae; genus Theropithecus; species Theropithecus gelada. The sequence goes on along the minus strand of NC_037684.1, from coordinate 26,886,022 downwards.
TGATTATAAATCAGGAAGGTAAGAGTAAGTAGATAGACAAATTATGAAGTTAGGGGAGTTTAAGAATAGATAATCGGCCGGGCGCAGTGGCTCAAGCCTATAATCCCAGCACTTTGGGAGGCCGAGACAGGCGGATCACGAGGTCAGGAGATCAAGACCATCCTGGCTAACACGGTGAAACCCTGTCTCTACTAAAAAAATACAAAAAACTAGCCAGGCGAGGTGGTGGGTGCCTGTAGTCCCAGCTACTCGGGAGGCTGAGGCAGGAGAATGGCGTAAACCTGGGAGGCGGAGCTTGCAGTGAGCTGAGATCCGGCCACTGCACTCTACCAGCCTGGGCGGTAGAGCAAAACTCCGTCTCAAAAAAAAAAAAAAAAAAAAGAATAGATAATCTCTTGGTTACTTCCTGTTTAGAAACCTAGTTTACTATTACTAACCATAATGATTAATAAGTTGCTTTGATCGCTATTCAATATGCACAGCAGCCTTTCTACAAAGAATGATTTACAATTCTTTTGTCTTCATAGGAAGTGCCCGAAAACTTGAGTTAAGGATCAGACTCTTCTGTAGGAATGTCCTCCTTGATCATTGGACACATCGAAGTGATTCTGCTTTTTGGTTGACACGGATATTAAAACCATGGCCAATGGTGAATCAGGCAAGATTACTGTATATCATCTTTGGGCCAATATCTCCTCAAGATGGTGAGCACCCATTTTTCAGGGGTGTAACATAACTGGCTCATTATTTTTACTTTAGGAAGCATATATATATATTTAAGAAGCATATATTATACACACACGCACACGTGCGCGCACACACACATGCACACAGTGGTACAATCACGGCTCACTGCAAACTCCACCTCCCGAGTTCAAGCAATTCTCCTGTCTCAGCCTCCCAAGCAGCTGGGACTGCAGGTGCGTGCCACCATGCCCAGCTAATTTTTTGTTTTTTTGTTTCTTGTTTTGAGACAGAGTCTCACTCTGTCACCCAGGCTGGAATGCAGTGGCGCAATCTCGGCTCACTGTGACCTCCGCTTCCTGGGTTCCCACCATTCTCCTGCCTCAGCCTCCCGAGTAGCTGGGACTACAGGCGCCCGCCACCACACCCAGCTAATTTTTTGTGTTTTCAGTAGAGATGGGGTTTCACCATGTTAGCCAGAATGGTCTCAATCTCCTGACCTTGTGATCCACCCACCTCGGCCTCCCAAAGTGCTGGGATTACAGGCGTGAGCCACCACGCCCGGCCAATTTTTTGTATTTTTAGTAAAGACGGGGTTTCACCGTGTTATCCAGGATGGTCTTGATCTCCTGCAGGATCCCACTTTGTTACCCAGGTTGGTCTCAAACTCCTGGGGTCCCACCTTGGCCTCCCCAAGTGCTAGAATTACATGCATGAGCCTCTGTGCCTGGCCAAGAAGCATACACACACACACACACACACACACACACACACACACACACACATATTTTTTTTAAGATAGTCTCGCTCTGTCACCCAGGCTGGAGTTCAGTGGCCCAATCTCCACTCACTGCAACTTCTGCCTCCCGGGTTCAAGCGATTCTTGTGCCTCAGCCTCCTGAGTAGCTGGGACTACAGGCGTGTACCACCATGCCCAGCTAATTTTTGTACTTTTAGTAGAGACAGGGTTTCACAATATTGACCAGGCTGGTCTCGAACTCCCGACCTCAAGTGATCCTCCCACCTCGGCCTCCTAAAGTACTGGGATTACAGGCATGAGCCACCACACCTGGCCAGAGATGTTCAAATCTATACTATTACCAGAATTGACTTCTTGTTATGAAAGTTAAAATGAAAGTAGCTTGTATAAGTAATGGGATTCCATTATGCAATTCACTTTCCTTTTTGAACAAGTCTTTATCACAAAGCCAACTATTCTGTCATAGCCTCATTTTTGTTTCAATTCAGGACAGGTGGTTTGGCAGAAAATGATAGAAGAACCTACAGATGAATTCAGTCTGAAAGGTTTGGCTGATGCCATTAAGTTACTATATGACGCTAGCACTAAAGAGTGGACAGCAGATGATGTTATCAGTCTTGTAGATGAACTATCAGGTAAAAAAATATATTTACTAACATAGAATAATAGAAGTTTATTGTTAAAATGCAGTTATAAAATTGTAACAAATGATGTGTCTGTTGGAAACACTGAATGCTCTAAAATATTCAAAGAGTTTGGCGGCCGGGCGCGGTGGCTCAAGCCTGTAATCCCAGCACTTTGGGAGGCCGAGATGGGCGGATCACGAGTTCAGGAGATCGAGACCATCCTGGCTAACACGGTGAAACCCCGTCTCTACTAAAATACAAAAAAAATTAGCTGGGCGAGGTGGCGGGCGCCTGTAGTCCCAGCTACTCGGGAGGCTGAGGCAGGAGAATGGCGTGAACCCGGGAGGCGGGGCTTGCAGTGAGCTGAGATCCGGCCACTGCACTCCAGCCTGGGCAACAGAGCCAGACTCCGTCTCAAAAAAAAAAAAAAAAAGAGTTTGGCATTATGTTTGAAAAGAATGCATATAATGAACTTACTTTCCTTTGCTTGCCGATTTTATAAATAAACATTTATTATTATTATTATTTGAAAACCTCTTCCTTTAATTAGCTCACTTACTCCCATGTTGTAAATTCTCAGAAACACCCTCCTAGGTTCTGTAAGAAGCCCTCTTCTGCAAGTAAAGGAGAGGTGAAACAATTATTCCTATTCCTGCATAATCCTTTAAGATTCTAAAGTTTACAAGGATGCTTTCCTTGCACAGCACTTTGCCTGCTGACATATGTGTAGGAGAATTGCTTTGATTATATTATTAGTATATTTGTAAGAGTCTCCATGACATGACAATAACCTGTCTCTAACTGAATGCCATAATTGGTAAACTAGAGCATTTTTTTTTTAGCATTTCCCTCGGCACTAATTGTATTTCCAATAAAGTGATAAAATATTGCATGTACTTAATGGTATTTACTATAGCTGTTGTGTGATTTCTCATTAAATAATTGTTCTTTCTCTAATAAAAGTGGTTCCCCGTGAGTGGCTTCTAGAGAATAATGCACGTCTCCTAATGCTAAGTGGAAACAACATCTGTTTCACTTTCATGGCTAGTAAAGCTGTGAATGGACGGACCATTGAACTGGCAAGGCTCATAGTCTTTTTAGCTTTGGTAAGCAAAAATAAGTTTTTCTCTAGCAAGTTGTTTAACACTACAATTGACCTACCAGGGAGCTGCCCTTAAGGAACTGAAACGTGGACAAAAAACATTTCATAAAAATGAGTATTGAAGTATATATTTTTAATGTTTCTTTTTCAAAATATTAAAACATTTGTTTTGTTTTATTTTGTTTTTTGAGACAGAGTCTCATTCTTTTGCCCAGGCTGGAGTGCAGTGGTACAGTCTCAGCTCACCGCAACTTCCGCCTCCCGTGTTCAAGCAATTTTCCTGCCTCAGCCTCCTGAGTAGCTGGGACTAGAGGCATGCGCCACTATGCCTGGCTAATTTTTGTATTTTTAGTAGAGACGGGGCTTCACTATGCTGGTCTTGAACTCCTGACCTTGTGATCTACCCGCCTCGGCCTCCCAAAGTGCTGGGATTACAGGCGTGAGCCACCGCACCTGGCCCAATATTAAAACATGTCATGAACTATAATATTTGGAATCATCCCTTCTATTAATCTCTCCCCACTTCAAGTCTGGATTTTCGTTATACAGTTCTGTTAAGTTATATTCTTTTTTTAAAAAAATCAATTTTAAGAAAAGCATCCCATTTGATTTACTTCAAAATAATCACTGTGGGGGTGGGTTGGGTAGAGGACTTGGGAGTAAATGGAGATAGAGTTGAAATAAGATTGATAATTGTTGAAACTGGGAAATGAATACTGGGAGTTTATTATATTATTCTCTCTAATTTTGTATAGTCAAAATGTTTCAAAATAAAAAGTCTTGAAAATATATTTAGGCTGGGCAGGATGGCTCACACCTCTAAACCCAGCACTTTGAGAGGCTGAGACGGAAGGATCTCTTGAGCCCAGGAGTTCGAGACTAGCCTGGGCAACATGTCGAAACCCATCTCTCCAAAAAATACAAAAATTAGCTGGGTATTTTGGCAACATCTCTGGTCCCAGCTACTCAGGGGGCTGAGGTGGGAGGATTGATTGAGCCTGGGAGTTTAAGGTTACAGTGAACCAAGATTGTGCCACTGTACTCCAGTCTGGGCAACAGAACGAGACCCTCTCCCCTCTCAACACACACACACACACACACACACACACACACACGTGCATACATATATATAAAATATTATATTTATTTAATATTTATTTAACACAAATTTGTATTGAGTGCTTACTATGGGCCATAAATTATGAGATTCTTTTTTTTTTTTTTTTTTTTTTTTTTTTGAGACGGAGTCTCGTTCTGTAGCCCAGGCTGGAGTGCAGTGGCCGGATCTCAGCTCACTGCAAGCTCCGCCTCCCGGGTTCATGCCATTCTCCGGCCTCAGCCTCCCGAGTAGCTGGGACTACAGGCGCCCGCCATCTCGCCCGGCTATTTTTTGTATTTCTTAGTAGAGACGGGGTTTCACTGTGTTCACCAGGATGGTCTCGATCTCCTGACCTCGTGATCCGCCCATCTCGGCCTCCCAAAGTGCTGGGATTACAGGCTTGAGCCACCGCGCCCGGCCCAATTATGAGATTCTTGAGCCCAGGAGTTCGAGAGCAGCCTGGAAAACACAGCAAAACCCTGTCTCTACAGTAAAAATTTTTTAAAATTGGCCAGGCATGATGGCTCATGCCTGTAATCCCAGCACTTTGGGAGACTGAGGCAGGCCGATCACCTGAGGTCAGGAGTTCGAAACCAGCCTGGCCAATGTGGTGAAACGCCGACTCTACTAAAAGTACAAAAATTAGCCAGGTGTGGTGGCGGGTACCTGTAATCCCAGCTACTCGGGAGGCTGAGGCAGGAGAATCACTTGAGCCTGGGAGGCGGAGGTTGCAGTGAGCAGATCATGCCACTGCACTCCAGCCTGGGTGACAGAGTGAGATGCTGTCTCAAAAATAATAAATAATAAAAAAATTTAAAAATTTTAAAAATTAGCCAGGAGTTGTGGCATGTGTGCCCGTGAGCTCAGCTACTCAGGAGCTGAAGTGGGAAGATCACTTGAGTCTGGGTGGTCAAGGCTGTGGTGAGCCAAGATAGCACCACTGTACTCTAGCCTGGGCAACAGAATGAGATCCCATCTCAAAAAATAAGTAAAAGGCTGAGTGCAGTGGTTCATGTCTATAATCCCAACTTTTTGGGAGGCTGAGCCCAGAGGATCACTTGAGGCCAGGAGTTCCAGACCATCCTGGGCAATATAGGGAAAGCCTCAATTCTACAAAACATAAAATAAAACTAGCTGGGTGTGGTGGTGTGTACCTATTGTCCTAGCTACTCAGAAGGCTGAGGCGGGAGGATCACTTGAGTCCAGGAGTTTGAAGCTGCAGTGAGCTATGATCACACCACTGTACTTCAGTTTGCATAGCAGAGGGAGACCCTGTCTCTAAAAAATAAATAAGTAAATGAATAAGTAGGAGTTCACCAGGCAGATAGAGGGTGGCAGCAGGTTATTCAAGGCAGAAGAAAAATGGGATCATGTGACTGTATTCAGAACACTGTAAGCAGCTGAGTATGATTTCTGAAGGGTAAAATCTGCAGAAGAGTAGAAGGAGGTGAGATTAGACGTGAAGGGAGAGGCTAGGTAAGGAAGGGTTTTGTGGGCCATTCTGTGGAGCTTCAATCCATTTTCTAATAGGGAGCTACTGAAAAGTTCTATGAAAGAGAGAGACATAATTGGCTTTGTGTTTTTCCAGATCGTTTTGGCAGCACTATAGCAAATGTAATGGAGAGAAAATCACTAGGGGTGGGGAAGCCTTCTCTAGAAAGCCTTCTCTTATTAACATGTCAATTCTGATCATTAAAGTTCTCTGAATTGCCTCTGATTTGTCTTCTCTATCTTCATTTACTATTAGTGTGCTTAAGCCACTGTATGTGTGGGGTAGGTCATCTCCCAAAATAGACTGCAAGCTCTTTGAAATCCAGTGCTGTGTCACTTATTTCTTTCATAGTTCCTAGTACAGTATTTTACACATAATAGTCAATAGATCTTTCCTATCACAGTGCTATTATTTAGTTACACTACTATACAGTTTATTTTAATAATGTGCATTATTTATTTGGCTATGTGAGTTAAATTGGCAATTAAGGATGTTAGTAAAGAAACTTTTTACTTTTCAGTCAATTTTAGCAGGAACATGTAATATTTACTTTAAATATTTATTTTTTCAATAATGAAGAAATTTATTCCCTAAAATTCTCAAGATGGAAAGTCGACAATACCATACAATTCTCTTGCTTATTGAAATTGCCCATTTGTCTGTCATCCTCATTGAACTTCTTGAAAATAGAGCCATGTCTTTATGGTTTCTCATTGCATCTTCAGCTCCTGACAGGTGCTCAATAAATGTTTATTGAATGAGTAAATGAGCAGAATTCTTTTTTTCTATGTTCAGTAACTGTTTTATATATATATATATTTGTTTTATATATATTATATATATTTATTTTGTGTGTGTGTGTGACGGAGTCTGGCTCTGTCCCCCAGGCTGGAGTGCAGCAGTGTGATCTCCGCTCACTGCAACCTCTGCCTCCTGAGTTCAAGTGATTCTCCTGCCTCAGCCTCCTAAGTAGGTGGGATTATAGGCGCCCGCCACCACGCCTGGCTAATTTTTGTATTTTAATAGAGACAGGGTTTCACCATGTTGGCCAGGCTGGTCTCGAACTCCTGACCTCAGGTGATCCGCGCACCTCGGCCTCCCAAAGTGCTGGGATTACAGGCATGAGCCACCGTGCCTGGCCTGTTTTCAATATTAGGTATTGCATTAGTAAATAATATTCTATGATAATCTTAAATTAGGCTTGTATTTACTTCATACTTTTTTCCCATTAAAATCGTACCATTTGAAAGCAAAATAGTATTAGTTACAAGGGCATTTCCCATGTATAGACTCAGTATGGTGTCAGGTATCATAAATTATGTAAAATCACAAACTATCATTGTTCATCATTGTTCACCATTTTCAAATTCTATAGCTTTCTTCACATGAAGGTTTACAATGCTTTATATGTCTAAATCAGGTGTGTGAGAAAGAACTATACTGCATGGATTGGACAGTTAAAATGATGCAAAAAGTCTGCAAAGTCTTTAGCACTCCAATGGAAAGAAATAACTTCCTGCAGAATGTGGCAAATGCATTTGCATGTGTTATAATGGAAATGCTGCAATCAATTATGTCTGGTGAGTAGGAATGTACTTGGTGCACAGGTGTGCATAAAAATGCGCTCTAGTTTCCACCTAAAATGGAGATATTTTTCTCTAACAGTCCAAGAATAGGAAAAAAAAAAGCTATTTCTATGTTGACTTTAAAAAAAAAATTAATGCCGGGCGCGGTGGCGCAAGCCTGTAATCCCAGCACTTTGGGAGGCCGAGACGGGCGGATCACAAGGTCAGGAGATCGAGACCATCCTGGCTAACACGGTGAAACCCCGTCTCTACTAAAAAATACAAAAAACTAGCCGGGCGAGGTAGCGGGCGCCTGTAGTCCCAGCTACTCGGGAGGCTGAGGCAGGAGAATGGCTTGAACCCGGGAGGCGGAGCTTGCAGTGAGCTGAGATCCGGCCACTGCACTCCAGCCTGGGCGACAGAGCGAGACTCCGTCTCAAAAAAAAAAAAAAAAAAAAAAATTAACAATAAATGGAGCAGACTTCTTGTTTGTTTGTTTGTTTTTCCTTGCAATATATTTAGTTCCTGGCTTTCATCACTTTAAAAATCTAGTATTGGTTTTAATGGAGAATATAAAGTTGAAGAGTCTGCTCTGAAAGGAACCACTTTCAATTTTGCACAGCAAAAAAATTTAACTTGCTCGGCCGGGCGCGGTGGCTCAAGCCTGTAATCCCAGCACTTTGGGAGGCCGAGACGGGCGGATCACGAGGTCAGGAGATCGAGACCATCCTGGCTAACATGGTGAAACCCCGTCTCTACTAAAAAATACAAAAAACTAGCCGGGCGCAGTGGCGGGCGCTTGTAGTCCCAGCTACTCGGGAAGGCTGAGGCAGGAGAATGGCGTAAGCCCGGGAGGCGGAGCTTGCAGTGAGCTGAGATCCGGCCACTGCACTCCAGCCTGGGCTACAGAGCGAGACTCCGTCTCAAAAAAAAAAAAAAAAAATTTAACTTGCTCACTTACCAACTGTCACTAGCATAAAAATATATTTGTAAATATTATTTTACAGCTTTATTAAGTAACCAACATGATAATTAACTCTATTTTACATGAGAAAACTAAGGCTTAAAGAAGTTACCTGACTTACCAAGGTCTCAAAGTTAGAAGCAATAAAGCATGGATGAGCATCCTTTTCTTCTGACTTCTGATCTACTTTTCTTATATAATTCCTTGATTTCAGTAGTTAACCTGACTTAGTAAAGTCACTAACAAAAAGCCTTCTGTTTAAATATTACTAGGGAAGGCCAGGCACGGTGGCTCACGCCTGTAATCCCAGCACTTTGGGAGGCCAAGGCGGGCGGATCGCGAGGTCAGGAGATCCAGACTATCCTGACTAACATGGTGAAACCCCGTCTCTACTAAAAATACAAAAAAATTAGCTGGGCGTGGTGGTGGGTGCCTGTAGTCCCAGCTACTCAGGAGGCTGAGGTAGGAGAATCGCTTGAACCTGGGAGACGGAGCTTGCAGTGAGCCGAGATCGCACCACTGCACTTCAGCCTGGGCGACACAGGGAGACTCTGTCTCAAAAAAATAATAAATAAATAAGTATTACTAGGGAAAATTAGAACATCTTAAGTTTCAAATAAATTATATACTTACAAGGTGGGCGGATCACCTGAGGTCAGAAGTTTGAGACCAACCTGACCAACATGGAGAGACATCATCTCTACTAAAAATAGAAAAATTAGCCAGGTGTAGTGGTGCATGCCTGTAATCCTAGCTACTTGGAAGGCCGAGGCAGAAGAATCGCTTGAACCCAGGAGGCAGAGGTTGCAGTGAGCCGAGATGGCACCCCTGCACTCCAGCCTGAGCAACACAGGGAGACTCCATCTCAAAAAATATATTAATTAATAAAATAAATTATATACTTAAAATTTTAACTGTCATTTTATTTTCCCTACTATGTATGGCATATAGGAGACCGTGATGAAGATGACAGAAGCTTTCTGAATTTGTTCCATCTTGTACATGCTCAGGCTAACTTCCATAAAGAGGTCCTGTATTTGACCATGAATACTTCTCTGTCTGCCTAAATCCTCAGAAAGCCTTGCCTTTAGAGAACCTCACTGAACTAATGATTAGAGGAGTGGTACTTTTTCACTCAAAAAATAGCATCCATGGGACTTTTTATCATCTAAGTAACCTAAGAATTCAAAAGCTGGATAGAATTTTAGAAGCAACTACTTACATCGTTATTAATATAAAAATAACAGGCAAACTCAAGAATGAACTGAGATTTCTCTGGAAAACAAGCTCTGCCTCTCCAGGTTTTAGTCAACCTAACACCAAACCAAAATAGAATGTTAGCTGTTCAAGAATCTGGGACCAGCCAACCTGTATGTGTGGATTTTTGAAGCAAGAGAAAATTCCATTTTATAGTTAGACCCAAATTCACTAAATAGTATGTGTGTTCACTTTGTTTAAGTTGTATAGACATAGCCCAGAATGTTTTGTGAAGATTTGCAATATGGTGTTTTGGAATGTGTAGAATACAAATCACAGTTTTTACTACCTTCTTGGCATATGCTTACAAAGAACATTATATTTTGTTCATGTTTTACATGAACTAACAGATAAAAAAGTATATGTATATGTCTGTGTGTGTGTGTATATATATATAGAGAGAGAGAGACAGACATATATTTCCTTCTTTAAGATAATCATACAAAAGGTCTATACATACAGGAAGGTGTATATTGTCTCAATACAATCAAATCTTTTACTAGGGATTCAAATAAAATGTAGCAAATAAGAGAAAAACAAAATGAAAGAAAATAGCTGTTCTGCTGCCGGAATAATCTTTACAAATAGTTTTTACTTCTTCCTAAAGCTTTTCTCCCTCTCTTAAAAAGTGAGATTTGGCTGGGTGCAGTGGCTCAAGCCTGTAATCCCAGAAATTTTGGAGGCTGAGGCAGGAGGATCCCTTGAGTCCAGGAGTTGAAGGCTACAGTGAGTTATGATTGCACCATTGCACTTCAGCCTGGTGACACAGTGAGACCCTGTTTCTAAAAAAAAAGAAACAAAACAAAACAAACGAGATTTGACGAAGGAAAGTAAAAGTATGAGTGGTTTACAGCAGCCCATGAGAGAGTAGGGTTCGGTTCTCTTCACTCAAGTATATAGATTCCAAGAAGCTGCAGGACTATTTCAGCCTGACTAGCATCTGCCACTACTGCTTTTACTTTTACTATTAAAGTAGATAATAATAGTACTTGACAGGGCTGAAATAATGCTGGAGTCCTCCTGGATCTCCCATCCCATTTTTTTCTCCTTGGGTTTGAGCACTTTACTTCTGAAGACACATTGCTTCCACCTGGACTTCTCAGAGGCTGGCTTTCTTTACCCACGCTCTTGATTTAATTCACCTTTGGAGCTGATGAAGGGAAGAAACACTAGAGGATATGGAAAGTATCTGCAGAAGTAGGGTGTAAAGTGTAGGAAATTCTCAAATGTTTGGTAAGAGGGTCTCAGTGAGAGATGAATAGGACTGAGGAAGAGTGAAAATTGTGGAGAAAATACAAATTGTGAAAACAGGATTTTATTATATTTCAGTAGTAAAGGCACTTAACCTTCATCTCTGCAGGGTGAGAAGTTTAACTGTCTTTCTTAGATGGGTTTTCCAACTGTAATTCCATTGGTGGCCGGAATTTTTTTCTCCAGTTTTTCATTAGCATATTTATGCAAAAACAAAGTTCTTGCTTTTATCCTGGTTTCATTTTCTTCTTCTCAATTTAAGAATTCACCCTCAGTGAATTATAAATGGAATTGAATTATAAAGATTAAAAGTTGGCAGATATCAGAGTATAAAATAATACCTTAGATTTTTCATTTTCCCCTCTCTTTTTTCCTATACATGCTTGCAAAGCATAGATTTATCAAAACATTGGTTATTCCAAGTTAAGAACATACCTCTTCAACTACCTGTGAGGGAAAGAAAAAATAAGGAAAAAAAAAAGTGAAATATTTAAATATAGATTGTGAATTTTTTTTTTTTTTTTTTTTTTGAGACTGAGTCTCACTGTGCTGCCCAGGCTGGAGTGCAGTGGTGTAATCTTGGCTCACTGCAACTTCCGCCTCTCTGCTTCAAGCGATTCTCCTGCCTCAGCCTCCCCAGTAGCTGGGACTTACAGGCGTGTGCCACCATACCTGGCTAATTTTTTTGTATCATTAGTAGAGACAGGGTTTTGCCATGTTGGCCAGGCTGATTTCAAACTCCTGACCTCAGGTTATCCACCCGCCTCAGCCTCCCAAAGTGCTAGGATTACAAGTGTAAGTCACCATGCCCGGCAATAGTGAATATTTTTAATATTTTAGTAAATGGATTCTAGATTTCATTTCCTTAGAGAAAGAAATTTTGCATTGTAAAGTTTCCTTGAATTCCTTGAATGATCCCAGTCTCCACAGCAATTGTTTTTAGCAAGTTTACAAAAGAAGCATGTAAAACATATTTGGTCTGGGTTTTGAATCTTCTTTATACACTTGAACTGACATGACTGCTGCTGTAATTAAAAAAAACCCTCACATTATTTATTTCATTATTCTTAATAATTGTGAGATTATTATATCATCCTTACCAAAAATTTGGAACATAAAAAGTTTGATTCATTCTTTGGGTGCAGGAAATAAACTGTGTCATTCTGCCATCAATAAAAAGCAAGCTGACAAATTGTCCACTCAATTGTTAAAAATTATAAATAACATTTATGACCAAATTTGCAGTTTTTTCAATTCGGTGGTCCATTCTTTTTTGCTGAATACCTTTGTCATGAGGAAGTGTAATGTCAAATTTTAAAGGGGAAATTAACTTTTAAAAGCATATGTTTTTCTTACCATTACTATCAATGTTTAAGTGATGGTATAGGCAGTCATATTGTCACAAAAAAAAGAGAATTTGGAATATGAATAGTTTAAAAATGTTAGGAGACTGTCAATTTCTAGCTAACTCTGGAACAGTCATAACAACATAACTATGTAAAGTACTAACAAGTCAGATAATTTAGCCTGTACTGTTTTTTAAAGTAGAAGATTGGCTGCTGGGCGTGGTGACTCACGATCCCAGCACTTTGGGAGGCCGAGGCGGGCAGATCACAAGGTCAGGAGTTCGAGACAAGCCTGGCCAAGAGACCAGCCTAGCCAGTGTGGTGAAACCCTGTTTCCACTAAAAATACAAAAATTAGCCAGGCATGGTGGCGGGCACCTGTAATCCCAGCTACTTGAGAGGCTGAGGCAGGAGAATTGCTTAAACCCAGGAGGCGGAGGTTGCAGTGAGCCAAAATCACGCCATTGCACTCCAGCCTGAGCAATGGAGCGAGACTCTGACTCAAAAAAAAAAAAAAAAGATTGGCCTAAATTAGCAGACCTCGGCGCCCAGCTCCTTTTTCCTTTTTGTAATGATTTCCTCAGCCTCCTTTGACTTTGATTTGTAGAATGATTTTTTACTCCCTGTAGAAGGCAAGTTCAATAACACATTATTATCTTTATCTTTATTATTGTTTCTACACACACCATGCACCATAATAGTACTAACAAACTAATGATGCTACCTTCCTGAGAAACTAATTGAAAATGTACAACTTGTGATAAACTCTCTGTACCTTGTGAAACTATGAAACTTTAACACTTTTTTGGAGGATTCCTTCTCATGCCAATTATGAGATACCCGACAGAAGGTGCAGCTGGAAATACCATCTTATGTCAATGAATAACAAATACTAACCTCTTTGTGATTGTTACTAAAAGGTTAACCTCTTTATGCAAATAGTACTCAATTGTATGATTAAAGGTTTTTATGTCAATAAATATTGTGAAAGGTAAAAGTAAGGCTATTACAAAAGCCTCTTTGGTTATTGGATATCTTACTAACAATGTGACTTCTGTAGCACCTCCACCAGCAGGTAACTGTGAAACCTGTAAGAAATCAGGATATGGACATATGCTTCTTGGTTTTTGAAGCATTACTAAGCTAGGAAAGGTGACCTGAAAGATAGCTGCATTGAACAGTCTTCTCCAGGTTAAAAAAGAAAAAATTTCCAAAGGACTAAGATTGCATTCTTTTCATCGAGAAAACAAATATATTCCATTTAAGGGCAAGATTGAAAAAAAAAGAAGAAGAAAAATATAACTCCAGAAAATTCCTCAAATAACTAGAGACTGAAAAAAGAACCCTACAAACCCCAATGATTTGCCCTTTGAAAGACTCTTAAAATAATAATAGTAATACTTGTAGACATTCTGAGATCACTGCTTTTTTAAAGGTACATATAACTGGAAAATATGCATTGCTATTTCAGAAGTATTGTATTTATGGTAAAATTTCTTTGACACTAAATATATTTGCTAAATTTTGTTTATTTACTATATTAATAAAACTATGTTAAAATTGAAAACATTCCAACTTGTTCAGAGTTTGTCATTATGCAAGTCATTGAGTTTTTTGTGGGGGAACTTATCTTCATTTAAGCTGTTAATTATAGCTCTACCATGATCAAAAAAATGAAATGTCTTAATATAAATTAATATTGTAATTAGGTGTATATTTATGTATGTGTATACTTACACTTAATATTAACATAAAATTAAATAATTTCATTTACTAGCAATAACTCATAAACAGTAATCTATAGAACAGTATTCTGCACTGTTCCGCTATTTAATTCAGTGATTAAATCCATAAGCAATGAATATTCCAATTACTGCTAAACTAGAAATGCTATAATTATCATAGCTTAATACCAGTTTCAAAAAATAATATATGTAATTAAATATTGTGGATTACCTGCAATTTCCCATGACTATAAGATCTTACAGTGTTTTTTTGAGACAGATTCTGTCACCCAGGCTGGAGTACAGTAGTGCGATCTTGTCACACTGAAACCTCTGCCTCCCAGGTTTAAGCGATTCTCCTGCCTCAGCCTCCTGGGAAGCTGGGACCACAGGCACACACTACCACGCCTGGCTAATTTTTGTATTTTTAGTAGAGCTGGGGTTTCACTTTGTTGGAAAGGCCGGTCTCAAACTCCTGACCTCAGGTGATCTGCTTCCCTCAGCCATCCAAAGTGCTGGCATTACAGGCATGAAGCACAGTGCCCGGCCTCTTACAGTGTTTTTTTGTTTTTTGTTTTGTTTGTTTTTTGTTTGTTTTTTCGAGGCATAGTCTTGCTCTGTCGCCCTGGCTGGAGTGCAATGGTGTGATCTTGGCTCACTGCAACCTCCGCTTCCTGGGTTCGAGCAATTCTCCTGCCTCAGCCTCCTGAGCAGCTGGGATTACAGGCACGTGCCACAATGCCCAACTTTTTTTTTTTTTTTTGGATTTTTAGTAAAGACGGGGTTTCACCATGTTGGCCAGGCTGGTCTCGAACTCCTGACTTCGTGATCTGCCCACCTTGGCCTCTCAAAGTGCTGGGATTACAGGCATGAGCCACCGTTTTGTTTTTTGTTTTTGTCTTTTTGTTTTTTGGTTTTTTTTTTTTGAGACGGAGTCTTGCTCTGTCGCCCAGGCTGGAATGCAGTGACCGGATCTCAGTTCACTGCAAGCTCCGCTTCCCAGGTTTACACCATTGTCCTGCCTCAGCCTCCCGTGTAGCTGGGACTACAGGTGCCCGCCACCTCGCCTGGCTAGTTTTTTGTATCTTTTAGTAGAGATGGGGTTTCACGTGTTAGCCAGGATGGTTGCGATCTCCTGACCTCGTGATCCGCCTGTTTCGGCCTCCCACAGTGCTGGGATTACAGGCTTGAGCCACCACGCCCGACCAGTTTTTTGTTTTTTGTTTTGAGACAGAATCTCACTCTGTCGCCCAGGCTGGAGTGCAGTGGTGCAATCTCGGCCCACTGCAACCTCCACCTTCTGGGTTCAAGTGATGCTCCTGCCTCAGCCTCCTGAGTAGCTGGGATTACATGCATGTGCCACCTCGCCCAGCTAATTTTGTATTTTCAGTAGAGATGGGGTTTCACCATGTTGGCCAGTCTGGTCTCCAATTCCTGACCTCAAGTGACCTACCTGCCTCAGCCTTCCAAAGTGCTGGGATTACAGACGTGAGCCACCACCGTGCCTGGCAGTCTCACAGTTTAAATTTTAAGTACAAAGATGTTCTTAAACATTTCTAAATGTATCTGCCTTAGTGTGATTGATTTTATAATGGGCGTTGTGTCAATGATTTTTTCTGTTCCCCTCTTAATATATGACTTTGGTTTTATTTTTGTTTAAAATAGATGGGTGCAAAACTGACTTAGAAGAGGATACTCTAGACTTTTTGAAAATATTTATAGTTTGATAAAGCCAAAGCATGTAATTTACAAAGACAATTTTCCACTTCAGTTGTGCTTTGATGCCTTACTAAGGAAAAGTCCCATTATTTTTGAGTAATTTTTTTTTTTTTTTTTTTTTTGAGACGGAGTCTCGTGCTGTGTCACCCAGGCTGGAGTGCAGTGGCGCGATCTCGGCTCACTGCAAGCTCCGCCTCCCAGGTTCACGCCATTCTCCTGCCTCAGCCTCCGAGTAGCTGGGACTACAGGCGCCCGCCACCACGCCCGGCTAGTTTTTTGTATTTTTAGTAGAGACGGGGTTTCACCATGTTAGCCAGGATGGTCTCGATCTCCTGACCTCGTGATCCACCCGCCTCGGCCTCCCAAAGTGCTGGGACTACAGGCTTGAGCCACCGCGCCCGGCCGTTTTTTGTATTTTTAGTAGAGACGGGGTTTCACCATGTTAGCCAGGATGGTCTCGATCTCCTGACCTCGTGATCCACCCGCCTCGGCCTCCCAAAGTGCTGGGATTACAGGCTTGAGCCACCGCGCCCGGCCTATTTTTGAGTAATTTAAAATCAAAATGACATTTTGGCCAGGCATGGTGGCTCACACCTGTAATCCCAGCACTTTGGGAGACTGAGGCAGGCAGATAACTTGAGGTCAGGAGTTCCAGACCAACCTGGCCAACATGATGAAAACCCATCTCTACTTTAAAAAAATACAAAAATTAGCCAGGCATAGGGGTGCATGCCTGTGGTCCCAGCCACTCAGAAGGCTGAGGCAGGAGAATTGCTTGAACCCAGGAGGCAGAGATTGCAGTGAGCCGAGATCATTCCATTGCACTCCAGCCTGGGTGACAAGAGCGAAACTCCGTCTCAAAAAACAAAAATAAAATAAATAAAATACATCATTCTTCCCCACAAACCCCGTTTTCATCAAGAAAGCAGGTATTAGTGTAATGATTCTTAGCATTGTCACTTGATTTTTTCTAAGTAATCTATTCAGAGTGGTTTTTATTTCATTGACATTTTATTGGACAAAATTACCCTATGACACAGATTTATAAAATTTATACAAAACCTTATATTACAGAAGTAACTTTTTTCAGTGTTTTATTATGTTTTGGGATGCCAAAATACAAATAGTTTAAATGTAAAATTTAAACAACTATCAAAATAATACAGTAAAACCCTGTTATAAGCTAGCATACTGTTGCATAAATATAAACACAAAGTCATACATTTTTTCCAAAATGTATTGATTTTTTTTAAATCCTATTTTACAACTGAAGAGATGGGTAATCTTCTCTCCTTACACTGTACCCAATACCAGTGGTATATGTCACCAGTGCATGAGTGAAATCTGCTGGTTTTTTTTCACTGAATTGATTAGTTGGTTCAACTTTGTAAGAATACAGACTGAGAAGCCTTGATGTCACAAAAGGCCAGAGCAAGCTTGGTTAGACTATACCTTAAAGATCTATACCGTCATAACTAACTCTAATTTGAACTCCTCCAAAATACTGGCACTTGCCTGAATTACCTAGGTAAGGATGTAGAGCTGCTGTCTTGGCTTGAAGAGGGAAATTGTAGTTTGAAACACTAAGTTATACTGGAGTTAGAAGAATATTTTAGTGGAAAATGTCACGTCAAGGACTCCACTGAAGATCATTCCTAAATATATCCAGGTTCACAGTCATGCTTCTTGCATCTATGTATGTCAGATTACCTATCTTTTTGCAGTATACCACAATGCAGTATCATACTTGTTAATATTCCTGAAACAGTTTAGGCAAATTATCACTGACATAATATATATATTTGGAGTAAATAAATAATGGCCATTTTCTCATCAAAATCTGGCTGTTGGTGCAAAAAAACAAGGGAGTTTTGCAGTTAAATTTTCACTATAAAATGTCATGTTGGGGAGAATATTCAGAAAAGGGGGACTACCAGTGACCTATTAAGAGTTTGTTCTATGGGAATTCTGTTCTCAATGATGTAGTTTCCAAAGAGATAATGCGACCTTGGCCTAACACTTTCATTTGACAGAATAAACAGAAGACCTAAAGCTTATGTATTTATTTATTTTTATTTTATTTTTTATTTTTGTGGAGATGGGGGTCTCGCTATGTTGCCTGGGCTGGTCTGGAATTCCTGGCCTCAAGCTATCCTCCTGCTTCTACCTCCCTAAATGCTGGGATTATAGGCATGTTCCATAGTGCCTGGCCTAGCCCTGAAGTTTAAATGACTTATGCAAAGTCACATAATCTGTTGCCAAAACAAAGCTTCCAGAATTGTGTTTTTTCTTGTCCATAATTCTTATGTTTTTATTATTATTATTATTGAGATGGAATCTCGCTGTGTCACCCAGGCCGGAGTGCAGGGGTGTGATCTCAGCTCACTGCAACCTCCGCCTCCCAGGTTCAAGCCATTCTCCTGCCTCAGCCTCCTGAGTAGCTGGGATTACAGGCACCTGCCACCACACCACGTAATTTTTGTATTTTTAGTAGAGACAGGTTTTCACCATGTTGGTCAGACTGGTCTCAAACTCCTGACCTCAAGTGATCCACCTGCCTCGGCCTCCCAAAGTGCTGGGATTACAGGCGTGAGCCACTGTGCCTGGCCTTGTCCGTAATTTTTAAATGCAACTTTTCCATTTTAATTGTGACATATAATGCCTCAATTTTTGTTCTAAAACATGGAAATTGGACACAATGTTATTACTAAAAGCTATTAATTTAACCTTTCTCCTTATTTATTTATTTATTTATTTTATTTTATTTGAGTTGTAGTCTCACTATGTCTCCCAGGCTGGAGTGCAGTGACATGATCTCAGCTCACTACAACCTCTGCCTCCCGGGTTCAAGCGATTCTTCAGCCTCAGCCTCCCAGGTAGCTGGGACGGCAGGCACGCACTACCGTGCCTAATTTTTGTATTTTTATTAGAGATGGGGTTTTACCATGTTGGCCAGGCTGGTCTCCAATTCCTGACCTCAGGTGATCTGCCCGCCTCAAAGTGCTGGGATTACAGGTGTGAGCCACCGCGCCTGACTCTCCTTGTTTATTTTTAAGTGAGAAGGGAAAATTAAATGTAGAACAATTACGACAGACTTGTAAAAGGAATAAACACCCCAGATTTGCAAGCCAATTCTACTTTGAATCCCAAAATATATAGTTTCTTCAACTCTAATGGGTCAGAGAACTATGTGGAAAGTTTTTTTTTTCCAGAAAAGATCTTTGACAAAACACACACACACACCCACTCATTTTGGGGTAAGAGATTTTTCCTAAATAAGTATAGCCATCTTGTTTCTATCATTTATAATTCAATCAGCTGCAAGGATGAGGACTATATAACCATTTCTCCCTTTAAATGAGAAACTGGGATACAAGTGGTTTGAGGTAGGGAAGAAATGATAAATTTTAAAAACTCAAATGACAAGTTCTTCCTGGCTGGAGAGTGAGACAAGAGAAACCACAAAACCCCAGATTGTGCAATCTGTAAAGACAGTGATAAAGTGACTACTTCATAGGTGAAGATGGACAACTTGAACTTCCCCTTGAGTTTCACAAGGGAGCCCTGTGTGTGAGAAGGAAGGAACATATTTGAGTGTAATGTGCAGTTGCATTTAGATCTAAGGAAACTTAAATTCATTTAAGTTTCCTTAATTCAAAATGAATTTTTGAGCAGTTCTCCACTGTAACTTTAATAAGTCTCCATTTCAACTTTCTGTTCTCAATCCCCTCTATCTACAGCTCAAACACATGCAGTATCTGCCAGCCATGTCCATGAATTCCTGATGTCCCAGCCAAGTGCCTCTCAGCTCAAAAAGCCCCTTGCTTGCCAGGGGTCAGCCATGTCTGGAAGGCTCTGAAAGAGGTCTGCTGGGCAGCGGGACTGCTGCTGTGGATGAGAGACCTCTTGTTGGACTGGAGAGACCAGGAGCTGTAAGAAACCCAGAAATAAAAAGGCTTAGATGGGGACAGCTGCAAAGGTATCAGCTCCCAAGTACCAGGAGCTCCTCCCTCCTCTCCACCAAATCCCACAGTTGGGACATCTCCCTGAAAGCCCCACCCCAAGTAAAATTATTTGCTGTCTCACCCTCAAATAAGAATGAGTCAATAATTAAGTAATGCAATTATACAAGCAGAGTCGTAAACAACTATGTTGCAAGTATGCTGACATGCAAAGATGTGTTTTATCTTTAATTACCGGAAGAAAATAGACAACTTGAGTTTGCGCACCTAACTTGAAGAAGAAATTAGGAAATAATAGTCCCTCCCCACCACACCCATCACTCCCAACCCATTCTGCCTAAAACTCCTTTGCATTGTAGATTTTATTTGTAATTTTTAAACTCTTATTTTAAATTAGGTCCCAAAGAAAGAAGCTGGCATTTCTTATTCTTTTCAGAGTGGTCTGAGAAAAAAAATAGGAAAGCAAACTCTTTCCTTTTTTTTTTTTTTTTTTTAAATCAATACCCGAGATAACAGCCAGAAGCAAAAATCCACCGGTGCGTCAGCAAGCAGGGCACTCGGCCATTCAGCTCCATCCTTCCCTCTGAGCTGTTCTCCAGCAGGCTCCAGCCGCAGCTCCAGGCCACTAGAGCAGATAGATAATGTAGGACAGAATGACCAGGCCTATGATAGCAAAGAACATCAGGATGAAAATATCCAGCATTGTGGATTCCTAGGCCGACCAGGCCCCTGGATTCTGGTGAAACGTGAGCTGTGAGCACGGAGGTTGCAATCGGTGGAGAGAAATGGCTCCTCTTCCCTCCACGGCTCAGCCCTTGTTCTTTCCCCTCCCCCTCCTGGGGGCCTGAGACTGAAGGATGCTGCAGCTCCACCAGCAGCTTCCTGCCCCCCCACCAACCACAGCCAACCAATCACAAAGCCTGGGGGTGGATAGCCAAGGAGCTGCCAGATTTAGACCCACAGAACCGCAGAATCAAAGGGGCTCAATTTCTCCCCAGTAACCCAATCTGACCCCTTTGTATCTAAATGGAGCCTGCATGCTCTGGATGTAGGAGGAGATAGGATCCTACCCAGCTCCCCAGCGAGTGAATCCTCCTGACTGCCTTCTTCGCCTTTCCTCTCACACACCTAGGGCAGATTATCTCAGAAAAATCACGGTTGGGTATTGGGTGGGCCATTGGCAACTTCTAAAGGTCACATTATGGGGAGACACAGACAAAGGACTCATATGGATCTCAGTGGGCTTCCCTGGGGGATGAAGCTAACATTTACACATTTCCTACATTGGGCCAGATATTGTACATGTGGTGCAATTTCAACCACCTACGAGTCTTTCATAGATGGGGGTCAGAGATGGCCAGAAATTTACCTAATGCTTCATAGCTTAGAAGTGTCAGAGACCAGCCGGGCACAATGGCTCGCGCCTGTAATCCCAGCACTTTGGTAGGCCAAGGCAGGTGGATCACAAGGTCGGGAGTTCAAGACCAGTGTGGCCAAGATGGTGAAACCCTGTCTCTACCAAAACTACAAAAGTTAGCCAGACTTGGTGCCGCATGCCTGTAATGCCAGTTACTCAGGAGGCTGAGGCAGAGAATTGCTTGAACCCAGGAGGTGGAGCCGAGATTGTGCCACTGCACTCCAGCCTGGGCTACAGAGCAAGGCTCCATCTCAAAAAAAAAAAAAAAAATTAGCCGGGCATGGTGGCAGATGCCCGTAATCCCAGCTACTCTTGAGGCTGAGGCTACAGAATTGCTTGAACCTGGGAGGCGGAGGTTGCAGTGAGCTAAGACCGTGCCACTGCACTCCAGCCTGGGCTACAGAGCAAGGCTCCATCTCAAAAAAAAAAAAAAAAATTAGCTGGGCATGGTGGCAGATGCCCGTAATCCCAGCTACTCTTGAGGCTGAGGCTACAGAATTGCTTGAACCTGGGAGGCGGAGGTTGCAGTGAGCTAAGACCGTGCCATTGCACTCTAGCCTGGGCGACAGAGCGAGACTCTGTCTCAAAAATAAATAAATAAATAAAATAAGAAGTAAAAGGCCTAGTGTCGTGGCTCATGCCTGTAATACCAACATTTTAGGAGGCTGAGGCGGGTGGATCACCTGAGGTCGGGAGTTCAAGACCAGCCTGAGCAACATGGAGAAACCCCACCTCTACTAAAAATACAAAATTAGCTGGGCGTGGTGGCGCATGCCTGTAATCCCAGCTACTTGGGAGGCTGAGGCAGGAGAATCGCTTGAACCTGGGAGGTGGAGGTTGCAGTGAGCTGAGATTGCACTCCAGCCTGGGCAACAAGAGTGAAGCTCCATCTCAAAAAAATAAATAAAATAAAATAATAAATAAATAAGAAATGTCAGAGACCAAGATTCAAAACTAAGCACGCAGACATCAAAGTTCATATTCTTCCTCTTGCCCCACACTGCTCCCCCTGTTGGTCTGGAAGGCCTCTACACCCCACGTGCACTGCTCAACTTGCGGAGGGTGCACTTACAGGATGGGCACCAGAGACCCCTCCTCCACTCACTCCTTCGTCTCTTGCAGTCATTACCCACTGTTTTGTTTTCCTTCTTTCTTTTTTTGTAGAGACGGGGTCTTGCCATTTTGCCCAGGCTGGTCTCAAACTCCTGGACTCAAGCAGTTCTCCCACCTCAGCCTCCCGAAGTGCTGGGATTGCAGGTGTGAACCACTGCACTGGGCCTAATTTTGTTTTCTTTGGTATCCTCTTCCAAAAGCTCAGCATAGTGTTATACACAGAGAGGACACTGAAGAATTCTCAGGGGGCATCCCTGAAATTAAAAAAATTCAAGTGGTTTCTTCTGAGGGGGAAAAGAGAATTGTTTTATTCTTTTCTTTATTTTTATTTATTTATTTATTTATTTATGAGACGGAGTCTCACTCTGTCGCCCAGGCTGGAGTGCAGTGGTACGATCTCTGCTCAATGCAAGGTCCGCCTCCTGGGTTCACACCATTCTCCTGCCTCCCGAGTAGCTGGGACTATAGGCGCCCACCACCACGCCCGGCTAATTTTTTGTATTTTTAGTAGAGACGGGGTTTCACCATGTTAGCCAGGATTTTTTTGCCTTTTTATAAGCCTCAATTATTTTCTATTAAATTAAAAAATTCCCTAGGATGTCTCTGAGACCTAGTCTCCTTGGCCCCCACCCCAAATAGTATTTTTTTTTAAAGGCCTGGGGTTAAGATATATTGGTAACCTCCTCATAATGCTAGACCTCAAGAACTTAGGCCACTCAGAAGGAAATCCAGAAGCCCCTCCCATTGGCCCATTCCCAGGAGGCAGAGCTTTCTGTGAGCAGGGAGTGGAGACGTGGCAGCAATGCCCCCAAAGCACTGTTCCCTCAAATAGATCTGAAGGTGAATGAAGCCTCCTGAGGAGTGGGGTAGGCCAACATGAGGCAAGCTTTGCCAACAAACTCCCTTCTATTGGGAAAGTATTGGGCTGCCTGCGCCCCTGGAGGGGAGCAGGTGTCAGTGCTGTCTCTAATTATACCACCCAGGGCCGCCTTGGATGCTCCCCACACTGGCCCAGCTCGGCGGACTCTGGCCATGTCATTCTCCAGATTACAAATGCTCAGCTCAGGAGAGCCCTCCTCCTCTCCACCCTGCTGTGATTCTGAGGCTGGAGAATGCTTTAGTTCTGAGCCCCAAGAGAGAAATGCCCCTCAAGCAGCTGGACCTGAGGCTGATTGGCAGCACTGAGCAGGGCCAGACTCACCTCTCTACCACTGTCCTCTTCCCAAGCCCACTGAGCAAGAGGGGAGGCCGCCTGGCCTTTTGGCCAGTCACAGACCCTGGGCACCTGGAGCAAAACATGGAGCCCAGGAGACACGCATCTGAGAGCTGCCAAGGACACAGGCACATGGCCTGCCACGGCCAGATGGCACAGCACCAGATTGTGAGCATCACATGGGGGTCTCAGGCCCCACTCTGCCACTGTGACTGCCACCAATCTGCTTTGCCTTTCTGGGTTTCAGTGAGCCCCTCTATAAGTAGTTACTTCTCTCACAGGGTTGTGAGGAAGAAGGAAGAAAGGGGATGTGTATTAAAGATTACATTCAGAAGGCACTGTGAGTAGTGCTTTGGGTTACCAGGCCACCTTACAGACAGCTTTAGCCAGGTCCCATCCCACTGCGGAATGCCCTGTCCCTGTCATCTCATTCCTTAAACGCATGGAGCTCCTGCTCTCTGCCTGGCAGCGGCAGAGTGCTAGAACTGCTCCCCAGCCGAGCTCATTCATTAATTCAACAGCTCCGCACCTGCTCCTGGGCAAGTACCAGGGATTTAGAGATGAATTAGACTCATCGCCTGCCCCAAGGGCTCTGGCTAGTGGATACAGATTCATCACTGAGGAAGTGACACAGTAAGACAAGACGGAGCTCAGGGAAGCTTTCGGGAGCATCACCAAGTTGGGCAGAGAGGAATGAGCGGGTGGGAAGCCAGAAGTAGGTTGGTGGGGAGTTCTCAGCAAGGAGGAACTAGGGGCCGAGGGCTTGTCAGACAGCAGCAAACTATCCTTTGGCGTCCGGACAAGTCAGTCTCTCCCTGAAGGGCAGCAGAGCTCCCAGGAGGGCCATAGGCCAGTGCCCCCAAGCAGACAGAACACACACACACACACAGCAGTACGTTACAGCTAGACACACACACACGCACACAGCAGCACCTTACAGCTACACACACACACATACAGCGCAGCACCTTACAGCCACACACACACACATACAGCAGCAGCACCTTACAGCTACACAAACACACATACAGCAGCAGCACCTTACAGCCACACACACACACATACAGCAGCAGCACCTTACAGCTACACACACACACATACAGCAGCAGCACCTTACAGCTACACACACACACATACAGCAGCAGCACCTTACAGCTACACACACACAGCAGCAGCACCTTACAGCTACACACACACACATACAGCAGCAGCGCCTTACAGCTACACACACACACATACAGCAGCAGCACCTTACAGCTACACACACACACACATACAGCAGCAGCGCCTTACAGCTAGACACACACACACACACAGCAGCAGCGCCTTACAGCTACACACACACACACACACACACACAGCAGCGCCTTACAGCTACACACACACACAACAGCACCTCAGAGCCAAAGAGGAAACCAAGTCCGCAGGTAAAAATTATACTTTTATTTGAGTCACCAGGAGAAAGATTCACTTGTGGTTCAAGTCAAATGTTCAGAATCATAACAGGCCAGAAAGATTTGATCCCGAGCACAAGCCCACGAGGGAGGGGACCAAAACAGACTGAAATGAGACAACAACCCCATATAAAAAGATGAGTGGGCGGCTTCACACACGCACACACATACACACACACACGGATGAAATGTTTGGACAGAGGCAAATTTCACGTGGTCATTCCTGTTTCTTTTTAAATACAGGTTTGTAGGGTGGTATTTTGTTTTTTCCAGCTATAAAAAAAGGCCCAAAAGTGCATGTGTGAGGGGGGAAAGGCAGAAATTAAGCAATAAAGTCATTTTCCCTGGAGGGACATGAGAGGGAGAAAACAGGAGGCAGTGTTGGGAGAACACACTTGGCTCACCACTGGGCTTCTTGTTATTTTTAGTATTGGTCCACAAAAGTTATATTCGCATTCTAGCTTTGATGCCTCTTTCCTAGGATTAAATGAGCTGAAAGACCTCTGTGAACTGTAGAGAAGACCGGGGGCTCAGCCCAGCACAGCCCAGCCCCTCAGGGCTCTGTGCTCTTCTAGGGATGTAATGGTTCTGGTAAGGAACACAGACACCCAGCAGCCTCCGGGTCACTCAGCACCAGTGTGACAGTCCCTCCTCTTTCTGGGGGTGTGTAAGAAAATGGCCCCTATTTTTAGGACAGGAAGAGTAGAGGGAGGGCCTGCAGCAAGATTCCATAACTGGCTTGCCTTATCTGGGAAGGAAAATTAAGCTGAGTGACAACAGGCTGCTTCTTGCTGCTCCCCCCCTCCACTCACCACTCTCCCAAACTCAGGTCCTCTAAGGGGATGTGTCCCTAACCTTTGGTCCCCAAATCCACATTGTGCTTTGAGATCAAGAGGAAACAGAATGCACCAGCGCCACCCAAGACTCCCAAGAGATTCTCTGCCTCCCCAAGCCCCCACATCGCCCAATATAAGATATTCCACTTGCCTCCACCTAGGCTGGGGCCAGAGAGGAAAAGGGATGGGTCAGGCAGGGCCTCCCCACCCACAGTCTTTTCCTCAACCTCTCATTTGGGGTAAATATCCCCAAATCAATTAACAAGCAGTTGACAAAAACACCCATGATGACTGACTGTTGAACAGGCCAACACCTTCAGGTCCTGCCCCTCACCTGGGGGTACAAGTGTGCAAAGGGACAAGAGGCCAACGGCGGGGGGCCTGGTTGGGCTCAGGGTGAAAATGGGATGGGGACTCCCAGAGGGTGGCAAGAAAACCAGAGATGAAATCAAGTGAGGCCAGGGTTGTCACAGCCACCTGCGAGCAGAAAGCAGGAACCGGATATAGCACCATCTTTCCCTCCCCATCCCGGAGGCTGTGCTTCCAGTTTTGCAGCCCTGGGACCCTCTTTCTTGCTTCAAGGGAGCTTTATGTAAGTGATGGGGAGGTCTAGGGAAAGAGCCCCCAGAGTGAGACACCCACAGGGTGACACTTCTGCCACCCTATTCTGCAGCCCTAGACAGAGATGGGGAAAAATATGCCTGGAGTGACAGAGCCTTCCTCTACCCCTTAGCCCCAGCAGGCTGCAGACCCTGTGGCAGCCCCACCAACTCCACACTAACCTCTTACCTTCCACCCTGCATGCTGCAAAGTGCAGTTTGGTGGGCTTCCTCCACTCAGAGATGGGGAGAAGGAGGAACTTCATTCCAAAAACACATAAGGAACTTCTCTCCCCCAGGAGCCCTCCCCTCTCACTGTGGCTTCTGAGGAAACTCTCGGGGGAAGACGGCTCTTCGTACCCTCACATCACCCCACCCACACATAGGCCCAGAGACACCTACAGACACCCCCTGCCCCATCTCTCACATTCACACTCACACACTTGCATGTCAGACACCTGCAGACATACATGCTCCTGCCTCCGCACACCAGGTCTTGGAGGTTTAGTGGTCCTTGCTGGCTTTGTGCAGCTCCAAGTCCGCTTGGCACTGGGCTGGGGAGGGGAGGCCACGGAAGGCTCTGAGACATCTTCCCACGAGGAGCAGGGAGGAGCAGCCACCTAACCCAGATCCTGGGGGCTGAGGGAGGCTGAAGACCAAAAGGCCCTGAGGCACCCTTGCCCAATACTTCGGGACCATGGCTTCCAGCCTAGGAGGCAGGCAAGGGTCCCTGGAGACTCGGGGTGGGCGTGGGGAAAGGGGCTGCAGGAGAGAACTCCTTGTTCCCCTCTTCCGGTAGCCGTCCCTAAAATTAAGAAAGGCAAGAACCTGACCCAAGCGGTGCTTCCTGGGGAGCTCTTTGCCCGCTGCGGGTATGCGTGGGCAGGAGGGCAAAATCACAGTGTGCGAAGGAACGCGTGGGGAGGGGATGAATGCACCCCGCAGCAGGAACCCCGTTCTCCTGTTGTTGCCCCTGAGGAGGGAGGTAGGGAGAGAGACCCCAGGTGGGCAGAGCCCCCTCTCTGAGAAAGAGAAGTAGAGCCCATCCCACTGGTCCCTACACAACGGCAGAGCGCCCGTCGCCATCCCAGGAACCAAGAAGTGGATCCCACTTTGGAGAATGTAGGGAGCCCCTGCCCTGGGGTCCTGGGAGTCTCAGGCTCACCCCAGCCCTGGAATGTGTGGGTATGTGAGGAGCTGGGCAGGAGGACGTGAGGGAAGAGAACAGAGGGGCAGGCGAGGCCCACAGGCCAACAGGTAGGTCTTCCATTCCAGCCCTGCCCCACGGGCCTCACCCTCCCCCAGAGAGGCCCACGCCCGTTCCATCCAGAGAGAAAACCAGGAAGTCGGTCAAGGGGGAAGCCTGCCAGAGGAGGGAGCCCGCGGAAGTGGCAGAAGAAGGCTTCAGTTGGCAAAAGAAGCTGGAAGAGGGGTGGGAATCACAAGCTGTTGCAGGTTTTAAAAAACAGAGACACTGAAGAATGGATGGGTCACGCCCAGGACGGATGCGATGCCGTGGAATGTGCTGAAGACAGATGGGGGCGCTGCAGGTTCAGATGGCCTCCACGTAGTTGGCCGGCAGCATCCCCGTGTCGCCGGTGCGCTCCACCGTCCCGTACATCCAGCCGTCGTCGATCTGCTGCACGTTGATGATGGTGTCACCGTCCTGGAAGGAGACCTCGTCCTCGTCGGCGGCGCTGTAGTCATACACCGCGCGGTACCGCTTCTGTGGGGGAAGTGTGGTCAGCCTAGGGCCCTGGATGCCGGCTCACCTGGGTCTGAGCATTTCTTTCTAACTCTCCAGGACCCTGGAGCAGAGCCTGGGGGAGCAGTGAACTCAGAAATGGAGCACCAGGCTCTGCTACAAAGATTCTTACCTCTGTGTCTTGCTTTCTGAGAGCAATCAATCTTTTACAACCTTTGGCAGCTATTAAGGGCCAGAGGCAGAACAGGGACTGGGTCACATCAGCTCTGCCCCACCTCCCCTGAACAGGACTGCAGTAAGGTCCACCAGCCATGATGACACAGTAATGTCTAAAAATATGACACGCAGGCCAGGTGTAGTGGCTCACACCTGTAATCCCAGCGCTGTGGGAGGCCAAGGCAGGAGAACTGCTTGAGCCCAAAAGTTTGAAATCAGCCTGGGAAACATAGTGAGAACACCGCTCCCCCTCTTTTTTTTTTTGAGATGGAGTCTTGCTTTGTCACCCAAGCTGGAGTGCAATGGCGCGATCTTGGCTCACTGCAACATCCACCTCCTGGGTTCAAGTGATTCTCCTGCCTCAGTCTCCCGAGTAGCTGGGACTATAGGTGTGTACCACCATGCCCAGCTAATTTTTGTACTTTTTTGTAGAGACAGGGTTTCACCATGTTGGCCAGGATGGTCTCAAACTCCTGGTCTCAAGTGATCTGCCCGCCTCGGCCTCCCAAAGTGCTAGGATTACAAATGTGAGCCCATCTCTACAAAAAATAAAAAATTAGTTAGGCTTAGTGGTACATGCCTGTAGTCTCAGCTACTCAGGAGGCTGAGGTGGGAGGATCACTTCAACCCAGGAGGTTGAGGCTGCAGTGAGCTAGCTGTGATTGCACCACTGCTGCACTCCAGCCTGGGCAGCAGAGCATGACCCTGTCTCAAAAAAGAAAAAACAAAAACAAAAACAGAAAAAACATGACCTGTATGCTATTATTTGCATGATTATAAGCACCAGTAGTTTCTCTCAGAAGCCATGATGTGTCCTGTCCAAGTTCAGGACAAAGACCTTTCCTTGGGAGAAAAGTCTTCAGGGGACGTGTCTATCAGGTTCCACCTTCCAAGCCTCAGCCAAAATCTGCTGCTTAAGCCCTAGATCTAGGTAATGTCCAGTAAGGCACACAAAATCCTACAGCATCACCTACTACCAGGATGGAGTTTTAAAAAAGAGAGAGGAAAAAAAAAAAAAGAAAAAGAAATCCTATAGCTATAGACAACATTCTACCTCCCCTGACCTTCACTGCCCTTGACTTGTCTCTGAGGCTCCACAGGACAGTTTGAAACCAACAGGTCTATGGGATAAGAGGTCACACTTCTCATGAAGTGACCTCAGTCTCTCTCATCACCAATTCTGCCTCTGTCTTGGTCTGAGCCGCTCCCATCCATGCCTGCATCCTGTAACAGCCTCCTGATGGTCTCCCTGGTTCTACCCTTAAACCAGCCTCTTCTCAACACAGCTGCCAGGGTGGTCTTCCAAAAACCTATGTCGCTCTGCACAGATCAGAGGTCCCAGAGGCCTTCCTGGGGCCCACAAGTCCCTGCATAATCGGAACTCTTCCCCTCTCCCACTGGAGTCAATCTGGGTTTCCTGCTGCTCCTTGAACTTTCCTAGAATATTCCCGCCTCAGCACCTTCGCGCTTGCTGTCCTCGTTGCATGGCTCACTCTTTCCTTTATTGAGGACTTTGCTCAAATGTCACGTCTTTTTTTTTTTTCTTTTTTCCAGCCGGAGTTTCACTCTTGTTGCCCAGGCTGGAGTGTAAATGGCATGATCTCGGCTCACTGCAATCTCCACCTCCCAGGTTCAAGCAATTCTCCTGCCTCAGCCTCCCAAGTAGCTGGGATTACAGGCGTGCACCACCATGCCCGGCTAATTTTATATTTTCAGTAGAGACAGGGTTTCACCATGTTGGCCAGGCTGGTTTCGAACTCCTGACTCAAATGATCCGCCCATTTTGGCCTCCCAAAGTGCTAGGATTACAGGCGTGAGCCACTGCACCCGGCCAAATGTCTTTTTTCTTTGGAGATGGAGTCTTGCTCTATCGCCCAGGCTGGAGTGCAGTGGTACGATCTTGGCTCACTGCAACCTCTGCCTCTCCGGTTCAAGCAATGCTACTGCCTCAGTCTCCCGAGTAGCTGGGATTACAGATTACAGGTACACGCCACCACACCTGGCTAATTTTTGTATTTTTGGTAGACAGGAGGTTTCACCATGTTGGCCAGGCTGATCTCAAACTCCTGACCTCAAGTGATCTGCCTGCCTTGGCCTCCCAAAGTGCTGGGATTACAAGTGTGAGCCACCGCACCTGGCCAAATGTCTTAATCCAGCTGCTTTCTATCCATCCCTCACCCTGCTGTCTTTCTCTTCACAGCATGTCACCGCTGACCTTACCTTATATACCTATTTTCTTACTGCTTTCTTGTTTGTCCCCCTGACTGGAATGTAAGCCCCCAGAGGGCAGGGAAGTGGCTTTATATTCAGAGGTGGACCCCACACATCCAGGACAGACCATTAAGGAGGGAAGGACTGGCTGGGCTGCCTGGAACCTTATCCTTCAGACTAACTCTTGTGCCAGTGCCGCGGGCAGTCCTAACATACCTTTGTTTGTGTGCCCAGAGCATCAGGCTCCAGCCTGCCATTATCTCAGGTGATTTTATCTCTCTAAGTATCTGTTCTCTCCTACGTGAGCTACTTTGAATTCCCAGGCACCCAGCCTGGAGGCGCTGAGCCTGCCAGGAGCTTGGTAAGGGTGGCTCAGCGGCACCCATGGGTAGAGTGAGTGGCAGGACTTATAGATCATTCACTTGCTCTAGGCCTGGCGCAGAGTAGTTGAACCAGAGGGATGCTGCCAGGTCCCCAGCCCAGCAGGGGACACAGAGAAGGTGACCAACACAAAGAGTTCTTTTTAGTTGGAAAAAGTGCTCTGAAGGCAGCCAGTGGAGTTGAGTGGGGCAAAGCATCAGGGTGGTGTGCTTTGCACGGCATGGCTGGGGAGGCCCCTCAGAGGCAGGGGCAGCCTGAGAGCTGAAGGATTTGGGGGCCATCCTCATGACGCGAGGAGAGCAGCGCCCAGGGCTGGAGGCCCCACACAGAAAGGTGCCTTGTGTGTTCCCAGGTAGCTGGGGTAAGGAAACCCCGCCCAAAGCAGGGTGATTGACCTGCCCATGGTACCCCAGGGGTGGAATGCAGGGCCCCAGTCCCAGCCAGCCTCTGCCCACTACGCCAACCAATTTCCTCTCTGCTCATAAGGCTGAGATCCTTATCATCACACACAAGAGTGTGGGTGCAAAGGTCAGGAGAATCCACGAGCTGTGTCCAAGCCTTCCCTGAGGACCCCCTGCCTCTGGCCTCTCCCCTCCGGCCAGCGTTACTCACCCCGCCACCACCTGGGGCGCTGCGCTGTATGGAGACTGGGGCTGCAGGCTCCTTGTAGCCACCATAGGACTGGGCCACCGGCTGCTGCTGGGGCTGCTGGTAAACTGGAAGATGGGAGGAGACAGGGCTCGAAAACTGTCCTGCCAAACCCAGCCCCTCCCAGAGCTCCTGAGAAGCCCATACCATGCACTTCGACCCCATCCCCAACCCGGCTCAAGCCCCACAGCTCAAAGGCTGATGTCCACGTGTGCACATCTGCCTGTGTGGTGTATCCCACAGCAGGGGCTCTGAGCCCCATGACCTGGGAGCCTCTCCTTTCAATCCTCTTGGCGCAGTACAGGCCAGACCCTGGAGCTCACGCCCTCATCCTGGATGAGAATGGGACCTGGGGGCTTGGGAAGCAGTCCTTTCCATGCCTTCATGCGTACATGCATGCGTGCGTGCATGTGTGTATGTGTGTGTGTGTGTCTGTCTCTCGCCGGCTTCCTCCCCACCCCAGCTGGTCCGGCCTCAGGTCCTCTGTCCCCTCTTGCACACAAGAGGCTGAATTGCCTGTTGGTTAAGAGCAAGGCTCCAGAAGGTGTATCTGTCTGTCTGTCTTTTCTCTGGCTTCCTCCCCACCCCACTGGCCTCGCCTTAGGTGGTCTGCACCAACAGGCTCTGCACTCACCCGGGGCACTGGTCGGGATGTGGTGAGGCTGCTGCTGCTCTGGGGGCCGCCGGTAGCTGCTGCTTTCCTGGGAATCCCGGCGCTCTGGCTCCATGCCCTCGCCCCCGCTAGGGCCCATGCGGCTCTTCTCAAACTCCTCATGGTATTTTATCTGCAAGGTCAGAAGGCACTGGGTAAAGGATCCCACCGCAAACCACCCAGTTCCTTCCCGTGACCCTCAAGATCCCGGGATGGGAGAGACTCCCCAAGAGCTTTGGGCAGAGAAAGCTAGGTCTTGCTCTGGAAGCACCAGCTATGTGCCCTTGGACAAGCAACCTAACCTTGCCAAGCCTCAGTTTTCACCTCTGCAAAATGGGACACCAGTATCTCCCTCAGACGTTGCTGGAAAATGCAATGAAATGACCGACGTAAAAGCACCATGAGAACTAAAGGAACTAAAGAATTAGATCAAAGTTTGTGGTCACTTTTCTTTTTTTATGAGACGGAGTTTTGCTCTGTTGCCCAGGCGGAAGTGCAATGGCATAATCTCGGCTCACCGCAACCTCCACCTCCAGGGTTCAAGCAATTCTCCTGCCTCAGCCTCCCGAGTAGCTGGGATTATAGGCGCCTGCCACTACACCCAGCTAATTTTTTGTATTTTTAGTAGAGACAGGGTTTCATCACATTGACCAGGCTGGTCTCAAACTCCTGACCTCAGGTGATCCACCCACCCCCGTCTCCCAAACTGCAAGGATTGCAGGCATAAGCCACTGCGACCAGCCAAGTGGTCACTTTTATATGCCTGCGGCGGAGGCGGGGTCCGCTCTGTTTCTGCCCTGATCAACAGTAACAACAGCAGCAGCGGTTTATTGAGTTCTTACTGTGCTGGGGCTGTGCTAGGCATTTTATGTCACAGGCTCATGTGAGCTCGTCAGCGCCCCTGAGGGGTAGATTGCAGACCCCATGTAACAGGCAAGAAGGAAACGAAGGGATTGATAAGTGAAGTGAGTGGCCCAAGATCACAGATTCCAGACCCTGGCTCTTTATCAACAGGCGATTCCGCCTCTTGTGTGCAAGATGTCGCGGGTGCTGCAGTCTAGGATGATGCTCTGCTGAGAACCCCAGGCTTTAGGGACAAAAAGTGCCAGACCCTCCCTGAGGGTGAGACATTGTCTTGGAGATGGGCTCCTTCTCGGGTCAGGTTCCAAAAATGGGCAGAGAGGCCCAAAGAAGTCACATCCCTCAGGAACACCCCACTAGGCAGGCAAGTCAGTCTCTTGCCCCCACAGGGCAGTACTGGCTACAGAGACCCCCACCTTGACCACCACCACCCAGGAGTCTGGAGTTGGACCTCATGTTGTTTGAGGGCTGTGACTGTGCCTGCCTGGGGCTGGCTGCATTAGCCATCAAGGTCAGGAGGGCAGGGGAGGCAGGTGCCCACCAAGCCAAGTCGGGGAGGGGAGGGAAGCTGCACTCTGCCTAGACCCCTTGGGTGCTGTGGCGGAGGACTTGTCCAGTTTGGGGGAACCAGAGACCCTGCTACCTCCATCAGAGACCTAAGCAGGGTCAGCCAGAGGAAGCCCCACCCCCACTACCAGAAAGAAACCTCAGGGTCAACTGGCCCATTTGTGTCCAGAGCCTCAGCCCCAGCTCAATCCTCTTAGCCAACTGAGTCAGAGAGAAACGGTCGTTCATCCACCTTGTCGTCTTCAGGCTGAGTCCCACAGTGGGACCAGAACACCGGCCTCGGTGTTGCCTGCTAGATTCAGATTCTGATCGGCCCCAGGCTTCCTCCATCTCCCAACCCCCATGGCACCTTCTCTGGACACCAGTCTTTCCTCCTCTCAGGTCTGAAAACTGTCCAGATGGCCTTCTGGGGCTGCCCCAGACTGCCAAAGACAGGCCTGCCAAGGTCTCCTAGATCTCAGCCTAAGAGCCAGACCCTGGAGAATCACGGGTGACTCCCCACGCTTGCAGCACCCTGACCTTGTGGCGCCCTGACCCTGTGGCAAACAGATCCTGCGGCACCCTGGCCCAGTGGCAATCTGACCCTGTGGCACCCTGGCCCTGCGGCAATCTGACCCTGTGGCACCCTGGCCCTGTGGCAATCTGACCCTGTGGCACCCTGGCCCTGTGGCAATCTGACCCTGTGGCACCCTGGCCCTGTGGCAATCTGACCCTGTGGCACCCTGGCCCTGTGGCAATCTGACCCTGTGGCACCCTTGCTCCCACTCTCCTTCCTCCAGCCACTCCATGAGGCATAAGGCCCATACCTTCACACCTCACATGCCTGGATCCAGCTGCTCTAGCCCCACCTGGGCCAGCCCAGACCCGGCCCCCGGGCTCATATGGGACAGGGGAAAAGTCAAGATCCCTATTCCCAGGCAACCGTATATCAGGTGGGTTTTGAGGCCTGCATTGCATGCACCTGCAGCAAAAATACACCACAAGAAAAGCGGGTGATAAGGCGAGCGCAGTGGCTCACACCTATAATCCCAGAACTTTGGGAGGCCAAGGTGGGTGGGTCACTTGAGGTCAGGAGTTCAAGACCAGCCTGGCCAACGTGGTGAAACCTGTCTCTACTAAAAATACAAAAATTAGCTGGGTGTAGTGACAGGCGCCTGTAATCCCAGCTACTCGGGAGGCTGAGGCAAAAGGATAGCTTGAACCCAGGAGGCAGAGGTTGCAGTGAGCCAAGATCATACCACTGTACTCCAGCCTGGGTGACTCTGTCTCAAAATTAAAAAAAAAAAAAAAAAAAGATGAGTTACAGAGCCTCACATACATATCTCATTGCCTCGAATGGGAAAAGACCTCCAGGTGGGCCCATTCATGGAGGGGGGAGCCAGCCCTGGCCAGACTGACCACGCCCAACCCCACTAGGAAGGGCACCAGGGCACTCCCAGACACGGGGCCCATGCCCTGCTCTCAGATCCCTAAGACAAGGCCAGAAGTGACTCTCCCAGCCCACTCCCTCAGCAGCACCCTGTCCGCTGGTTGGGGGTGGTGGGGGAAGACAAGGGAAGGGGATACCAGTCAGCAGCCCTAGTTGATACACTTCATGCATATCAGCTCACTGAATCCTCCCCACAAGCCTCTGAGGTAGTCAATGTTGTATCCCAATATCCAAAGAGGCTAAGGGACCTGCCCAAGGTCATCTGGACACATGGTGGTAGGGAGGGAAGGGATTAAGGTCAACCCGAAGGCAGCCCACCCTCGCCACTCAAGGGCGGTCCAGCCTTCTCTCATCCTTCAAGGTCCATCTCGGCACCTCATCCTTGGGACGCTGGCCCTGGCTCCAGGCTGAACCCAGGGCTTCCACAGCACCCGGGACTGGGCTGTGCTGTCGGTGGGTGGTGTCCCCCCTCAACTGGATGGAAACTCCTGGAAGGTAGTGAAGGAGCCGGTTATTCTGATGCCAGGGCCTCCCACAGCATTGCACACCCCAGGCCTCGGGACTGGCTTAAGAGAACAGACCAAGATCCTGGAGACCCTTGAGCTTTGCTTCTTAAAATGTGGTCTCCAGTCCGGGCGTGGTGGCTCACACCTGTAATCCCAGCACTTTGGGAGGGTGAGACTGGTGGATCACCTGAGGTCAGGAGTTTGAGACCAGGCTGGCCAACATGGCCAGGCACCTGTGATCCCAGCTACTCAGGAGGCTGAGGCACGAGAATTGCTTGAACCCCGGAGGCGGAGGTTGCAGTGAGCCGAGATAGCGCCATTGCACTCCATCCTGGGCAACAGAGTGAGACTCCATCTCAAAAAAAAAAGGAAAAAAAAAAAAAGTGGTCTCCAGACTACCTGTGTCTGACTCAACTGGGCTCCTTGTTAGAATGCAGGTTCTGGGGCCTTCCAGAGAATCTACAAAATCAGGGCTGGGGTTCTGGAATATGCATTTTGGAAAAAAGCTTCCCAGGTAAGTCTGAAGCAGGCTTCAAGTCTGAGAATGGGTGGTCTAGAGCAGAAGCTGGGAAACTATGGTCCATGGACCAAATCCAGCCCACAGCCGGCTGCTAAGAACGTGTTCCACATTTTTTAATGCTTGGCAGGGGGTGGTGGAGGGGGGGAAGAAGAACCAAAAGAGGAATAATATTTCATGACACATGAAATTTCTCTGAAATTCAAATTTCAGCCTCCAGAAATAAAGTTTTATTGGAACACAGCCACACCCACTCAATTACCTCTTATCTGTGGCTGCTTTCACGGCAGAACTGCAGAACTGAGTTGCTGCCACACAGGCCATATGGCCACAAAGCCTGAGATACCTCCTACCCAGCCCTTTACAGAAAAAATTTACTGACCCTTGTTTGCCAAAATACTCTGACGGCGTACTCCTATTGGTTAAATGTATTTTAGCACAACCTTCCTGAGTTATGTATATTTTATAAGTTACACAGAAGTTATCACTTGACAAATATAGAATGTGTATTGTAAAACTTGCACCAAAAAATGAATGTTAAAAGTATGAGATGGGCCGGGCGCGGTGGCTCAAGCCTGTAATCCCAGCACTTTGGGAGGCCGAGACGGGCGGATCACGAGGTCAGGAGATCGAGACCATCCTGGCTGACACGGTGAAACCCCGTCTCTACTAAAAAAAAAATACAAAAACTTAGCCGGGCGAGGTGGCGGGCGCCTGTAGTCCCAGCTACTCGGGAGGGTGAGGCAGGAGAATGGCGTAAACCCAGGAGGTGGAGCTTGCAGTGAGCTGAGATCCGGCCACTGCACTCCAGCCTGGGTGACAGAGCGAGACTCCGTCTCAAAAAAAAAAAAAAAAAAAAAGTATGAGATGGCCAGGTGCGGTGGCTCACACCTTTAATCCCAGCACTTTGGGAGGCCAAGGCCGGCAGATCGCTTGAGGTCAGGAGTTTCAAGACTAGCCTGGCCGACACAGTGAAACCCTGTCTCAACTAAAAATACAAAACTTAGTCGGGCGTGGTGGTGGGCAACTGTAATCCCAGCTACTTGGGAGGCCGAGTCATGAGAATCACTTGAACCCAGGAGATGGAGATTGCAGTGAGCCGAGACTGCACTCCAGCCTGGGTGACAGAGTGAGTCCATCTCAAATGAATGAATGAATGAATGAATGAGATGAGATGAGATGAAAAAGAACCAGAACCAGGAGTTCTAGAGTTTTCTTCCTATAGGAACATGCAGGCTGTCCCACACCTTGACGACCCCTGGTAGGCTCTATCCTCTTCACTTTTCTTTTTTTTTTTTTTTTGAGACAGAGTCTTGCTCTGTCACCCAGGCTGGAGTGCAGTGGCACAATCTCAGCTTACTGCACCTTCCGTCTCCCAGGTTCAAGTGATTCTCCTGCCTCAGCCTTCTGAGTAGCTGGGACTACAGGCGCCCGCCACCACGCCCGGCTCAGTTTTGTATGTTTAGTAGAGACGGGGTTTTACTAAAACCCTGCTGGCCAGGCTGGTCTCGAACTTCTCGACCTTGTGATCTGCCCACCTCGGCCTCCCAAAGTGCTGGGATTACAGCCGTGAGTCACAGTGCCTGGCCTCCTCTTCACTTTCCAGAGAGGAAACTGGTGGGGAGAGGAACAACCACAGAAAGGTGTGAGGGCTCAGGGTTTGGGGATCCGGGAGGACAGAAGTGAGACAGAGAGTGAAGAGAGCGACAGCTCTCCCCCACCCTCAGGGGAAACTCAGAAAGCAAGACACCAAGACAAGGAGAGAAACTGGTCCTTCCCAGACGGCTCAGGCCTGCAGGAACTTCCTCCAGACCCTGGTAGGAACCTGGCGGAAGCCGGCTTCACTTCCTGTTCCCCAGGACACTGGCCTGCTTTTCCTGATCTGGGAAAATGGGGTGGGAGCACACCATTTGGGGCGGGAAGAGGAGGAGAGGCAAAGCCTGCTGTTTCCCGGAGCACCCCTGCCCCATCAGGGCTGTCCTAGCCTGGGCAGTCCCTTTTGGGCATCCCCTCCGCACACCGGCTCTGCTGTCCCCTCTCCCCCTTGGCACTCACTGTGCACAAAAGGCAAGAGCAAGCACACGGCCAGGCAGAGCTTACACGTTAACAGCTGGGAACACCTGCATTGTTGCTGCTCCTGCTGGCTGAACAGCCGACAGTTCCTGCAGCCCAGGCTGGGGGCACAGGGAGGGCAGTGGCGAGGGCCTGGACAGAGTCTGGAGGGAGTCCAGTCTGGACACAGAGGGCAGTTTACTTAGGGGTTTGGGTCAGGATCAGCCGCTCCTTTCCCGGCCCCCTCCGTTCAGGCTGGAGCAAGGACCCGCACCCACGTGGCAGCACAGGCTAAGCCTGTTCCTGAGGTGAGGCAGCCAGCCCTGGCCAGGCTGAAAACCCATCCGACCCCAACACCCACTGGGAGGGGCACTCCAGGTGACGTTCTCACAGACCCAGCACAGGAGGTGAGTCTCCTGAGCCCCACTCTCTTAGTGACCCCTGTCCACTGGTGTTGGTGGTGGGGAGGGCACAAGGGAAGGGGCCACCCCTCCTGAGGCCTCCAGGCTCACAAGGCATCTGGCCTTCCAACTTGTGTCCCGAAGTGGGAAAGGTCAGCTTCCCTTGTTTCCTTTCTGTTAAGGAAAAGAGCAGGCCCCTGAGAACACGTGACCAGGGAGGGAAGTGCAGACACGGACTGGACAGGGACCTGCCCTGGGCCCCGAAGATGCCGGCAGGGGGCCTGCAGGGACAGGTGTCCTTGATGTTGGGGGCCCAGATGAATATGTGACAGCTTCCCTGGACGTGACCCTATCTGCATTAGCGATGGGGTGACAGGGAGCCTTTTCCCCTGGGAGGAGAGCAGGTCTGGACCCCACAGGCTCAGTCCCTTATGATGGGCCGCACTGTTGCCAGACCAATGCCTCATCCTTGGGGGAGCCGTATGCTTACTCACATGACCTTGGGAGAGTCACTTTCCCCTCTGGGTCTCAGTTTCCTCATCTGTAAACAAGGCCATGGTACCATCTGCTCCCAGGCAGTCCTGGGAACCCCGACCAGCTCTAGGAACCTGAGCAAACTCTAAGCTGAAAGCAAGTATGGACACGTGGGTATTCCCATAAAGGGCTGGGGAAACCGATCTTGCTTCTCAAAAAGTCATTACACATAGATAAATGTATCTCAAGTTATGGCCAGCTGACCCAGACAGCTGGAGGAATAGCTGCCTGAACCCAGGACACCCTTTCCGGGTGGCTATCAATGTTCACAACCTCTGCAGCTGCACAGCTCTTCACACAGCTCGACCAAGCTGTTCATACCCTGACAATCATCGCCCTGAAAAATGAGTCAGACACACACACTTGCATTCCCATTTTACAAAAGAGGAAAATGAGGCTCAGAAATTAAATGACTTCCCGAGGCAGAGCTTTTATTGCTCAGTAACAGCCAAGGCTGGCTGATGACACAAGGACAAAATCCCAGCTAGACCGGCCCTTTCCTGAGAACAGGCGTGGAGCAGGGTTACCACACGTCCCAGTTCATGTCCGCGACCCAGGGATGAACTTCAATGCACCCCTTTTCACTCTCAACACGAATGATCATCAGAAAGTCACCCTAACTCGAGAGAGAGGGACACCAGGCAGGCAACTCAGGATGGGCGGTACAGAGGGGCTAAA
Source organism: Theropithecus gelada (assembly GCF_003255815.1). Taxonomy (NCBI): domain Eukaryota; kingdom Metazoa; phylum Chordata; class Mammalia; order Primates; family Cercopithecidae; genus Theropithecus; species Theropithecus gelada. Next base: position 26,846,482 of record NC_037684.1, on the reverse strand, counting down.
TGGGCTCAGAAAAAGTGAGGCTCAGCTCCCTCCAGCCTGGGCCCACCTGGACAAAATTCCCAAACCCTCAGCTTCCTCTCCCTCCCCTCCCCAGCAAATGAGGAAATTGTGTTATTACTCTCCTGACCCACCTACTGGTTTGTTAAGCAAATAGGCACATGAGGGGTACGTTAGCACATTCAAAAGGCAAAGAAACATTTCCCAGCTTCCAAGGGCCAGGCTGATCCCTGCTCCAAGCTCTGAAAAGTTCTGGCCTTCTGAGAGCCCTGAGTGAGGACCGCCCTAAGCCCAGACATGTCAGCACAGTCCCAGCTTGGGAGCTGTCCTGGGCCTCTGTGGACAGAGGCCACACTCTACCTGTCCCATGAGGTCCAAGTACATGTGGGTTCAGGGGTCCGGGCCTAAGGACCCTCCCGACTCAGCCAGGACCCTACTAGCTGGGACTCCTGGATGACAAGTTAGGGTCCATGACAAAGCTCTGCTAGCTTAGGTTCCGTTTTCTGACCCCCCTGCTCTCCCAACTGTGGTGGAAAATAAAAGTCTGACTCTCCATACGGTGCTCCTCACATGATTCTACATCACGGTGAATGAGGGAACAGCAGGCTCCGGGTGGAATCATCAGCTCACCAGCTAGGCTCTTTTTTTGGGTGCCCTTACATGCATTACTCCTTTTCTTTTTCCTTCCTTTCCTTCTTGCTTTCTTGCTTTCTTTCTTGCTTTCTTGACAGTCTTGCTGTCGCCCAGGATGGAGTGCAGTGGTGCGATCTCAGCTCACTGCAGCCTCCACCTCCCAAGTTCAACCAATTCTCCCGCTTCAGTCTCCCAAGCAGCTGAGATTACAGGGGCGCACCACCATGCCCAGCTATTTTTTTCTATTTTTAGTGGAGGCAGGGGTTTGCCATGTTGGTCAGGCTGGTCTCAAACTCCTGGCCTCAAATAATCTGCCTGCCTCAGCCTGCCAAAGTGCTGGGATTACAGGCCTGAGCCACCGCGCCTGACCTCGTTTCCTTTTCTCAGCCAGTCCAAGAATTATCGCCATTTTACAGATGGGGAAACCAAGGCTCAAGATGTGGGCAAACAGTGGGTTAAGTCAGAATCCAGTTCAAACATCAGAGCCTCAGTTCTCAACCACCATGCAACACTGTTCCCCATTAGAGACTCACAATATTTTATTTTATTTATTTATTCTTTAGAGACAGGGTCTCGCTCTGTCACCCAGGCTGGAGTGTGATGGCACGATCACAGCTCACCGCAGCCTCAAACTCCTGGGCTCAAGCAATCTTATCACCTCAGCCGCTCCAGTAGCTGGGACTACAGGTGGATGCCACCAGGCATGGCTAATTTTCTTTCTTTTTTTGTAGAGATGGGATCTTACTATGTTGCCCAGGCAAATCTTAAACTGCTGGCCTCAAGCAATCCTCCCACCACAGCCTCCCAAACTGTTAGGATATAGGCATGAGCCTACCATCCCCAATATTTTATTTTTAAAACAAAAGTCTGCACTCAACTTCATTAGTAATCACAGAAATGCAATTTAAGCCGGGCGCGGTGGCTCAAGCCTGTAATCCCAGCACTCTGGGAGGCCGAGACGGGCGGATCACGAGGTCAGGAGATCGAGACCATCCTGGCTAACACGGTAAAACCCCGTCTCTATTAAGAAATACAAAAAATTAGCCAGGCTCGGTGGCGCAATCCCAAGTACTCTGGAGGCTGAGGCAGGGAGAATCACTTGAACCCGGGAGGCAGAGGTTGCAGTGAGCTGAGATTGCACCACCGCACCCCGCCCGGGGTACAGAGCGAAACTCCGGCTGGAAAAAAAAAAAAAAAAAAAAAAGAAATGCAATTTAAAACCATGGGCTATCACACTCCACACAATCAAAATGCTAAAATGAAGGTATCTGAGCACATGGAGCAAATGAAACTCATCTCTGCTGATGGGAGGGTAAATCAGTGCAGCCACTTGGAAAATAGTTCCTTATTATCTGGTAAACTTGAAGGAACACACATTTTTTTTTTCCTTTTTTTTTTTTTTTTGAGACGGAATCTCACTCTGTCGCCCAGGCTGGAGTGCAGTGGTGCAATCTCAGCTCACTGCAACCTCTGCCTCCCGGGTTCAAGTGATTCTCCCTGCCTCAGCCTCCAGAGTACTTGGGATTGCGCCACCGAGCCTGGCTAATTTTTTGTATTTTTAGTTGTGATGGGGTTTCACCGTGTTAGCCAGGATGGTCTCGATCTCTTGACGTCATGATCCACCCACTTCGGCCTCCCAAAGTGCTGGGATTACAGGCATGACCCACCGCGCCCGGCCCAAGGAGCACACATTCTAAGATGCAGCAGTTCCAACATACATAGACCTCAGGAGATATTTACAAAAATGTTCATAGCAACTAGAAACAGTACAAATGTCCACCAGCAACAGAATCAATAAAACGTGGTATAAACAAACAATGGAATACTATATAGCAATGAAAAAGAATGTACCACCGCCACACGCAAATATATGGATGAATCTTTAAACCCAATGGCATGCAAGAGAAGCAAGATACACAAAATTACTCTGTGTTCAAAATCAGGAAAAGCAAAACTATAGTGTTTAAGAATACATAATTACAGCCGGGCGCGGTGGCTCAAGCCTGTAATCCCAGCACTTTGGGAGGCCGAGACGGGTGGATCACGAGTCAGGAGATCGAGACCATCCTGGCTAACCCGGTGAAACCCCGTCTCTACTAAAAAATACAAAAAACTAGCCGGGCGAGGTGGCGGGCGCCTGTAGTCCCAGCTACTCTGGAGGCTGAGGCAGGAGAATGGCGTGAACCCGGGAGGCGGAGCTTGCAGTGAGCTGAGATCCGGCCACTGCACTCCAGCCTGGGCGACAGAGCCAGACTCCGTCTCAAAAAAAAAAAGAAAAAAAAAAGACTCTATAAAAATACAAAAAAAAATAGCCAGGCGTGCTGGCGGGTGTCTGTAGTCCCAGCTACTTGGGAGGCTGAGGCAGGAGAATGGCGGGAACCCGGGAGGCGGAGCTTGCAGTGTGCTGAGATCCGGCCATTGCACTCCAGCCTGGGCGGCAGAGCAAGACTCCGTCTCAAAAAAAAAAAGAATACATAATTACATATTAAAATTATAATGAAAAATATATGCTTTCAAAATCAAACTAGAGGATTGTCCAACAAACCTGCCTTCAGACTATTTGACTCTGGGGACAAAACTTTGGTTGATTATTTGCTATTGATTAGGGCCAGACTCTAAAGATTGAAGCTCAGACAAAATAAAAAATGCTAATTATTTCTGGCCAACTGAGATGCAAAGCATTTCTGCCTGCAGCAAAGATATCTTCAAAGTTTATGGTTTTATTTTCCTGTAGGACAATAACTAATGTGTAACTAATGGTAGGCCCTTAACCAGTTCTGTAGTTAACTGTATCCAGCACTTTCTTTTTCTTTCTTTTTTTTTTTTTTTTTTGAGACAGAGTCTTGCTCTGTTGCCCAGGCTGGAGTGCAGTAGCGCAATCTCAGCTCACTGCAACCTCCGCCTCCTGGGTTCAAGCAATTGTCCTGCCTCAGCTTCCCAAGTAGCCGGGACTACAGGTGTGTACCACCACGCCTGGCTAATTTTTGTATTTTTAGTAGAGACAGGGTTTCACCATGTTGGCCAGGCTGGTCTTGAACTCTGGACCTTGGGTGATCTGCCTGCCTTGGCCTCCCAAAGTGCTGGGATTTAGACAAGAGCTACCTTGCCCGGCCCCAGCACTTTCTTTCACAGATTAGCATTTACCTCTGCCTCTCATATTCCTCAGCTTTAATCTCTAGCTGGTTCCCTTATAATTAAAGATATGATAAGTACTTACTACATGGGAGTTACATTTTTAACACTGTGAACACTGGGCTCTTGATAGGCGTAGGGTAATACAATGTATAGTATACCTGCCTGGTGAAACAGGTGTTTACTGTATATGTTACTATGTGTCATATTTCACACATAAAAAAAGTTTTAAGGACACAAAATTGTATACAGAAAATCAATATGTAAGTAATAAAAGAAGAGGCTTCAATAAAGGGACTGCTGCAACCAAAGTTTCCCATCCTTGAACACTGCTAGAGCTCATGACAAAAGACCATGATTCCTAACATGTAACCTTTATCCCATAGCGTGGAGCCATCAAAAGGCAACTCTTTAGATGCCTTTAATGATGACACAACTACTCACCATAGATGCGTAATATACTAGCCTCTTTCCTCCTTTCCACACTTTCTCAGTACTAGACAATAGCCAAACTTTTCTGCCAAACTTCACTTCATGTCCCTTCTCTGGCTACAGTGTAGAAAGCAGACCAGTGTGCCTTTAAAGTATTAACAACATCGACAACATAACCGGGTGTGATGGCGTGTGCCTGTAATCCCGGCAATCTGGGAGTCTTAGGCCGGGGTTCACTTAAACCCAGGAGTTCAAGGCTGCAGTGAGCTATGATCACGTGACTACACTCCAGCCTGGGCAACATAGCAAGACCCTATCTCTACAAAAAATATAACAATTAGCTGGGCATGGTGGTATATGCCTGTAGTCCCAGCTACTCAGGAGGTTGAGGTGAGAGGACCACTTGTGCCCAAGAGTTCGAGGCTGCAGTGACCTATGATCGTGCCACTGTACTCCAGCCTGGGCAACAGAGCAAGACCTTGTCTCAAAAATAATAATGATGATAATAATAATAGTGACATCATTTATCGTATGCCAAGAACTTGGCATTTTCCTTGCAACCACCCGTCAAAGTAGGGCCTACTGTCCCATTTTTACAAATGAGGAAACTGAGGCTCAAAGAACCCTGCCTGGCCCCAGAATGACAGAAGCTAGGATCTGGGCCCTTACCATCTCCTCCTACCTCACTGTCTCGCCGTTTAGCAACACTGAAGACAGACTGCACTTATCCAAAGCAGACACCCCAGAGGAGACCAGATACTTGTTTTTAAAATGCTCTGGCTGGTAAAAAGCCCTAGTCTGCAGCATATCCCTCCAGGGAAGCAAATTCTCATCCTTTTGCAAGATGGCCTGACCTTTAGAAATAACTGGAGTCAGCTGGGCGCAGTGGCTCACGCCTGTAATCCCAGCACTTCGGGAGGCCAAGGCGGGCAGATCACCTGACGTCAGGAGTTCGAGACCAGTCAGGCCAATATGACAAAACCCTGTGTCTACTAAAAATTAGCCGGGCGTGGTGGCGTGTACTTGCAGTCCTAGCTACGCAGGAGGATGAGGCAGAAGAATCGCTTCAATCCGGGAGGCAGAGGTTGCAGTGAGCCGAGATCGTGCCACTGCACTCCAGCCTGGGTGACAGAGCGAGACTCCGTCTCAAAAAAATAAATAAATAAAAATAAAAAATAAATAAATAAAATAACTGGAGTCATTTGGTGCTAATCTGGGAAGCAAAGCAACAAGCTACATGCAGGAACAGGAATGCTATTTTGGATACAAAACAAAAGGTGTGGCTCTAAACACCCTCTTTCCCAAAACACTTCAGGAGGTTGGGAAAACTTAGCAATGGTTTTATGTGTGGTTTAAAGCTCCCTGGGCCAGGCGGGTGGCTCATGCCTGTGGTCCCGGAGAGGCCGAGGTGGGCGGATCGCTTGAGTCCAGGAGTTTAAGACAACGTAGTGAGACCCTGTCTCTAATAAAATTTAAAAAAAAAAAAAAAAAAAAAAAATCTCCCCTGGGAGGCCAGGTGAGGTGGCTCACCCCTATAATCCCAGCACTTTGGGGGGCTGAGGCGGGAGGATAACTTCAATCCAGGAGTTTGAGACCAGCCTGGGCAACATAGCAAGATAGTGTCTCTGCAAAAAAAAAAAGAAAAATTTGCCGGGCGCGGTGGCTCAAGCCTGTAATCCCAGCACTTTGGGAGGCCGAGACGGGCGGATCACGAGGTCAGGAGATCGAGACCATCCTGGCTAACATGGTGAAACCCCGTCTCTACTAAAAATACAAAAAACTAGCCGGGCGTGGTGGCGGGCGCCTGTAGTCCCAGCTACTCGGAGGCTGAGGCAGGAGAATGGCCTGAACCTGGGAGGCGGAGCTTGCAGTGAGCCGAGATCGCGCCACTGCACTCCAGCCTGGGTGACACAGCGCGAGACTCCGTCTCAAAAAAAAAAAAAAAAAAAAAAAAAAAAAAAAAAAAAAGAAAAATTAGCTGGGCATGGTGGTGTGCATACCTGTGGTCCCAGCTACTCGGAGGCTGAGGTGGGAGGATAGCTTGAGCTCAGAAAGTTGAGGCTGCACTGAGCCACGAACACACCACCACACTCCAGCCCAGATGACAGAGCGAAACCCTGTCTCAAAAATAAAAATAGGCCGGGCTCGGTGGCTCACGCCTGTAATCCCAGCATTTTGGAAGGCCGAGGCGGATGGATCACGAGGTCAGGAGATTGAAACCATCCTGACTAACACGGTGAAACCCCATCTCTACTAAAAATACAAAAACAAAATTAGCCGGGCGTGGTGGCGGACGCCTGTAGTCCCAGCTACTTAGGAGGCTGAGGCAAGAGAATGGCATGAACCCAGTGAGCCGAGATCGCACCACTGCACTCCAGGCTGCATGACAGAGCGAGACTCCGTCTCAAAAAAAATAAATAAATAAAAATAAAAAATAGAAATACAGCTCCCCGGGGTTCTGAGGCACAGCCTGATCTGGCACCCTCTGACTTAGGGGTTGAAGCTTTTTCAGACTTTTAGGTGGTGGCTCTCAAACTTCAGAGAGCACCACAGAAACCCAGGGAATGTGTTTAACATGCTGATTCCTGGGACCCACTCCCAGAGACGCTGATTCTGGCAGCCAGGGGAGAAGGCCTGTGAGTCTGCATTTTCAGTCAACCCTACAGGTGACTGTGCTACAGCTGTCTGGAGGCCCGTATCGGACAAACTGTAATTGCCTTCATTAAAACCAAGAGTCTCCAGGCTTTGCAGTCACACCCCACAGGTCTCTGCTAAAGCTGCAAAAGCAGCTACCAGGTCGGGCTCAATCCCTTCCCCCAGCTCCTGCAGAGGACCATCAGCTAACTGCAGAGTAAAAGATGGTTATCTCCTGAGGTGTGGACGGCTTGGCCAGGGTGGTGAGTTTTGTCACTAGGATATTAACACCTCTAATAACTGGGGGAGGGAAGAAGAGGAGGTGGCTTAGGCTGAGTGTGGAGTGTTCAGGAAGCCTTCCAGAAAGGGAAGCAGGGATGACTGGGCTCGTCTGCCTCCTCCAAAACCCACAGGGTGAAGCAATGAGTGAATGGCCAGGGGGCCGGGGTTGCAGACTGGGAGCAACTGTCACTGATAAAAGACAAGGGCCTTTACATGAAAAGCCGCAGGGGCTGAAGAGCCGACATTCCAGTTCTGTGAACCATTCCACTCCGGGTTTTCCCCATAATCTAAGACCATCTTCCCCCTCCCTGACTTTCCAAGTGGTGAGCTCTGAGACACAGACCTAAAGGGTCTTTCTTACCCTTTGGAGGGTCTAAGCCAAAGGGAAGCTCCAGGGTGTGAGGCCAGGCCCTGGCATATAAAGAATCAACCGTGACAGGCATCTGGCAGTTGTGGGTGGGGAGAAGGATGAGCGTGCCGCCCCGGGCATGCCCTGCTAGCCAAAGGGAAGCATGCCATTTCCTCAGGCCACCAATTTCAAACTGCAGGTCAACAATCCAGTTGCAAAACCCATTCACAGTAAGTCTGTAACCAGCATCTTTTTGTTTTGTTTTTTTTGAGACGGAGTCTCAAGTCTCGCTCTGTTGCCAGGCTGGAGTGCAGTGGCACAATCTCAGCTCACTGCAACCTGCAGTGCCATCACGCCTGGCTAGTTTTTGTTTTTTGTAGAAACAGAGTTTTGCCATATTGCCCAGGCTGGTCTCAAACTCCTGGGCTCACGCAATCCTCCCACCCTAGTCTCCCAAAGTGTTGGGAATACAGTCCTCGAAGGGACTGTATTATGTGAGGGTGGAGAGGGGCCTGCAACCAGCATCTTTAGAAAAGATCTGAATGTGGCCGGGCACGGTGGCTCACACTTGTAATCCCAGCACTTTGGGAGGCCGAGGTGGGCAGACCACCTGAGGTCGGGCATTCGAGACCAGCCTGGCCAACATGGTGAAACCCTGTCTCTACCAAAAATACAAAAATTAGCCGGGGGTGGTGGCGCACGCCTGTAGTCCCAGCTACTCTACTTGGGAGGCTAAGGCAGGAGAATCACTTGAACCCTGGAGGCGGAGCACCACTGCACTCCAGCCTGAGCAGCAGAGCAAGACTGTCTCAAAAAAAAAAAGAAAAACAAAGATCTGAACTCCCTCTAAGTAGGAAGTACTCATTCATGAAAGCTTCTATTCTGTTTTCCCTCTACATAAATGTATGCCTGTTAGATGGGTCAAGACGTACAATGTGTATTTTATTGTAGGCTGAAGTCAGAGTTTGAAAGCCACAGTTTTGGGCATGGCTGGTTCTGCTGTTTGTGGGCTGCCGGCACCTCTGAAATCCACCGGACCCACCACTGCAGCCCACTCTATGCATGGCCCAGCGAAGCTCTTAAAGGAGCGCCCTGCTGAGGTGGCCAGGTGGAGGGTGGGAAGGGTGTGGAGCCCAGGGAGTGGGTGCTGAGGAGACCACCGGAAAGCCAGGACTCCCGCAATCTCTATCCCCAGTTTCTCAGCCCAGAGCGACAACGGGCAACTCACTGATCCCCTCTTGTTCCATACATGAAGACAGGTGCCCGCCTAAACCCTCCCTGGCAGGGCCTCCTGGGCCAGAGTGGCCGGGCAGCCCCTGCAGTTCTGTGTGCGGGTCCCCCATGGTTGCTGCTCACCGCAGTGCCCTGCCCCCACTTGCCTAAAGCCACACAGGCTGCTTGCCTGTGGCTCTGCCAGGCAGGAAACCGAGGCCTATTCTCTGACCACAGGTGCCATGGAGGGCACACGATGCTGGGGACAGTTGATCCCCCACCCACTCTCCACGCCCGCCCCTGCCACAGCCAGATGCCACTGACCATCAGGGAGGTGGCGGGTGCGAGCCAGGGGGTGCAGGGCTGGCAGGCGAAGCCGGCTGGGGTTTTTACACAGGAAGGAAGAGCAGGCTGATGTGGGGGAGGAGGCCAAGAAAGGGCGGAAATGACTGCAATGTCAGCACCCAGGCGCAGATCAGGGGAGGCCAGGCGCTCCCCACCCCCCAGTTCTGACCTTTGTGCTCAGATGAGACGTGCAGTCTACACCAATACCAACCATATCCAGAAAAAAGAACGACAGTCAGAGAGAGTTGGGGGCTGATTTACCACACAGGTCCCCACACCCCCCACAGAATACAGGCCCTTCAAGGAGAAAATGCTACGTGGGCTGGTCTGGGGGCACAAAGAGAAGAGGCATCTGGGAACCCCAAGCTCTTCCCCAGGCCCACCCCAGAGGGCAGGGGTGGGGGAGGCACTGGCTCCATTCACATCGGCCAGGCTGCCAGGGAGGGGCCAATCAGAGGGCAGCAGGGATGCCGCAGGGCGGGGCGGGAGCTCACGTTACTGATCTGGTCCTGGGTCTTCTTGATTCTCTGGAGCTCGGGCGTGTCTGCCACCACGCTGAAGCCTTTGCCCTTGTTCTTCTCAAACTCCTCCTTGTAGCGCACCTGCAGGACGGGAGGAAGAGGGACTGGAGTTGCGCCAGGAGCCAAAAGGGCCTCGGCCTGGGGCCCCTCTGAGGCAGCAACCAGTCAGGAGATGGGGACAGGGAGTCAGGAGAAAGACACTGACCAGAAGTCCCCAACTCAAAGCAGAAGCCTCCGCTCAAAGGTGTTAGACTCGTAATAAGAAGCCACTACTAAGGCTTCAGTGTGCTGAGTGGCGGGCACAGAGCCCAGGACCTTACATGAACCATCTCCTTTACATCCCACCATATATACAGCCACGCAATTAACAGCTCCAATTTACAGACCAGGAAACGGAGCCACAGAAAGGCAAAGTCCCCTGCCTGAGGTCACAGAGCTTAGCGGTCAGTGAACGGCACACAAGAGTGCAAACCCTCATCTGCCTGACCCCTGACCCCTCACTGCCAGCCCATCCTGTCGGGAAGCTTATAGGAAAAAGGTTCTCTCCAGAGCTCCCAGGGTGGCCCCAGCCCTCATGTTAGCCAGGATATGGCCCTGCCCACTGTGCCTGGGGGAGCTTTTCAGCAACCAGCTGAGTGATGGCTGTGCCAAAGGACAGAGTTGGTGCCCAGAAAGGAGGGTGGTGAGACAGCCCCAGGGAAGGCTCCATCAATGCGCCTTTGACAGGCCCCACGGATTCTGGGAGGCTGCTGGGCTGGCTTCAGAGGCCACCACCATAGGAGGGGAGGAAAACAGCAGCGGTCAGACAGCATCACAGCAGGTCTCCAAGCTCCAGGGAAGAACCCTTCCACTCCACCACAGTACTAGAGGGACTCAAGTCAGACATCAGAAAGGACTTCCCTGGCACGAAAGGTATTGAAATATGAGGAACAGCTTGTCCTCCCCTGGGGGTTTTGAAGAACAGAATGAGGCTGAGAACACTCAGGGAACAGGAAACTATTCCTTGGCTTCCAGAGACTTCACTGTCCACCTCAGCAGCCATCTGTTCCAGACCCCACCAGCTGCTTGGATTTCCTCCACAGGGGCTGCACTGTCCTGGACACGGGTCAGCTCAGGACACAGACCCGGGCAGTTCCCAGGCAGGGAATCATCCAACGGCAGCACCGAGCTGCGCTTGGACTGGAGTGACTGCGCGTGCACACACAGCCGTGGCCACACCTGTCAGGTCCCCTGCACATGCCCATAGGGATCAGAGTCCTTGTTTGTCTCCTGAAGCCCCAGTCACTCATCCATGTGGTTCCCTCTCCCCTGTTCTGATCCAGACAAGAAGGGCCTAGATGTGCTGGTCCCCATCAGATCAGAAGTGAATGCAGTGGATAGAGGCACCAACCCACCCCAAGAGTCCAGAACCTGCCTAGCACCAGCTCTTCTGGGAAGCCGTGGGCCAACACGGTGACTCTTAGTGGGAGGCCCTTTGGGAAGTGGGCATTGGGGAAGGTAGGGCACTCAGAGACAGAGAAATGTAGCTCCAGATACAGAAGCCCTGCATCTCAAGCCCCTGGCCTCGGTTTCCTCATCTGTAAAAGAGTCGTCACAGAAATCAGGTATAATATGGGGAGGGAGCTTCTTATCACCAAGTATGGGCACAAAGCCAGGCGGAGCTGGCACTAACACAGTCTCCCACTTCTGAGTGATCTTGGGCCAACGACTTCACATCTCAAGACTCAGTTCCCACATCTGTAAAATGGGTCATAACGCCAGTCATTCCAACCCATGATGCAGACAGTGGCTCGAAAGCAGCAGCGCATTGTGGATGGCCAGTGTGAAAGTGCTCTGTCAGCGACGAGGTGCTGAACGAGGGCCAGTCCCCACTCCATCCCCTGCTTCCTGGCTTTCCAAGGGTCAGGCCTCTAATCAGGGGAATAATCGCCATGACGACGCTGCAATGACATCAGCTGGTTCCCAGGCTCGGGAACTGCTTCTGCCTCCCCCTCCCTGTTGGGGAAGGATCATTCATTTCACTGCTAACATAGGAGGCCCACAGAGGGTAGGGCTGAGGGGTAGGTGCTGAGAAAGGAGGGAGCCTGGGATCAGCACCACCTTGTTGTGTGTCTCTAAGCAAGTCAGCTCCCCTCTCTGGGTCCCCTGAAGGCAGCTGGCTAGCTGATCTCTAAAATCCCTCCCATTTGGGGTCTGTGACCATTTTCAAGCACCTTCAGACCCTGACCGTGGAGAATCAAGATGGGGAAGGTTCTTTGAGAGGCCTTTGGGTATGGAAGGGGTGGCAGAAGTGAAGGGTGGGGGGCCAGGGGTGTAGGGAGGGGGGCCCAGCCCAGAGCCCCTCCTTCAGGGCTCCCTTCTTGCCCTGGCAGGAGTGCTTGCCCCTGTTGTCTAGGATGGCTCACCAGGGTGCTGTGGGGGTCCCTGTGCAGGGAGGGACCTGCCCAAGGTCACAACCCAGTTGTCGCTCAGGCCAGAATGCAACTCAGTGCTTCAGCCAGAGGACCCCACTCCTGGGAGATGCCTGGGCTCCCATTTTGGAAACTCTGGTGTGAGGGCCAGGACTGACTGGCACCTGAGGCTCCTGACACCCAAACAACCACCATCCATGAAACTCTAATTGTCATGTCAGTTCTTAGTTATTCTCCCTGGATCTATCCTGCTTCTCATGCCAGCAGACAGGAGGTGCAAATCAACTTTTGTTGGATGATGAATGAATTGAATGCAGACACGTAATCTCCAAACAAAGCAGCATAATTGGGAAAACAACTGCCTTGATGACCCAATAAAATAAGAAGGATCATTACTTAAAAATTATGCCAGGCACGGTGGCTCACACCTGTAATCCCACCGCTTTGGGAGGCGGAGGCGGGTGGATCACCTGAGGTCAGGAGTTCATGACCAGCCTGACCAACATGGTGAAACCCCATCTCTACTAAAAAAAAAAAATACAAAAAAAGTTAGCCAGGTGTGGTGGGCATAATCCCAGCCACTTGGGAGGCTGAGGCAGGAGAATTCCTTGAACCTGGGAGCCAGAGGTTGCAGTGTGCTGAGATGGCGCCACTGTACTCCAGGCTGGGCGACAGAGTGAAACTCCATCTAAAAAAAACACAAAAATTAGGCTGGACTTAAAAACAAAATGGCTCAAGTCTACAATCCCAGCAGTCTGGGAGGCCAAGGCAGGTGGATCACTCGAGCCTAGGAGTTTGAGACCAGCCTGGGCAACGTAGGACTCCATCTCTATAAAAAAATTAATAAAAATCTCTAAAAAAGGCCGGGCGCGGTGGCTCAAGCCTGTAATCCCAGCACTTTGGGAGGCCGAGACGGGTGGATCACGAGGTCAGAAGATCGAGACCATCCTGGCTAACATGGTGAAACCCCGTCTCTACTAAAAATACAAAAAACTAGCCAGGCGAGGTGGCGGGCGCCTGTAGTCCCAGCTACTCAGGAGGCTGAGGCAGGAGAATGGCGTGAACCCGGGAGGCGGAGCTTGCAGTGAGCTGAGATCCGGCCACTGCACTCCAGCCTGGGCGACAGAGCGAGACTCCGTCTCAAAAAAAAAAAAAAAAAAAAATCTCTAAAAAAATACAACATTTATTGAGCAAAATATAATACCAACAATTTCCACTATTATGTGCCTACTGTGTGCTGGGCCAATATACTTTGTAACCCATCCCCTTCTAACAAAAAAGAAACTAGTTCTACACAGGGCGCGGTGGCTGACACCTGTAATCCCGGCACTTTGGGAGGCTGAGGCAGGCAGATCACTTGAGGCCAGGAGTTTGAAACCAGCTGAGGCAACATAGCGAAACCCTGTCTCTACTAAAAATACAAAAATTAGCCGAGCATGGTGGTGCACACCCGTAGTCCCAGCTATTGAGGAGGTGGAGGCAAGATAATCGCTTGAGTCTGGGAAGTCAAGGCTGCAATGAGCCAAGATTGCACCACTGCACTCCAGCTTGGGTGACAGAGAGAGACTCTGTCTCAAAATAAATAAATAAATAAATACAAATCAGACACACCCAGATGGAGAGGAGAGCTGATGGAAAGGGCCGGGGCTGGAAGTCACGGTCAAAAGGTTGCCGTGTGTATTTCTCAGCTTCATCATGTCCAAGTTCCATTTCCTCTCTTTCCGGGACAGTAGTAATAGCAAACACTGAGTGCTGACTCCATGCCAGGAATCTTGAAATGCTTAACAGATCCTCCTATCTCACACCACCCTCTGGAGAGAGGTAATCCCCATTTTTCAGACAAAGGCACTACACACAGAGGTTAAGCAACTTGCCCAAGGTCACACAGCTGGTGGCAGCAGATGTAAGATTCAATCGCAGGCCAGCGAGTTGGGGCAAGAGCGATACTCTACCACCCGCGCTGCTCACAAGATCCGAGGAGCAGAAACCCCCTGTAATTTCCCACGACCCCATCAAGGTGAGTTCGGGAAGGAAAAAAAGGAAGAACAGTCTCCTGGCGCTTGGCACTTCTGCCTGGGATCAGGGCCACACAGATACCTCCAGCTCAGTCCCACCCCAAAGCCACTGCCTCTGCTCAGCCCGGGGGTGGGGTGGGAGCAGCAGGTGAGAAGGGGGGCTGGGGATCCAGCTGCCAGCCCCCTGCTTCAGCCAGACCTGGGCAGGACCACCCAGAGGGTCATTTCTGGACAGTTCTGTGGTTACCTCCTCCACAGGGGAGGCTCCAGGTGTCCCAGACACCCAAAGTGCCACTTTGGAGACCAATATAGAGATGGGAAAATAAATAAAGCTGAAATAGCCTCGGCAGCTTCCCAGAGACAGGGAAGGGCGAGGCAGGCCCAGAAGGGGCATGGAAAGAAGCCAGCTAGCCTCGTGGGGTGAAGCTGGGTGAACAGAAGAGGCTTCCATTTCCCTTCCCGCCAGCCGCAGGCAGCTCTCGCCAGCTCTGCCCCAGGCAGCTCTCGCCAGCTCTGCCCCCACGGCAGCCACAGGAACCAGAACCTGTCACTGCTCCAGCCTGGCCGGCTCAGCCCTTCCAAGCCTCAAAGCATCAGGCCCAGCCCCCAGCTTGAGGCAACTGGGTTTGCTGTCCCCATTTTACTGGTGAGGAAGCAAAGCTATGAGAGGAAAGAGTCTGAGGCCAGTCTAAGACCACACAGCTGCTGGGTGGTGGGAAGGGAGACAGAACAGGCCTGCAAAGAGGGCAGCACCCTTTCCTCCCCGGCCTATCCTGGCCCTCAGCCCTCAGCCCCCACCCCCGAGGACCCCGACCTCAGGGGAACAGAGCAGTGTCCTCGGTGCAAAGCCCTACCCTAACGTTGCACCCCTCAGAGTATACAAACAGGGTCGGTACACTCCTGCCCGCGGGCCCATCTCTAAGCTTCTTAAAGTGGGCCAAAGTCCTTATCAGAATCACAGGGGAGTCAAAAATGCAGATTCCTGGGCCTCACACAGCGCTGCCAAGCAGAGGTTCCTTGGGTGGGGGCCTAGGAATCTGCATTCCAACAAGCCCTTCCTACTTGCTGGTGACTGGTGCATCCTGCAGGGTGGGAGCACGGGGCTGGGTGCCTGTGCCGCCAGCACCATTCAGAGGAACGGGCTCAAGGGCCAGGTCATGGGGCTTGATGTCTGCCTCTGTCCCTGGGCTCTGGGCAAGCAGGGCAGCCTCTGTAAATCTCCCTGTCCCTATCTGTATGATAGGGATAATAAGAGCCCCTCTTTCATCAGCTGGCTGTGAGGATTAAACAAAGCCAGGCATACACACATACGTGTGCGCGCACACACACACACACACGGACACACTCTGGCCCTCAGTGAGACCCTAATGAAGAGTGACCACCATTGTCATCTCCCGAGAGGCCTGCCCAGGAACCCAGCAGGCCATGACCCTGAGAAGCAGGGGGCACAGGCTGGGGACAGGAGCCCCCAAACCCAGAGTGTGGTGCCAGCTTCCCCAGTTGGGGGCAGAAGCAGCCCCTGCCAACAGCATGCCCTGCCCACCTGCTGCCCATCCTGGGCAGGGGGAACAAGGTGGGGGGGGGGGGGGGTTCTTCCTCCTTAAATTCCACCCCTCGGGGATCAGGTGCCGGGGCAAAAAGAGCTGCAGCCATGCTTTTGTGGGACTGACAAAGGCTGAGGGGTTTGAATTTCTCCCGAGAAGGGTGTGGGTGTGTGTGTGTGTGTGTGTGTGTGTGTCTCCAAAGACCTGCCATCTGCTCCCAGCACCTCTTCCCCCAGGTCCTTCTGAGCCCCTCCACCTCTGGCCCCCAGCGCCCTTCCACAGGGAAGGGAATCCGAGGCAGGAGTCAGGGCCCGGCTAGAATCTGTAAAATCTGGCCAGGCAGCCAGGCCTCCGGCCTCCTTGGCTGACAGCAGGCGGTGGTGCTCCCCCACTTCCCAGTAACTTCAGCTTGTGTCCGCAGGTGGGTGGGTGGTTGGTGTGAGCTGCTGCTCCCCTCCTCTGTGAGCCTCAGGCCCTACCAGGGCTGTGAGGGGTCAAGGGCCCCACACGTAGGAGTGACAAGACCGGGGCCCAAATCCTGGATCCATACTCACTCACTCACTCAGTTCCCCTCTCTGTAAAACACAGACAGTGGGTCTTTTACCTTACCCCAGAGCCCAGTCAAGGATAAACAGGGGAACTAACTAAAGGCACTTGCTAAACTACACAATTTCTTTCTTTTCCTTTTGTAGAGACAGGGTCTCACTCCGCCACCCAGGCTGGAGTGTAGTGATGCGATCATGGCTCACTGTAGCCTCCAACTCCTCAGCTCAAGTGATCCTCCTGCCTCAAACTCCCGAGTAGCTATGACCACAGGTGCGCACCACCATCCCTGCTAGTTTTTTGTTTTTTGTGTGTGCTTTTTTTTAGGGACCAGTTATTGCTATGTTGCCCCAGCTGGTCTCAAACTCCTGGGCTCAAGTGATCCTCTCACCTTGGCCTCCCAGAGCACTGGGATTACAGGCATCAGCCATGGCCCCCAGCCCTAAATTACAAAACTTCTCAACAGCATAAGGAACTATCACATTTATTGTTAAGGTAGAGACTGTTTCTTAGGGAGTGGGTAGTCCCTGGGTTAGACAAACCTACATTCAAAGCCGCCAGTGTCTATTTCCTCTTCTCTGAAGGGAGGTGATCCTACAGCTGCACAGGGCTAGGTGAGGATTACACAGCTCACACACCCGGAGCGTTGATCCCTCCATCGCCAGCTATGAATATTATTATTGCCTCTCCTACCACCCGCAGGACCTCAGCCAGTCCCTTAGTGTCACTGGGTCTTGGTCGTCTCATCTGTAACAATGGGGAAGATAGCACCTTCCTCACAGGGCTGCTAGGATTCCGAGAGAGGGTGCATGAGAAGCCTGACACAGGGCAGGGTCCGTTCTGCCTGATGAACCCGATTCCGAGAGAGGGTGATGGAAAGACACAGGGCAGGGTCGGTTCTCCCCGATGGACCCAGGCAGTCACATCAAGATCAGGCAGCAGGAGCCCCCTCTGGAGGAACTAGGAGAAACCCCCTCTCTGTGGCCCGGGTGAAACCTCTGCAGTCTTCTCCAGGTCCTGAGTGGGTCCTGGGTGCGCTGTCCACGTGGTAAATTCCCCTACATGCATTCTTGTGCATCATCCTTTCATCGGCTGAAGCCCCGCCCCGCCCCGCCCCACCTCATCACTGGCCAGGTTTGTCCCAGGAGCCCTCGCACCCCCAGGCAGGGTGGGTCAACTGTTCTGTTCTCAGGACTCCAGACCCTTTGCTTATTCCTCCATGTCCCCTAAAGACCAAGTTCTCCCTAGGCCTGGAACCCATCCTCCCCTCCTACAGGAGCACACACCTCCCACTCAGCAGTGCTCTGGAAAGTCAAGCCAAAGGAGGCAGAGGCAGAACAGCCCCCCATCCCGCTCCCCCATGGCAAGACCCCCTTCACACCTTGCCCTCCAGTGGGTGGAGAAGGTTTGGGATGTGGCTATAGAGGGTGGGCTGCACAGCCTCAGACTGGCATGACCTGGAGGAGCAAATTCCCTGGTCCTCCCCAAACTCCTCCTTTTTGGGTAAGTGTGAATGGGGAAGACGGAGGGGAGAGTGGCTTCCTGGAGGAGGTGGGCTTTAGGGAGCCCCAGAGCGGGCTCAAATAGACACCCACACCTCTCCAATCCCCTCTAGGTAGGAAGTGGGGGAACGCTGTACTCGGCTCCTTTGATAAAGTCAGGGGTGGGGTCAAGCGTCAAGGCAATGCTAGGATTTCAGCACCCTGGCCTTGCAGAGTAACCGCAGGGGAAGGTACTCTTGCCAAATGGCGACCTTACAACACCCCTCCCCAGCATCCCTCTCCCCGCCAGGCCCCGGCACCGCCCGGCCCCTCACCTGACTCTGGAGCTCACTCTGTTGCTTGAGGCGAAGGTTTTCCGGGGTGTCTGCCACCATGGTGAAGGACTGCTTGGGGTAGTGTCTGCAGGACAGAAAAAACAGAGTGGGGGTGACTCTGGGGGAGGGGCAGGAGCCTCTGGGCTTCTCACAAAGCACGATCTCCTGGGAACTTCCTCCTATGTCTGGGCACCCCCTGGCCCGGCCCCACAGGAGGACCTCAGTGTCCACTACCAAGGCCGAGGGGAGACAAGCATTTCTCACACTCAGCTGGGACTGGCTGACCTGGGAAGACACAGTAGGCATCAGTGACGGGCCAGCCAAGGAGAACTGTCCTGAGTGAAAGGATGGCCACTGGGACACTCTCTGAGGGTTGAAGGTTACCCTTGTTTGGGGATAATCCATGCCTTGTGCCTACCACACATGGAGGTCAAGGCAACTGGGCCCGGCTGGGGGAAGATGGACACAGGTGAGTCAGGACTAAGCTTTCAGCTAAGACCAGAAGTGGAGACCAACCACGCAGAGGAGAGCAAGGGGGAGACAGAAAAAGAAAGGGACACACATATCCAGGGGGACTTCCTAGAGGAAGTGGTGAGAGAGAAAACACATGATTAAAGTGGTATTTCAAAGGGTTAACAAGGTCCAACCTAATTGGAGGGTAAGTGGGAAGGCCAGCTTGAGGATAAAAAAGGAGGTCACCTGAGTGTGACAGGTAAAATACAGGTTGAATATCCCTTATTGCAAATGCTCAGGACCAGATGTGTTTCAGATTTTGGATTTTTTCTCAGATTTTGGAATATTTGAATATTCATACTGAGACATCTTACGGATGGGACCATTTCCTATATACCTCATACGCATGGCCTGAAGGTAATTTTATGCAATATTTTACATAATTTTGTGCATGAAACAAAATTACTGACTGCTTTTTGACCTATCACCTATCACATGAGGCCAGGTGTGGAACTTTCCCTTGTGGCATCACGTCAGCACTCAAAGCTTTGCATCTTGGAGCACTTCAGACTCTGGACTTTTAGATCAGGGCTGCTCAATCTGTAGTAACAACAGTGAATTAGGCCGGGCATGGTGGCTCACACCTGTAATCCCAGCACTTTGGGAGGCCGAGGCGTGCGGATCACGAGAGGTCAGAAGTTCAAGACTAGCCTGGTCAATATGGTGAAACCCCAGTCTCTACTAAAAATACAAAAATTAGCTGGACGTGGTGGCATGTGCCTATAGTCCCAGCTACTCGGGAGGCTGAGGCTGGAGAATCACTTGAACCCAGGATGCAAAGGTTGTGCTGAGCCAAGATCCTGCCACTGCACTGCAGCCTAAGCGACAGAGCCAGACTACATCTCAAGAAGAAAAAACAAACCAAAACAAAACAAAAAACCAAACAGTGAATGTCTCCCCTGTGCTAAGGGCTTATGTGCCCTAATTCATCGAATTCTCATGCCACTTGTGTGACTGGTACTCAGTGTACCCCTTTGACAGATGGGAGAACTGAGGCCAGAGAGGTTAAACAACACGGCCAAGGCACACAGAGATCCAGATTTGCGCCCAGGCGATCGCTTCAGTTCATGCTGAACTTAGTCGCCAATTTCCAGGCCCAGGACAGCCGGGTCCCCAGCAAAAGGGCCTGGCTTGGAGGCAGCAAAAGCCAGGGCAACCCTCGGAGCCTGCAGAGACCTCCAGAAGAGTCTGGTCCAACTCCCTCATTTCCAAGGAGGAAACAGTGTGCTGGCGCCAGGCCACTTCTCCCTTAGCAGTCTTCATAATTAACTTATTTATCACATCAATGTATTGTCTTCTCTCCACTACTTCTCTGTGAGGGGAGGGATTTTGGGGTCTCTTTTGTTCATTGATTTATCTCAAGCTCCTAGACTAGTAGGCAGTGCTCAGTAAATATTTGTTGAATAAACAAATGTCAGGCTGGGCGTGGTGACTCACGCCTATAATCCCAACATTTTGGGAGGCCAAAGTAGGTGGATCACGTGAGGCCAGAAGTTCGAGACCAGCCTGGCTAACATTGCGAAACCCTGTTTCTATTAAAAATACAAAAATTAGCCGGGCACTGTCGCGTGTAGCTGTAATCCCAGCTACTCAGGAGGCTGAGGCAGGGGAATCGCTTGAACCTGGGAGGCGGAGGTTGCAGTGAGCCAAGATTGCGCCATTGCACTCTAGCCTGGGTGACAGAGCAAGACTCTATTTTTTTTAAAAAAAAGTCACACCAGGAATTAGAGCTGGTGTGGACTAGAACTCAGTCCTTCTCCATCCCCCTCTCATCACAAGGTCCCGTGGCAAACCAGCTGCAGGAGAGACAGGCAGCTCTGAGCCATGTCGTTTGTATGTATTTCTCATACCATGTGCTGGTATGAGAAATGTCTGGGGGTCTGCATGGGCCCCAATTACCTCAGGGACTGGTGGGTGGCCCGTCAGGCCATTTTTAGCCCTGGGTGACCACAGCCCACCACAGCTGTGACCCCTGCAGATCCCTGACTCACAGGCCGCACCCAGGTAAGCGACAGATGGCCTCCTGGAACCTATTTCTAGGCACGTGCCACCCAAAGTTGACACACCCAAGAGCTAGGAACGAGCTGCCCTCTGCTCTGCATGTTCTCCAGCTGCCCACACGGCCGTGCATCAGAGCTACCTGTAAACCGACGACTTCCCTCGAGGCCACCACTTGTGAAGGGCAGGGCTCAGGATTTGGAGACCTCAATCAAGGGAGGCATAACTTTCAAGGGCCCAGTGCAGGGCTCTGGCCCTGCCACTGACTTACTGGGTGACCTTGGCAAATCCTTTTTCCCTTGGGCCACTTTCACTGTCCCGGTTCCAGATGATTCTAGCAGTGCCCCTCCCCCAGCCCTCACCTGGGTCCTGGCCACCCAGGTCAGCCCAGACTCGCAGTTCCTCCAGCAAAGGAAGGGAAGATGAGGAAAGGCAAACACAGCTGGCAACAGACATGGCCTGTGGTGAACGTGTGGCCAAGTCTGGGGTCCGGTCCCCATGCAGCCACGGCCACCCACAGCTGAGGAGCTCCCTTCAAAGTTTCTGTACAATTCCAGGGCAAGGGACGATCAACCATGAGTCTGTTCCTAGAGACCAGAAAGCGAAGATCTCTAGCAGGGCTGGCAGGCCCTGAGGCTCTAAGAGGGAGTGCTTCGGAGACGAGACAACACTCCCCCCAAATCAGAGCCATTCTGCAGACCGGGCAGGGGCTATGTCGAGGAGAGCATATGGAAGTAGAGGTACATGTGGCAGGAGCAGGGTAGGGAAGAGGAGCAGCTCTGGCCCAGTACTGGAAGACTTAATTCTGAGAAGATGGGGCTGCTTAGCATTTGGTGGGGAGGGGTAGAGGCAAGCAGGGCAAACGCATCCTCCAGACCCGGTCTGCAAACCCTGGGGTTTCTCATTTGCCAGAATGCACAGGGTTAAAACAGGCCAGGCTGGGCGCAGTGGCTCACACCCATAATCCCAGCACTTTAGGAGGCCAAGGAGGGCAGATCTCTTAAGCCAGGAGGTCGAGACCAGCCTGAGCTACAGAGCAAGAGCCTGTTTTTAATAAATAAATAAATAAATAAATAAATAAATAAATAAATAAATAAAAACAGGGGCCAGCTCCAGTGGCCCAAGGACCACCAGACAGGTACACCTGACGTGCTCCACCCACTCCACAGTCTGAAGTTCCTACACACACTGCACTGTGCCTCACACACGATGAATATATAGATATGCCCTCTGCACCGATGGGCGCCTCCAAGACACGGAGGCCAGCGGGTCTGCACGCAGCAGCTGCATTGAGGCCATGTCCGCATACCCCCTGCCCCCCACACTGTGTCCCTCTGCTCACCCTACACCCACCGGAAGGTCTCCAGAGCCCCTCCAACATGCAGCAGGCACCCTGGGTGGGGTTGCCAGGTACTTCATCCTCTCTTCAGAAGCACCCTTCCCCCTAGTCTCAGCCCCCAACAGCTGGAGCTCGAATCCCATCAGAAAGGAAGTGGGGATGAGCCAGCCCAGATGTGAGCTCAGCTTAATTTGGCAGGGGTGAGGGAGGATTTTAATCCTGCATCAGATTAATTAGATTAAAGAGGCACTCCAGAGCCTCCAAGCTCCTTCCCCTGCCCCCTAAGCCCAAACCGAGGCAGAGGAAAGCAGGCAGACAGCTCGGGCTATATTCCTCCTGCCAGGTCAACCCTGTCCCCTCCCCACAGCTCATAGTCTCCAGCCCCCAGCCCTGGCGAGAGGACTCTGCCTTTCCCTCTCCCTGCTCACTACGCTTCAGGTTTCCATGGCAACCTCATCTTCAGCTCCAGGCAGGAGAGCAGCAAGAGCTAGAGCGAGAGAGGAGAGGTCTATAGGGGTGGGGGAAGAGACACAGACAGCAAGGGGGTCCTCAACTAAGGAGAAGCCCATGAGGGCAAAGTCAGGAGACTGTGTCTATAGGATCTTTATGGATAATTTAGGTGAGGAGGACAGGTGTCACGGGTTTGTTTGTAGAAGCAAAGGCATGAGAACATCAGTGCTGCACCCCTCCCCCCACCAGCATGCCGGGCTTCAAAGAAAGCTCCAAATGATTTGACCTCCCTCCAGAAACAATTTTTGGGAATTCTACCTTTTCCCTTCCTCCCCACCCCATCCATTACCCCCAGATCCCAGCAGGGATGGTTGGAAATGTGTGCATGCCAACATGGGTGCTAAGACAGACAAGGGGCCACCTGTCCCAGCTGGTGACCCCGCTGGAACCCAACCCCATGACAGACTGGGCCACGGCGAGGAATGACGAACAGGGTGATCAGCTGGGTGCAGGGCAGAGTCCAGAGCACAGCTGTCCTTTGTCCCATAGGCCAGTCTGTATCGGCCCCTTGTTAATCATTCCAAGTAGATGGTGGGCTCTCTGCAGGTGCCCCACCTGTCCTTCCTCCCTGCTGTCAGCTGCTCTGGGGAGTTTGTGGGGAGAGGCGTGGAGACAGCCCCGTAGGACAGGAAGAAGAGGGGCAGGAACAGGGACTGGACAGGATGGGGCAGGGCAAACAGGCAGCTATTGACAGCAGCCTCGGGCTTCAAGACAATTTACAGAGACACAAAGTAACATCTTGGTACACTGCGTCCTGTGCACACGCCACACAGCTTTGGGCTGGCATTCTCATCGTGCCATTTTACAGATGAAGAAACTGAGGTCCAGTGTCAAGGGCAGAAACCTTGTCCAAGGCACTCTCCTCTACACCACAGCTGCCCAGACAGCGAAGGGGAGGCCAGATGGACCCCAGCCACCTCCAGCACTCAGTTCTGGGGAAAGATGTGCTTGGCAGGTTGGGTGCCAAACATAGCACTTCATCCTTCAAACCCAACTCGTTTCCAAGCTCGGCCATTATGAGAGATACTCTGGAGCCTCTCAGCCACACCTACTTAGGAGCTGCCTATCCCTCCGAATTTCTCAAAAGTATATGATACAGGTCGGGCATGTAATCCCAGAATTTTGGGAGGCTGAGGCGGGCGAATCACCTGAGGTCAGGAGTTCAAGGCCATTCTGGCCAACATGGCAAAACTCTATCTCTACTAAAAATACAAAAATTAGCTGGGCATGGTGGCACACACCTGTAATCCCAGCTACTCAGGAGGCTGAGGCAGGAGAATCCCTTGAACCTGGGAAGTGGAAGTTGTAGTGAGCCAAGATCACACGTCTGCACTTCAGCCTGGGAGACAGAGAGAGACCCCACCTCAAAAAAAAAAAAAAAAAGCTGAACGCGGTGGCTCACGCCTGTAATCCCAACACTTTGGGAGGCTAAGGTGGTCGGATCATTTGAAGTCAGGAGTTCAAGACCAGCCTGGACAACATGGTGAAACACCGTCTCTACTAAAAATACAAAAAAATTAGCTAGGCATGGTAGTGGCCTCCTGTAATCCCAGCCATTTGGGAAGCTGAGGCAGGAGAATCGCTTGAACCCAGGAGGCGGAGGTTGCAGTGAGCCGAGACTGCACCATTGCACTCCAGCCTGGGCAACAAGAGCGAAACTCTGTCTCAAAAAATAAAAGTTTAAAAAAAAAAAAAAAAGGATATGATACAGAAGAGGCCCTGTGTCCCAGGAGAGGGGTTATCCGTGAGGACCTCTGGGTGGCCTTCCTGCTCAGTGGGACTACAGAGGCAAGGTTTCTAGACTCACAGGTGACAGGGACAGCTTGTCGGCCACCAGCCTCATTCCCCAGTCCTACCATCAGCCACACTCCAGGGTCAGAAGAAGAACAGGATAGCAAACCCGAAAGCCCAGCGACCTTTCTACACAGAGCCTTGCCCCTTCCAGGCTTGGACCCCTTCAAAAACCACAGCTTTGTGTTCAAGGAGGAACAAAAATACATCAACAAAAGCAACAAGGAGCTTTTGGTTTTACCAAAAGGAAAAAAAAAAAACAGCCCCCACATCCTGCCTCTAGAAAGAGCTGCTGATTCCAAAAGCCCCTGCTGGGAAGGCTGCCCACAGGCGGGAAGGGAGGGCTCCCTGCTAACCCAGTTTCTCACCCATCCGTCCCCTCAGGCCTAAGGGGCTGAAGTGGTGGGATAGGAAGCAACAAGGAGGCATTGTTCAACCAGAGGGAAAAAAAGAGCAGTCAAAACCATCAAGGCTAGACTTCAGGAAGAACTTACCAGCTGTCAGACTGCCGTCAGATTGCACACAAAATGAAAAGAAAAAGAAAAAGCCTGCCCCTGTCGGTAATAGAGAAAGAGAAACAATTCTGCCAAGTTGAGTAAGGCATGGAAACGCAGGCCTGTTTCCTCATCTGTAAAACGTGGGTGTTAGGAAGCAAAGTGACCCCTGAGCCTCCAGGAGGCCTGGAAGACAGGGATTTGGGGGTAAGCGAGGTAGGAGGTCTACCT
Source organism: Theropithecus gelada (assembly GCF_003255815.1). Taxonomy (NCBI): domain Eukaryota; kingdom Metazoa; phylum Chordata; class Mammalia; order Primates; family Cercopithecidae; genus Theropithecus; species Theropithecus gelada. Next base: position 26,821,740 of record NC_037684.1, on the reverse strand, counting down.
GGGGGCCATATTTGGCCACTTGGGCTGGCCATTTATACTTGCCCTCCCCCACACTGTCATCCCTAGTCCCAATTTTTCCAGTCAGAGGCAGAGAATTTTGGGGAGGAGGGAAAGCCCCAGGCCCCAGTACAGGGTTTGCCTACTCCTGCCCCACCCACTTTTATTTTTATTTTCATTTTTACATTTTTTAGAGACAGAGTGTCCCTCTGTTGCCCAGGCTGGAGTGCAGTGGTGCAATCAGGGCTATTTGCAGCCTCAACCTCCCAGACTCAAGCAATCCTCCTGCCTCAGCCTCCCAAGTAGCTGGGACCACAGACATGCGCCACACCACACTTGGCGAATTTATTTTATTTTTTGTAGAGATGAGGCTGGTCTTGAACTCCTGGCCTCAAGCGATCCACCCTCCTCAGTCTCCCAAAGTGCTGGGATTACAGGCATAAACCACTGCGCCCAACCCTGCCCACCTTTTAAAAGCAGCTGTGGCCGGGCGCGGTGGCTCACGCCTATAATCCCAGTACTTCGGGAGGCCGAGGCGGGTGGATCACGAGGTCAGGAGATCGAGACCATCCTAGCTAACACGGTGAAACCCCATCTCTACTAAAAATGCAAAAAATTAGCCAGGCGTGGTGGTGGGCGCCTATAATCCCAGCTACTTGGGAGGCTGAGGCAGGAGAATGGCGTGAACCCGGGAGGCAGAGCTTGCAGTGAGCCGAGATCACGCCACTGTACTCCAGCCTGGGCGACTGAGCAAGACTCTGTCTCAAAAAAAAAAAGCAGCTGGGATTAAAGACAGTTTGCTAGAATCCAGAGACACATAAGCACCCAGCCTTGTCTGGCACAGACCACACCCTACTCCCATCTGATGCCTAGGGGAAGGGGCAGAAACATAGTCCCTGGCTCCCCAGAATCAGGGACCTCTTCACCCTCCTCGGTCTTCACTCCACAGCTCAAGGAAACTGGAGAATGGACCCCAGATATGTGCATTCAGAGAAGAGGGGAAAGGCACAACCAAGTCCCCCACTTTTCCTTGCTCAGCCCATGCCCACCTCCCACTTGACACCTCACAAGCTGGTTCCCCTGGCTGGCAACCCCGCCTCCTGTCAGTAGGGCCCCAAAGAGAAGGGAACAGGCAGTCCTCTAGACTATCTGCAGGGACTTTCTCCGGTCCTCTAGACTATCTGCAGGGAGACAATGATGCAAGTTGATGCTAAGCCAGGGCGTGTGGACTGATCTGCCCCACTTTTGGAAAATCCAGTTTACAAAACAAGTAACAGAGGGCATAAATATCTCTCTCACCAAGAGCAGGCTCACCCCACCCACCCAGAAGCTTCAAGGAAGAATTCGGGCCGGGCAGTGGCTCACGCCTATAATCCCAGCACTTTGGGAGGCTGAGGCAGGTGGATCACCTGAGGTCAAGAGTTCCGGACTAGTCTCACCAACATGGAGAAACCCCGTCTCTACTGAAAATACAAAAATTAGCCAGGCATGGTGGCGGGCGCCTGTAATCCCAGCTACTCGGGAGGCTGAGGCAGGAGAATTGCTTGAACCAGGGAGGCAGAGGTTGCAGTGAGTGAGCTGAGAACGTGCCACTGCACTCCAGCTTGGGCGACAGAGACTCTGTCTCAAAAAAAAGAAACAAAAATAATTCGATTAGCGGTTCTTCCTCCACCACTGGCTATTGTGCAAAAGCCGGGAGTGCACCCTCAACCTTGCCACAGCATTGGCTGCATGGCTGCAGCCCTGAATGTGGAAACACAAAACACAGCCCATTCAGCCCAGCTCCCAAGTCCTCCTCCCCGGCCCCAGCACCGGTGTGGGTGTCTGCCTACACACCAGGCATGTGTGTAACTGCATGCACGTGGGGGTCCGCCACACCAGGCGGGCTGGCTGTGAGCTCTGGCCTGTGTTTTTTCCCCGGCCTCTCCCCCAAACAAGTCTGATGCAAGGACAGAAACAGAAGAGGCCTTTTCACTGCCTACTCTACAGTCACTTTCTAGAACTTAAATCTGAATCTTGAGAAACCACAAGGAAAGATAGCTTTCTTCTCTCTTGACCAGCCCCCTGCAAGATCCTAGCTCCCCTCAGGGCTCAGAGACTAGCCAGAGATAGGCAGAACATAGAGGCCTCCCTGTACACCAAACTCACATACTCGCTGGGTGGGCCCAACTCCCTGGCAAAGTGCCAGAAGAAACCACGTGCCCCTTTGGGTCCTGCACTGGGTTTGGCCCAGCATGGAGCACGTGATGCTTCAGAGAAGGAAGCCAGGTCTGTGGTCCACAAAGCAAGACCAGAACAGAAATGGGAGAAAACTGTACCCTGGTAAACCCAGGATTCAGGAACCTGAATGTCACTCAGGGATAAGACCAGAGGCAGGAAGAAAACGGGAGGAGGCGGGGCTGAGGCGGGTGGATGACCTGAGGCAAAGAGTTTGAGACCAGCCTGGGCAACATGACAAGACCTCCTCTCTACAAAAAACTTAAAAATTAGCATGGTGCCGCACGCCTGTGGTACCAGCTACTAGAGAGGCTGAAGCAGGAGGATTACTTAAACCCAGGAGGTCGAGGCTGCAGTGAGCCATGATCACTCCACTGCACTCCAGCCTAGGTGACAAAAAAAGGAAGTACAAACAAAAAAAGTAAGCAAGCAGGAGGGAATGACAGCAAACACTCGGCCTAGAGCCTGGCACATAGCAAAGTACCCAATAAATTCTCTTTGGTCTAGGGTCCAACATCCCTGGACAGGAATTTTTTTGTGTGTGTCTTTTTTGTTTGTTTGTTTGTTTTGAGATGGAGTCTCGCTCTGTCGCCCAGGCTGGAGTGCAGAGGCAATCTCGGCTCACTGCAGTCCTGGCCTCCCAGGTTCAAGCAATTCTCCTGCCTCAGCCTCCTGAGTAGCTGGGATTATAGGTGCCAGCCACATCTGGCTAATGTTTGATTTTTAGTGGAGATGGAGTTTCACCACGTTGGCCAGGCTGGTCTAGTAGAACTCCTGACCTTAAGCAATCCACTCGCCTCAGCCTCCCAAAGTGCTGGGATTACAGGTCTGGGCCACTGTGCCGGGCCTCCTGGGCAGGAATTTTTAACCATAGGGAAACCAAGGCTCAGACAGGTCCAGAGAGCACTCCTTGCAAGCGGGCCCCACACCTGGTTCATCCCAGAATCCCCATGGGTAACATCTTGGCCCAGCGGACGCAGGGGAGGGAGAATGCCTGCCTTGGGCGAGGTGCTACCACAACTAAAGTGAAACACAGCTGAGTCGCAAATCCCCCAGGTCTCTCTCACTAGTCTCCTTCCCAGGAAACATCCCAACTGGGCCAAAGGTCAACCAGGCACGGCAGAGGCTAGGGTTATAAAAGCTGGAGGAAACATGGAGGGGCCAACCTGCTTCTTTTGGCTGGAGACCAGGAGGGAGACAGGGGAACCTCTGCCTCTGCAAGTTGGAAGCAGCATCCAGAGAAGAAGCCTTCATCTTCTGCCTCTCCAGGCTCCCCCAGCCCCGCAGGAGCCCTCCACCCCACCTTGCGGCAGCTTCCCAAGAAGACAGTAAAAACAATAAGCTGGAACTTTGGATGAGGCCGATAAAAATGCAAAGAAAACAAGGACAAGCCTCTGATTTTTCTCCAGCTCCCAATGCTCACTGAATGCTAGGCTGCTGGAGTCACTGGGCTCCAAGGCTCAGTGTGCTGGGGCGGAGGCTCAGAATCAAGGCTGAGGTGGTCCAGCAACCGAGGGGTTAACTGCCCTGGCTTCTCTGAACCCCACCCCACTCCCCAATGGAGGGAGGAAGTGGCAGAGAACCAGGGCTTGTGTGAGCCCTTAAGAATTTGAAGAATGTCCCATTTCCCTTGTGGGGGTGGGAGGGGTTGGTAGGGGGAAGAGGAACAGTAGAAATTAATATAAGAGAAGGGGCAGCTGAAGGAGGGGCCAGGACAGAACTGCAACCCTTCCTCTACCCAGATAACCCGCCCAGTGCCCTCCTTCTTCCAGAAGGGACGACTTCATGTTGCTTCTTGGGCTTGAGATTTTTATCAGGAATCTGTTTTCCCAGCACCTGGCAGAGGTTAGTATGCATTATAGCAGCAGGCAGGCAATAAATGTCTGCTGAATGAGCAAGCGCCTAGAAAGATGAAAGAGTGGTCTTCGCCAGGGAACAGGAGGGGGTCAGGGAGCAGGGAAGGTTTAGGGTAAGGTTAGGGGTAAGGCTGGAGGTTTAAGCCCCCTTTTTAGACAAGTCCCAAATGCAGGTGAACTTCAGCTGCAAAGAGCCTACTGACTGAGAATTAAAAAAAAAAAAAAAAAAAAAAAAACTGGACTCAAGTCAGATCCTAAATTCATGTGAACACTGAAATTACCATTACTTGAGTTGGTTGAAGTTAAAAAAAAAAAAAAAAAAGTAAAAATACATTTTAAATTTAAAAAAAAAAAAATTGAATTAAGGCGGCAAGGTGGCTTATACCTGTAATCCCGGCACTTTGGGAGGCTGAGGCGGGCGCATCACTTGAGGTCAGGAGTTCGAGACCAGCCTGGCCAACACAGAGAAACCCCGGTCTCTACTAAAAATACAAAAATTAGCTGGGCATGGTAGCGTGCATCTGTAATACCGGTTACTCAGGAGGCTTAGGCACAAGAATCGCTTGAAGCCAGGAGGTGGAGGTTGCAGTGAGCCAACTGCACTCCAGCCTGGGTAATGGAGTCTGTCTCCAAAAAAAAAAAAAAAAGACAAGTTAAAAGAAAAAGAAATTATCATTACTTATAAGTGACTTGACCTTCCAAAACCTCCACCTCGCAGGAGGCGGCAGCTGTGAGGCCCCAATACTGAGTTTGTACTTACTACTCACAAGGTCAACTTGAAGATGGAAAGTTGCTGTACTTTCCCTGTACTGCATGGGACGGGATGGGAGAGGAGGGGAGGTGTTCCTCCAGGCTCTGGGATGGGGGACCCCACCTCTATACTCCCTCCCTACTGTCGGCTGCTGCAGATCCCAGTGCAGAAGGAACACAGTCCAAGATGACTATACTCAAAAAAATACAGTCTCCACAGCCTCCCTCACCAGGCAGGGAAGAGATCTATCTGGCCCAGGCAACACCCTTTATACACCCCCTGCCCCTTCTCAAAAAATGAACACCAAAAGGGCGGACACGAGGCTTCTAGAGAGTTTTCTTGAAAGAACCACTGGAGGAAGGAGCCCCCAAAGCCTAGGAAGTACCAGGTGAGAGAAGGAAACCATCGATTTTGGGGAGAGAAATAAGGGAAGGTAAACAGGAGAACAAAGCCCCCAAACCCAAATACAACAGACAGGTCACTCATTCTTGAAAGACCACGCGGAAAGCCCCCTCTTTTGTAGCAGGAGGCAGTGGAAAGACATGTGCTCACCTTACTGCCCAGAGACTGGGCTAGAGCCAGTCTCTCCCTAACCATCCCATCTTGAGAGTCTCTTCCCTTCCCTAAGCCCCAGTTTCCTCATCTGTACTTTAAATGCACTTTAAATGGGGGATAAAAGCACTTTAAATGGGGATAAAAAGTGCTTGCTTCATCCAGCTGTCGTGAGGATGAAATGTGATGTTCAGGCAGGGGGTGGAAGTGTTCGCCACTGTCACCTTGTGGTTATTGGAAGGGAAGGAAGAACTCACTAGGGGAGGGAGCCAAAGCACCCACCCAGTCCCCTGCCCAGAACAGGACTCACGCGTTGCAGTAGGGCTTCTTCTCGTAGCCCTTGTAGTTCTTCATGTTCAGTGTCATCTTGCAAGTCTCGCAATGGAAGCATGCTTTATGCCAGAACTGGGGATGGAGACAGAAGGAGGACATACATCAGATACCAGGACTTCTGAAAAAGGGGCTCAGGCCCTGGGAAGGGGCACTCTGGAGCTGCTAGGACTGTCCTAGGCCCATGGCTATGGGGAGAACATGGAATTATCCCAGGTGAGCTGGGGGCATCTCAGGTCACAGTCTTTGGCACTCACCTCTCCTCTCTCCTTCCTCATCCTCCACCAATGGGCCATTTGAACCCAGGAGGAAGAGAAGGGCAGGCATGAAGGACGGCGGGAAGAGACCAGTTATAGTGGCGGCAGCAGCCCCCAGGTCAGCTCCACCCTCCCCAGGGAACCCCTCCTGCCCAGAGCCGCGGCAGCAGCCCCCAGGTCAGCTCCACCCTCCCCAGGGAACCCCTCCTGCCCAGAGCCGGAGAGGCCTCATTGCTTATGCAAAGCTGTGCTGGGTTGCTAGGGAGCAGCCGCTGAACATGAAGGATGAAGGAGCAGCTCCTCTGGCCGGACGGAGGCCTCAGAAGAGGAAGGCCCAGCCCCCACACACCCAGGCCCGGAACCCAGGTGCTCCTAGCTCCTGGACCAGAGCCCAGCACACCCGCTAGACCCACATAAGCCCCAGGTGGTGCTACAGCTCCAATACCTCCCACTTCCTGTGGGATGCCCAGCCAGAGGAGTGGGCTGGGTGTCCCAGGCTCTGTCAACACACCACATCCTTTCTACCCTTCCTTCATCCTCCCCCACCCCAGTGGGAGGGCAAGAGAGCGCCCAGCAGCGGGTCCCCCACTGAGGCACTGAAGGGCTCTGCTTCAAAGCCTTGAAGGTAGACACCTCCAGAGTGGACATCAAAGCTCTACCCCACTAATTGTATGGCCTTGGGCGGGGCCCTGCACCTCAGGGGAGCCCACTTCCTGGTGTGTAGAATGGATGTAATAACACCTGGCCCTCCTGGGATTGTCCAGAGCTCAGGAGAAATCACCTTCAAAGCCCTCAGCACAGCATTTGGCACCTCTAAGCACTCAGATGTCAGGTGCTGGGCACCGCAGATGTGAACCTCAGCTGAGGGAGTCAGGGCTCACACTGGAGATTGTGTGTGTTGGGGTGCAGAGGGGCTTCACTGTGCCAACCACAGCTCCAATCCATTCATGCGTGTGAGAATGTGGCACACAGGGCCCATCCAGGGTGGCTGACGGAGGGAAAAGAGTGATGACAGAAAGAGAACTGATCTAGGCCAGGAGCGGTGGCTCACGCCTATAATCCCAGCACTTTGGGAGGCTGAGGCAGGCGGATTACCTGAGGTGGGGAGTTCAAGACCAGCCTGGTCAACATGGTGAAACTCCGTATCTACTAAAAAATATCAAAAAATTAGCCAGGTGCAGTGACGCATGCCTGTAATCCCAGCTACTCGGGAGGCTGAGGCAGGAGAATCGCTTGAACCCAGGAGGTGGAGGTTGCGGTGAGCCGAGATCACGCCACTGCACTCCAACCGGGGGTACAGAGCAAGACTTAATCTCAAAAATAAATAAATAAATAAGCCAGGTATGATAGCGCGTGCCTGTAATCCCAGCTACTTGGGAGGCTGAGGCAGAAGAATCACTTAAACCCAGGAAGTGGAGGTTGCAGTGAGCCAAGATTGTGTCACTGCACTCAGCCTGGGCGACAGAGCAAGACTGCCTAAAGAAAAAAAAAAGAGAGAGACAGAAACGATCTAACAGCCTCCATGTGGCAGCCTGGAGGGGTCTTTGTGGAACTGCTGAGAAGTACTGATGCTTAGGCAAACCCGTGACAACAGGATCTAATTCACCCCCAGAAGCCCAGGATGATGCCCTGGATCACCATCAAATAGGGGTCCACTGCCAGGACCCCAGAATAATCCAGGCCACCTGAGTGACCTGGCTGGCCTGTCCCTGCCCCATTTCCCAGCAGTCAAGGGAGACATTCCCCACTCTGAAAGAAGGAGGCCAGAAGGCAGGCCCCGGGGACTTTTGAAGGAGCCCAGCCAGAGCTGGTTCTTGGCCATTTGTCAAGGAATTCCCCCAAGGCAATGCTTTTCAAAATGTGGTCTCCAAACTTCGGAGAGGTGCTTCTGAGACACTGGGAGGAGGGGATAGCAGAAAGAAGGCTGAGAATCTGGCATTCAACCTCCCCTACCATGGCCCACTTCAACCAGAGACCCCCAGGGTAATTTCAGGGAGAAATCGCCTTCTAATAGGGTACTGGTTCCCTATCAAGAAGACCCAAAGGAAAAACCTAATGGTGGAATGTTAAACAGAGTGCTAGGAGAACCACTCTTGAGGAGGAAGGCCAGCCAGAAGTCTGGAAGCAAAGAAGTGGTGGGTCTAAGCTTGGCCCCCTCCCCAACCTGGGCCTACCCCAGTGACCCAGGTCCCCTAAACTCCCATGTGGCAACTTACAGACTCCTTCTGGTGCATAACCCCAACACACAGAACCCACTGGGGACACGAAGACAGGGTGGTCCCTGCCCCCACAGGCCCCTGAAGTGACAGCCCCACTCCCTCCCCCAGTGACTGGGAGGCATTGGCAGGGTGCCCCAGCCTTGTCACTACCCAGTCTGCTGGCCTCTACCTACTTAGCTGCACATGCCCCTGCCTGGGCCCCCGCCTCCTGCTACCCCCACAGGGGCCTGCCAGCAAAAACATTCTCCAGAATCCAGACCATGACCCACTTTCTCTCTCTCTCTCTCTCTCACACACACACACACACGCACACACACACACTCACACGCACACACACACGAAGGGCTACACACTATCCTAGGACGGGGGACCTCCAAGTCTGCCTCCTGATTGAGGTTGGGGAGACAAAGGGAGAGAGACCCCTATTCCAGATGGCCAGGTCTCCACCTAGAGCCAAACCCCTTGGAGGAGGAGGGTGGGGTGTACTGAGCAGGCAGGGGGCACAGGGCCAACACCGCACCCAGGGGTTCCAAAGACCCCTCCAGGCTGCCACGTGGAGGAAGCAGAGCCCCTCTTCAAGGGGATGGTGCCTATTTCTATCAGTTCCTTCCCACCTCCCTCACAGGCCCCACACTCTCATCCAGACACACGAGGGTGGGGCAGAGGAGGGTGGTCACCTGTCCCCCTGCAGGGGGCTCCCAGCAGAAAAATGGAAACCAGTTACTATGAAGCACAAGTGTCAAGTGGAGCTGCAGCCACTGTCTCCCGGAGTGCTGGAGGGTCAGGAGAGGAGGCCACTCCACCCCTAATGCCTGGCACCTCCAGCGGCTTCAGGCGACTCCCCTCCCCTCTGGAGGAAGGCCCCAAGGTTCAAGAAAACCCACCAGCTCCTTACACTGTGTCCTTTTTGGGGTAGGAAAATTGTGGGGAGGGGAGGCAGAAAATGGCCAGTCCCTCCACAGCCGCTGTGAGCCTAGCCTGGACCCTAAGATGAAAGAAACCCTGTCTTGTCTCAATGGGGTCTGGGGAAGGACACTGTCAGGGAAATATGTCCAGAGGATCCCACAGTGACCCCGTCTGCCTCTGCCCTGCCCCATGGGCTCTGTCCTAGAGCAAGAGCCCCCCCTCTTTTTTTTTTTTTTTTTTGAGACGGAGTCTCGCTCTGTCACCCAGGCTGGAGTACAGTGGCCGGATCTCAGCTCACTGCAAGCTCTGTCTCCCAGGTTTATGCCATTCTCCTGCCTCAGCCTCCCGAGTAGCTGGGACTACAGGCGCCCGCCACCTCGCCCGGCTAGTTTTTTTGTATTTTTAGTAGAGACGGGGTTTCACCGTGTTAGCCAGGATGGTCTCGATCTCCTGACCTCGTGATCCGCCCGTCTCGGCCTCCCAAAGTGCTGGGATTACAGGCTTGAGCCACCGCGCCCGGCCGAGCCCCCCCTCTTTTAAAGACCCCAGGCAAGATGATTTCAGCGAAGCATTCCTGGGCCTCAGGACTCAGGAGGAAAGTGCACCTCGAGGCATGCTCCTTCCTGCTCCCTGCAAAGTCCATGGTTTCCCTGTTCACAGAAACCAGACAGACCCTACCCCTGCTGCCCTGCCCGTTAGAGGCCTCTCAGCCTGGATCCAAGGCTCCAAAGCAGGGTCACCTTGATCTTCCCTTGCCTATTGATCTTCCCTTGCCTACCTGCAACCCACTCTACAGAAAGGTAAACAGGCTGGTAGGGGCAGAAGCCTGCAAGGATATCCCTCACTTGGGACAGCCTGTCCCTCCATGGCTCTGGGTTGGGGGGGATGTGGCAAGCTTCGTGTCACTGTGCCTGCAGCCTGGCACCTTGGCCTCTGAACCCAGGCTACCTGGGGTAGCCATGACTCAGGGATGGAGTATGAGGCGGTCTCTTCCCTTCCTGTTGCCCAGGGTTACAGTTTCTCCCTCCTGCAGAGGCAATGCCAACCCCACCCTGGCCGGGTCACCGGCCTAGCTCAGTTGGCCACCTGACCCGCTGGCTTAAAGGTACAGATCTCTGCTGCACCTCCACAAATTCCGAGGAGGACAGGACTATTCCCAGTGGCCCCACTCCCCCATACAAGACCCCAGGCCCAGAGCATTCCTCCAGATAGGGTCACGAAGGGATGGGACCCACTTTTGGCACAAATGAGATAGAAATAAAATATAAATGTGTATAAATAAAAGTACTTTATACTGGCAGAAGAGCTGAGCAGAAAGAACTGTGGATATGAATTTCAGCTCTAAGAGAGGGAGATGAGCCACACGGGCTACCTGAGCCTCCGTTTATGGGGTACATCATTTACAAGAGCACACACACCTACTTTGTGAAGCTGCTGTGAAGACTCAGCCCAGCATATTGCGATAACTAGTAGCTATTATGGAGGGATGATCCCAAGATGATGGTGGGGTACTCTAAGCTTCAGCTAGCAAAACGGGGTACCACAGCTGTGAGGACCTCACCCCCTTCGAGTGGGGAGGGAGCGCTCAGACAAGCAGAGGCAGAGGGCCTGCCCTAACGGGGGATTCCAGGGGACCTGGCAGCAGTCCAATCCTCTACCTCTACCTGTTTTCAGAAACCTGGGGAAGCAAGCCAGGAAAGAGGGACACGGCAAGATTCTTGACAACACAGCTCCCTAGATACAAAGCAGGTGCACAAAGTAGGTGCTCAATAAATATTTGTTGAATGAGCAAATGAGGTCACCCTGTTTCTCCCCCAGCTCTAATCCCAGAAGTCCTCTGGAGAAGCAAATCTCGACCTCCTTCCTCAAACACTGTCATCAGCAATACATATTTATCCAGCTTGCAAAGCATGCTGGGTACTGCAGGTTGGGGGCAGGGTGGCCTTCAGAGGTGACAAGGTTTTTACCCACCTATGCCTTTGGGAGATAAGGCTCAGGGAGGAGAAAAGGCTGAAACCAAGGACACAGTCTGTGCTTTGGGCCACGTAGGGGGCTGAGTGCCATGGGGGACTGTAGAGAAAAGGGTGAGTCTAATTTGACTCTTTTGCTGTAAATGGGAGGTCTTGGGAAGTTAGTTAGCAACTATGGGAATGAAGTTGCCTATGGGACTGAAGGTTCCCCCTCCTCCCTGGTCTCAGCCCAGCATCCTCCAGGCACTGGCTCACCATTCCTGGTGCCTATCCTTACAGCCTGGAGCAGGTGGGGAGGAATACATCTGATACATGGATATTTCAGGTCTCCTGCTCAGTACAGGGGGCAAGGTCTCTCCAGGGCCACTTCCTATAGGGAGAATTCTAAAAAGAGGAAGGAATCACCAACTCCTACTTCCCTGGGCAACCCCCACTTGAACGTCCTCTTCCAGCTAGGGTAAGAGAACTGGGGAGGGCACCCTGCAGCATCCCTGCTCCCCTCCCCTTGGATACACGGCACTGAAGGGCTTTCCAAGGGGAGTGGTATGGAGCTGAACAGAGCATCCCAGAGAGGTAGGGAGGGCATAGTCTATACAGCACCCTCTTTAGCACTCAGGGACTTTAGTGCACTGCCCCACCTTCAAGGAAATGACATCATCATACCCATCTGACAGATGGTAAAAACTGAGGCCTAAAGACATTCAAAAAACTCGTGGGAGCAGACCTGGAACAAGGACCCAGTCTCCCAACTCCTAGGGTGGCAATCCTGCCTTCATGTTTTGCTTTTTCCTTATACGGGTGAAGTGCCCTCTGCCTCTTCCCAATTCATGACTGTGGAGAAAGGGACCACAGGGAACTCAAGATGCAGAGGCCAAAATCTCTGCCACGAGGGGAGGGCAAAATCCCAGTATGCAAGGACAGGTACATTCTCAAGGGGAGACTTCATCATCTGATAGCTCTAAGCTCAAGTCCTGCCCAACAGCGGCTGGCATGGTCACAGGCAGATCAATACCTTTCCTGTGCCCACAATATACCCCCTCCTCTCCTCCTGCCCAATCAAGCCCAGGACCAGGAGGGACAGTGACACAGCAGCGGCCCCATATGCTCACACTCCCCAAGAGCAAGTTCAAATGTGTTTCAGAACCTCCAACCCCACCTCCTCACCCTGACTCAGAGGCCAAAGGTCACTGAGGAAGTTCACACCCTAAGGGGGAGGGGAGAGACAAGGTGTCCAATGAACTATCCTCTCCTGAACAAAACCCGGCTCCAGGTCAGTAATGAACTTGGCCCCAGGGCTCTGTACGCCTCTTTCATCCAGTGTTCCCACCCTTGCACCCCTCCTCCATCCAGTCCCCCCAGCCCTCTCAGTTCAGATACCTGGACTTGGAGCCAGCTTTGGGTGATGGACGAAAGACGCGGTGAGGAAGAGCACAAAATCACAGAGGCCTCCCCTCCAGACTGGGGAGGAGAGGGGATGCAGAGGGGCAGGTTTTACCTTAGGATCTTACGGAGCTTACAAGAGGACAGGATCCTACACCAAACTGTACGGGAAACGCCCAGTTCTACTCTCCAACCCCCCCTCCAAAAGTCTAATGGCAACCAGATGAACAAGTCCAGCATTGGGGAGACAGGGCCCCCAGGGGGCAGTGAATCTCCACAAGGCCACCATCCCTCCCCCCGCCGCCCATACCTCCCCCTTTCCTCGGCTTCCCCAGAACTCAGCCAACCCCACCCTCCATTGGAGAAACCTGCTTTGAAAAGTTAGCTCTTTGTTCTTCCACGCGATCTCCTGGCTCTGAGCACAATTTCAGGAGATCTCAGCGAAGCACCCCCCACCCACCCTAATCCAGCACCCGACCCCACCCGGCTCAGGCTGGGCGGCCCAGCACCGGGAGTTGGCTTTTAATTGGAGGTGGGGGTTGGGAAGCTATGGAGGAGGTCTGCGAGTCCTTTAACCACTCAATCACCAAGGGGGCCTCAGGTCGTTCAAAATCGGGGGTCTTGCGGCGGAGCCCGGGTCCTTACCCGAAACCCCCCGCATCAGATGCCACATTCGCAGGCTGATAGCCCCCGCCCCGCCAGGCCAGGAAGCGAGGCCATCCCCCGCCGGAACGGACGGTTTCGCAGGGCCCCCCAGCCTCTGCCCCGCCCCCCTCCGCCCCCTCCACCAGCGCCCCGCGCTTCCGCCTACTTGGCGCTAGGCGCGGAGTGGAGAGGGAGCGGCCGTCTCTTCTCACTCTCCAGGCCCTAGGGGGCGGGACTGCACCCCTAACCTTCCCCCAACACACCCCGGGGCCTGGCTTCCCTGCTTCTCTCCCGTCCTCCCAACCCCAGGGCACAGAGCCCACCCCTCTCCAGCACCGGCTGCCCGCTACGCGTGGACTCCCCGCCTCGCCCCAGATCTCCTGGTTTCCAGATTGGGATGTGTCCCCACACCCCATGACACCGCCCGCCCGCCCTCCCTCCATTCTCCTGGGATCGCGGGGATAAGGCAGCAAAGACCCAGCCCTTCTCTCCTCCCTGGATTCAGAGCACTGCCGGGGATTGCAAAGACGCGTCTCCCGGTCCCGGGCTCACCTTATCCAGACAGTTCACCTTCTCCGTGGGATACACGATCTTGCCGCACCGGGCACAGTTGGGGTTCATGGTTCCGAGAAAGGCTGGGGCGGGGACGTCGGAGCTCTAGCGCGTCCTCTTCCCCAAGGCGAGCTGGCGGGAGGCGGCCGCGGCTGCAACTACACAGGCGGCAGCGACGGCGGCTGGAGCTGGGGAACTGGCCTCCGCCTCCGCCCTCCTTCCCCTAATAAACACAGCGGGGAGGAGGGGCTGCACCGGGGCGGGCACGCGCCTCGGGTGCGGGCGAGGGCACGCGCAGCGAGGCGCGCTCCCCGGGCGACGTGGGGCTGCGCGGGGGCGGGTTCCTGGGGGGAACTGCGCGGCCAGAGGTGCCGGCGCCCCGGCGCTCCCAGGCTGACTGCGCCCGGTGCCCCGGGCCCTTCCCGAGCCGGAGGCGGCGCAGAGCCAGGCCGGCTGCACATCTGGGGCGCTCGGGCTGCAGGAGGCGGGCTAACCCCTTAAGACCGTCGAGGGTGGGGTTGGAGCCCTCCTGAACGCCGGAACTGATTCACCGCATTCGGGGACTTTCCTTTCTACCGGTTGCTACCGGGCATGAATCTACAGACCGAACGGGGACCCCCTGCCCTGCCCCTCTTAACTCTCTTCCGGCCCACACCCTTTCCCACATTTGTGGGGCGGAACCCGTCCCTCCCTCTTGGACCCTGCGCGCTGCCGGGCCCGGGCTAGTGCTTCCCTCCCCGAGCCCCTGCAGTGCACCTTCCCTGGGTTCCCCGGATGCGGGCACCGTCTGCGTTCAGCATGACCCCTTTTCTTCTGCATTCCTTTCTCTTTATGTTACACCCTACCACAGAGTAGCAGCTGCAACAATGCTTAGTACCCAAAGAGCCGCCTCCAGGCGCTGGTGCGGCGCGGGGGTATAGCTCAGTGGTAGAGCATTTGACTGCAGATCAAGAGGTCCCTGGTTCAAATCCGGGTGCCCCCTCGGTGGCTTTTCCTTCCACTTGTTAACCAACCATCTGTTTTTCATTCTTGATTCATATTTTAACATTGGGTCCTGACTACAAAGAAAAAAAGGTGAAAGAAGTATCTTCCTCATTTTTCAGCCTTAGCAGAAAGCTTTCGGTTTTACTTTGTGCTCAGCGGGTGGAGGAGCGGGTGGGTATAAAAGCTGCGCGAACGCATTACTCGCGCCAGAGGTGTAGGGATCTCTGTGGCCAGGGCTGCCAGCCTCAGATGAATCAGACAGTTCGAGGTGCCGGGTTTGAGGGACAGAATGTTTCCAATGGGGGTAGGGAGACAGGAGAACGCCTCAAGTTGGCGTTCCTTTTGGGATTGGAGGGTGGGTCAAGCGAGGGAAACCCATAGACACAGCCCTTCTCCAACTTCAACTTTCTGTATTAATAGTGACATGGACGTGCTGTGTTCATCCTTGACTATTAATGTACAAAAGTAAAGTTATATCCCAATGCAAACTGAGATAAACGAATACAGTGTTTCTCAAACTTGAACGTGCATCAGAATTACCTGCAGGGCTTGTTAAAACCCTCCTAGTTTCTGATTCTGTAAGGGGGCACCGAGAATTTGCATTTCTACCAAGTTTCCAGGTGCCGCTGGTGCTGCTGGTGTGGGGACCACATTTTAAGAACCACTGAAGTGAGAATAAAAGGCCGTGGAGTTTCATAACCTAAAGATGAGAACAAATATCTGCTGGCTGCGTGCCTGACAGTGTCACTGTTGGGCCGGAGGAAAATGGTAAGTGTGACGAGAGACAAGGGCGTCCCCCTCAACTAGGTTTTGCCCAAAAAAAGGAAAAATAAGGGAGAAAGGAAGAGGCGTGCTGCCTGGGTCAAAGGGCAGCTGCTATATTTTAAACCCGGAATGTGATTGTGTCATGCCTCGGACCCCGGGAAAACGCGCATTTTTTTTTTTCTCCTGGCTCCCATTACTGTGAGCTGCATCGCTAGGCTGAACAGAGAGATCACAGATCAGCAGACCTGCGGTTCCGTGCAAAAAACCCAGGAGGAACCAGTTTTACCCCTCCTTTAGGCCTTGGACTTTCCATCTATAGCTTATCAAGCCAAAGCCCTGCCTATGAGCTAAGTAAAGAAGGAAGAGGGAAAACTGTTCGCTGTTTACCTTCTACCTTCTGTGCCCTGTCCTATTCGAGTTCGCGAATATATGAAGACCTCTGAAATTGGATTCTTTCTCCTAGTTTTCATAGTCAAGTACGAACTACTGCCCCGTTCAAGACACATTTTTTAACCCCAAAACAAGTTATAATTATCGTTAAACCAATGGGCATCGGAGATGGGAATCGATCAACGCCTTTGTTCTACAACTGAGACTACTAGTGCGCTTCTCGCCACTTGGGGTATGAGGACTCAGGTCCACCTAAAGGCAGCCTCTGGTTGCTGCTTTCTCCCTCTAGGGTACGGGAATCCTTTCAAGGTGAAAATTAGGTAGGTGGAAGATACAAAGGACACTTCCGGTGACTTTTGGATTCAGAACTCGCTAACTCAGGTTATTCCTGCATGACTGTGAAAAGAGGTAAAACAACGCGAGGGGGCACCCGGATTTGAACCGGGGACCTCTTGATCTGCAGTCAAATGCTCTACCACTGAGCTATACCCCCTCTGCTGGACGCCCTTTGGGAAATTCTTTTTACAGCGATCGATCCCAAAATGTTCACACTTTCACCATTTGTTCAAAATTAGTGTCTCTTTGCTAGATTATACTGAAACTACCAATGAGGAAGGGGAAATTTAAAAAGTAGGCCAAAATAGGCCGGGCATAATGGCTCACGCCTGTAATCCCAGCACTTTGGGAAGCCGAACCGGGAGGATCACGAGGTCAGGAGTTCGAGACCAGACTGACCAAGATGGTGATAAACCCCGTCTCTACTAAAAATACAAAAATTAGCCGGGCGCGGTGGCGGGCGCCTGTAATCCCAGCTACTCGGAAGGCTGAGGCAGGAGAATCGCTTGAACCCGGGCGGCAGAGGTTGCAGTGAGCCGACATCGCGCCCCTGCACTCCAGCAGGGGCAACAGAGTAAGACTCCGTCTCAAAAAAAAAAAAAAAAGGCTAGGCCAAGACGTGGTGGCAGTTTGAAAAGTATGTGAATTTAGGTGCCAATCTGCTTTTTCTAGGTTCGTTACTTTTTTTTTTCCCCCAGACGGAGTCTTCCTCTGTAACCCAGGCTGGAGTGAGTGCAGTGTGGCGCAGTCTCGGCTCACTGCAACCTCCGCCTCCCGGGTTCAAGCGATTCTCCTGCCTCAGCCTCCTGAATAGCTGGGAATCCAGGCGCCCGCCGCCGCGCCCGCCTCCTTTTTGTATTTTTAGTAGAGATAGGGGATTCGCCGTTTTGGCTAGGCTGGTCTCCAACACCTGATTTCGTGATCTGCCCGCCTCGGCCTCCCAAAGTGCTGGGATTACAGGCATGAGCCACCGCGCCCCGCTTGGTTCAGTTTGTTTGTTTGTTTGTTTGTTTTCCATTTTGTGGAGAAGGGGGCAGGTGGTGGGTGAAGGAGGCTGTCTCCCAATGTTGCCCAGAGACGGAATTTCGCTCTTGTTGATCAGTCTGGAGTGCAATGGCGCGATCTCGGCTCACCGCAACCTCTGCCTCCCAGGTTCAAGCGATTCTCCCGCCTCAGCTTCCTGAGTAGCTGGGATTACATGCATGCACCCCACGCCTGGCTAATTGTGTATTTTTAGTAGAGACGGGGTTTCTCCATGTTGCACAGGCTGGCCTCGAACTCCCTACTTCAGGTGATCCGCCCGCCTTGGCCTGCCAAGGTGCTGGGACTTGGGACTACAGGCGTGAGCCGCCACTCCCAGCCTAGGCTCAATTCTTTTTTTTGAGATGGAGTCTTGCTCAGTCAGGCTGGAGTGCAATGGCGCGATCTCGGCTCACTGCAAGCTTCGCCTCCCGGGTTCACGCCATTCTCCTGCCTCAGCCTCCCAAGTAGCTGGAACTACAGGCGCCCGCCGCCACGCCCGGCTAATTTTTTGCATTTTTAGTAGAGACGGGGTTTCACTGGGTTAGCCAGGATGGTCTCGATCTCCTGACCTCGTGATCCGCCCGCCTCGGCCTCCCAAAGTACTGGGATTACAGGCGTGAGCCACCGCTCCCGGCCCGGCTCAATTCTTTATCCAAAATCGCACTCATCTCTCCCCACTAACAAGTTAGAGAACAATCTCCTGCAAAACTGGATAGAGAAAGTTTTTCCTTGGTCTCTCCAAAAAGAATAGGAACACTGGCCCGGCGCGGTGGCTCATGCCTGTAATCCCAGCACTTTGGGAGGCTGAGGCGGGCGGATCACGAAGTCAGGAAATCGAGACCATCCTGGCCAACATGGCGAAACCCAGTCTTTACTAAAAATACAAAAATTGGCCGGGCGCGGTGGCTCAAGCCTGTAATCCCAGCACTTTGGGAGGCCGAGACGGGCGGATCACGAGGTCAGGAGATCGAGACCACCCTGGTGAACACGGTGAAACCCCGTCTCTACTAAAAAATACAAAAAAACTAGCCGGGCGAGGTGGCGGGCGCCTGTAGTCCCAGCTACTCCGGAGGCTGAGGCAGGAGAATGGCGGGAACCCGGGAGGCGGAGCTTGCAGTGAGCTGAGATCCGGCCACAGCACTCCAGCCTGGGTGACAGAGCAAGACTCCGTCTCAAAAAAAAGAACAAAAAAAAAAAAAAAAAAAAAAAAAAAAAATACAAAAATTACCCGGGCGTGGTGGCGCATGCCTGTAATCCTAGCTATTCAGGAGGCTGAGGCAGGAGAACTGCTTGAATGCGGGAGGTGGAGATTGCGGTGAGCCAAGGTCATGCCATTGCACTCCAGCCTGGGCAACAAGTTTCACTCTCAACAAGAGCGAAACTCCGTTGCAAAAAAAAAAAAAAAAAAAAAAAAAAAAAAAAGAAAAAGAAAGAAAGAAAGAGGCCGGGCGCGGTGGCTCAAGCCTGTAATCCCAGCACTTTGGGAGGCCGAGACGGGCGGATCACGAGGTCAGGAGATCGAGACCATCCTGGCTAATACGGTGAAACCCCGTCTCTACTAAAAATACAAAAAACTAGCCGGGCAAGGTGGTGGGCGCCTGTAGTCCCAGCTACTAGGGAGGCTGAGCCAGGAGAATGGCGTAAACCCAGGAGGCGGAGCTTGCAGTGAGCTGAGATCTGGCCACTGCACTCCAGCCTGGGCGACAGAGCAAGACTCCATCTCAAAAAATAAAATAAAATAAATAAATAAAGAAAGAAAGAAAGAAAGAGAGTAGAACGATGGTTGCCAGGGGCTGCGGGGAGTTGCTGATCAATAGGTCTAAAATGTCAATTCTGCAAGATGAAAAAACTCTAGAAATCGGCTGTACAACCTTGTGCCTTTAATTAAGAATACTGTATTGTATAGTTGAAAATCTAAGAGGGTCCGCCAGACATGGTGGCTCATGCCCGTAATCCCAGCACTTTTGGAGGCCAGGGCAAGAGGATCACTTGAGCCCAGGAATTTGAAACCAGTCTGGGCAACACAGTGAGACTCCCATCTCTACAAAAAAATTTAAAAATTAGCCAGATGTGGTGGTATGTACCTGTAGTCCCAGCCACTTGGGAGCCTGAGGCAGGAGGATTGCTTGTGCCCAAGAGGTCAAGGCTTCAGTAAGCCTGGGTGACAGAGCAAGACTCTGTCTCAAGAAAAAAAGAGAGAGAAGCCAGTTGGGAATCTATTGTAATAATATAGGTCAGAGATGGTGGTGATGGCTTAGACTATAGTGTTGTATTAGTTTTATATTACTGATGGAACAATTTACAGTCTATTTGCATAAAATAACAGAAATGTATTATCTTCACAGTTCTGGAGGTCAGAATCCCAAAATCAATTTCACTGGGCTGGCCTGGTGAGGTGGCTCACTCCTGTAATCCCACCACTTTGGGAGGCCAAGGCAGGCAGATTACAAGGTCAAGAGTTCAAGACCAGGCCAGGCGCGGTGGCTCAAGCCTGTAATCCCAGCACTTTGGGAGGCCGAGACGGGTGGATCACAAGGTCAGGAGATCGAGACCATCCTGGCTAACACAATGAAACCCCGTCTCTACTAAAAATACAAAAAAATTAGCCGGGCGTGGTGGCGGCGCCTGTAGTCCCAGCTACCTGGGAGGCTGAGGCAGGAGAATGGCGGGAACCTGGGAGGCGGAGCTTGCAGTGAGCTGAGATCGCGCCACTGCACTCCAGCCTGGGCGACAGAGCGAGACTCCGCCTCAAAAAAAAAAAAAAAAAAAAGAGTTCAAGACCACCCTGGCCAATATAGTGACATCCCTTCTCTACCAAAAATACAAAAATTAGCCAGGCGTGGTGGCTCATGCCTGTAGTCCCAGCTACTTGGGAGGCTGAGGCAGAAGAATTGCTTGAACCCAGGGGGCAGAGGTTGCAGTGAGCCGAGATGGTGCCACTGCACTCCAGTTGGGTGACAGAGCGAGACTTCATCTAAAAAAAAAAAAAAAATTTCACAGGGCTAAAATTAAAATGTTAGTACAGCTGCATTCCTTCTGTAGGCTTCAGGGGAGAATCTGTTTCCTTGACTCTCCCAGCCCATAGAGGCCGCTACATTGCTGCCTCATTGCCTCTTCCCCAATTGTCAAAGCTGGCAGCATATCCCGCCTCCCTCTAGCCTCGGCTTCCATGCTTCCATGTTACCATCTCCTCTCTCTGTGACTCTTATCCTCCTGCCTCCCACCTCCTGCCTCCCTCTTATAAGGACCTGTGGCATTACACTGAGCTCACCTGGATAATCCAGGATAATCTTCTCACATCTCAATATATTTAATTTAATCATATCTGCAAAGTTCTTTTTATCATGAGAGGTAACATAGTCACAAATAGATTCACAAGGAGACTGATGTGTAGACAGGTTTGGAAGGTCATTATTTTGTCTATTACGAATAGGAACAAGTAGAAACAGCTGAGCTGGAGAAGAATGCAGGTGACCGGGCACAATGGCTCACACCTGTAATTCCACCACTTTGGGAGGCCAAGGCGGGCAGATCACCTGAGGTCAGGAGTTCCAGACCAGCCTGGCCAACGTGGTGAAACTCCATCTCTACGACAAATACAAAAATTAGCTGGGTGTGGTGGTGGACGACTGTAATCCCAGCTACTTGGGAGGCTGAAGCAGGAGAATCGCTTGAACCCAGGGGTCAGAGTTTGCAGTGAGCCAAGATCGCACTCCTGCACTCCAGCCTGGGTGACAGAATGAGATTCCATCTAAAAAAAAAAAAAAAAAAAAAGGCGGGGCGCAGTGGCTCACACCTGTAATCCCAACACTTTGGGATGCCGAGCACAGGCGGATCACGAGGTCAGTAGATTGAGACCATCCTGGCTAACACAGTGAAACCCCATCTCTACTGAAAATACAAAAAAAGAAAATTAGCTGGGTGTGATAGCGGGCACCTGTAGTCCCAGCTACTCCAGAGGCTGAGGCAGGAGAATGGTGTGAACCTGGGAGGCGGAGCTTGCAATGAGTCAAGATTGCGCCACTGCACTCCATCTTGGGTGACAGAGCAAGACTCCGTCTCAAAAAATTTAAATAAATAAATAATAAATAAATAAAAAAAGAATGCAAGCATCGAGATTGATGACACATGGCAGGGAAGCCCAGCCTGATTTTTTTTTTTCTTTTTTTCCTGCCTGGCTGATTCCGGCCTATAATCCCAGCACTTTGAGAAACCGAGGCTGCAGCCCAGCTTTGAGACCAGCCTGGGCAATGTGGCAAAACCCCATCTCTACAAAGTAAAGAAAGAAAGGGCCTGGCGTGATGGCTTACGCCTGTAATCCCAGCACTTTGGGAGGCC
The DNA here is from genome assembly GCF_003255815.1 of Theropithecus gelada. Lineage (NCBI taxonomy): Eukaryota > Metazoa > Chordata > Mammalia > Primates > Cercopithecidae > Theropithecus > Theropithecus gelada. The sequence continues at coordinate 26,800,272 of NC_037684.1, read as the reverse complement.
GAGGTGGGTGGATCACCTGAGGTCAGGAGTTCCAGACCAGTTTGGCCAACATGGTGAAACCACATCTCTACTAAAAATACAAAAAATTAGCCGGTCGTGTTTGCGGGTGCCTGTAATCCTAGCTATTCTGGAGGCTGAGGCAGGAGAATTGCTTGAACCCAGGAGGCAGAGGTTGCAGTGAGCCAAGATCGCACCACTGCACTCCAGCGTGGGCAACAGCAAAACTTCGTCTTGGAAAAAAAAGAAAAGAGAAAAATCCCACTGAAAAAGGGGCAATTTAGGGGGAAAAAAGAGTTTATTTTTAAAATTCTTAAAAGAAAGTAACAAAGTACAGCCCCCTGTCCTCACAGGCATGATGTCCCAGTATTGGGGTGAACATGTTTCATTTAAGGAGAGTAATTAATATTTAAGAGTATGCATTTGGTGGCCGGGCACAGTGGCTGACGCCTGTAATCTCAGCACTTTGGGAGGCCAAGGCAGGCAGATCACGAGGTCAGGAGATCGAGACCATCCTGGCTAACACAGTGAAACCCCTTCTCTACTACAAATACAAAAAATTAGCCTGGCGTGGTGGCGGGTGCCTGTAGTCCCAGCTACTCGGGAGGCTGGGACTCGGGAGGCAGGAGAATGGCGTGAATCCGGGGGGCAGAGCTTGCAGTGAGCGGAGATTGTGCCACTGCACTCCAGTCTGGGCAACAGAGCGAGACTCCGTCTCAAAAAAAAAAAAAAAAAAAGAGTATGCGTTTGGGGATACAGCTAATTCTGGAGTTTAGGGAAGAGGCCAGGGCTAGAAATATAATTCTGGGAGTTCTCAGTTTATAGATGATAATTGATGAAGGATGTAGTTAATCTCAGACATATGCTGGATTCAGTTCACACTGGCTTGCAAGAAACAATGGTTAAATTTTCCAGAATTTTTTTTTTTTGAGATGGAGTCTCTCTGTCAGGCTGGAGTGCAGTGGCACGATCTCAGCTCACTGCAACCTCCACCTCCTGGGTTCAAGCGATTCTCCTGCCTCAACCTCCCAAGTAGCTGGGACTACAGGCGCTTGTCACCACGCCCATCTAATTTTTTTTTTTTTTTTTTTTAGTAGAGACAGGGGTTTCACTATGTTGGCCAGGCTGGTATCGAACTACTGACCTCTTGATCGGCCCGTCTCGGCCTCCCATAGTGCTGGGATTACGGGCGTGAGCCACCCCGCCCAGCCCAGCCCAGAATTATTTAAGCCAGTTGACTTTCTTTAGGTAGCTGGAAATGGTCAAGTGGGTGTATTTGCAACAGTCACCCCGGCAAACGCTACACACATCAGGTCTCCCCCAAAGTCGGTTGCTAGCCATTCACCAGCACACCACTACATCTGACTGATTCTGTTTTCTCCAAAAAGGAAGAGGCGCCGGGCACTGTGGCTCACGCCTGTAATCCCAGCACTTTTGGAGGCTGAGGCAGGCGGATCACGAGGCCAAGAAATCGAGATCAACCTGGCTAACACGGTGAAACCCCGTCTCTACTAAAAATACAAAAAATTAGCTGGGCGTGGTGGCGGGTGCCTGCACTCCCAGCTACCCAGGAGGTTGAGGCAGAAGAATTACGTGAACCCGGGAGGCGGAGCTTGCAGTCAGCCCAGATCACGCCACTGCACTCCAGCCTGGGCAACAGAGCGAGACACCCTCTCAAAAAAAAAAAAGGAAGAAGCAAGCTCTTCATCTGACAGCAAGAGGAGAAAGAAGGTGTGGAAGGTTTAAGATGGGAGAGAGTGTGTGAAATAGTCATTTTGGAGCATGAGAAAGCAGACATATTTGGGCAATAGTGAAGGAATGCCAGAGAGAAAGCATGTTTTACATTGGTGGAGTGGCGCAAACTTGTGCACCTTTTTTCTTCAGCAACATTCAGCTGCTTGCGTGCAGGTTTGGTGGAATCCCATCGGTGAGTTTAATTAGGTTGTAGTTTGGTGATTACGACCAGGGCTTATCATGAACCAGGCACTGTGCCGACTACTTTGGGGAAAGCAAAAAAAGAACGCAATGTGATCCCTACCCTCAAAAAATGCACAATCTTGGCCGGGTGTGGTGGCTCACGCCTGTACTCCCAGCACTTTGGGAGGCGGAGGCGGGCGGATCTCGAGGTCAGGAGTTTGAGACCAGCCTGACCAACATGGTGAAACCCCCTTCTCTACTAAAAATACAAAAATTAGCCTGGCGTGGCGGCGCACGGCTATAATCACAGCTACTGGCTAAGGCAGGAGAATCGCTTGAACTTGGGATGTAGGGGTTGCAGTGAGCCGAGATCACGCCACTGCACTCCAGCCTGGGCGACAGAGTGAGACTCCGTCTCAAAAAATAAATAAATAAATATTAAAATAAAAGAATTCCCAGATGCCAGAGGTAAAAAAGGCTGTAGTGAAAAAAAAAAAAAGGCTGTAATGATGGAAAAGAGGGATCCCACTGCACAACCGTACAAGACCCTCAAGCCAGAATCAGAGAGGACTTAGACTTCTCTTTTCTCTCCCACCACTTTATTTGGGTCCAGATCGCTTTATCATAGACACCAAACTATTGTGAATCACTGGAGGCAATGTCTCCTCAGTAAACTCTACTTTTAAGGTGTAATCTTCTTATTTCCAATAGAGGGGGTATAGCTCAGGGGCAGAGCATTTGACTGCAGATCAAGAGGTCCCCGGTTCAAATCCGGGTGCCCCCTCACAGATAGTGTTTTAAGACAGCAGCAGGCAAGTAAGATAAAACTATTTGAACATTCTGTGGTGGAAACTGGGAAAATAATAAACTGGATATTACCACAGTATCTCCTTCGTAGACTTCACGTTCTGCAACATATATCAACATACAAACAGGTAATATGTGAGAATGTGATATCTGTAACCTTGGAGTGTTCTCTGAATCCCTGGTAGTTGTGTGATATGGGGAACCCTAGGTTCCCTTAAGGCCCTTTCTGTGGGGAAGGAAGGATTTTTTTTTTTTTTTTTTTGAGATAGTCTCACTCTGTCGCCCAGGCTGGAATGCAATGGCCTGATCTCAGCTCACTACAACCTCTGCCTCCCAGATTCAAGCGATTCTCCTGCCTCAGCCTCCCGAGTAGCTGGGATTACAGGCATGCGGCACCTCGCTTGGCTAATTTTTGTATTTTTTGTAGAAACAGGGTTTCTCCATGTTGGTCAGGCTGATCTCGAACCCCTGACCTCAGGTGATCCACCCGTCTCGGCCTCCCAAAGTGCTGAGATTACAGGCGTGAGCCACCGCGCCCAGCCAGAATGATTATTTTCTTGGTGATATTAATGAGACCCTTTCTGTGCAGAGGAAATAATAATTATTTATTTATTTATTTATTTATTTATTTATTTATTTATTTATTTATTTTGAGACAGAGTCTTGCTCTGTTGCCCAGGCTGGAGTGCAATGGTGCGATCTTGGCTCACTGCAAGCTCTACCTCCTGGGTTCACGCCATTCTCCTGGCTCAGCCTCTCGAGTAGATGGGACTACAGGCGCCCGCCACCACACCCGGCTAATTTTTTGTATTTTTAGTAGAGACGCAGTTTCACCGTGTTAGCCAGGATGGTCTCAATCTCCCGACCTCGTGATCCACTTGCCTCAGCTTCCCAAAGTGCTGGGATTACAGACTTGAGCCACCGCGACCGGCCACAAGAATTATTTTAATAATTATGATATTATTATTATTATTATTATTTTTTGAGACGGAGTCTCGCTCTGCCGCCCAGGCTGGAGTGCAGTGGCCGGATCTCTGCTCACTGCAAGCTCCGCCTCCCGGGTTCACGCCATTCTCCTGCCTCAGCCTCCCGAGTAGCTGGGACTACAGGCGCCCGCCACCGCGCCCGGCTAGTTTTTTGTATTTTTTAGTAGAGACGGGGTTTCACCATGTTAGCCAGGATGGTCTCGATCTCCTGACCTCGTGATCCGCCCGTCTCGGCCTCCCAAAGTGCTGGGATTACAGGCTTGAGCCACCGCGCCCGGCCTAATTATGATATTATTTTTGTCTTACTCTTGCTCTTTCATGAGAATACAGTGGAGCTTTCCAGAGATTAAATGTGTGAAATCACAACAGATTAGTGTAAAAACATGAAAAACCAGTTATTTCATCAAGCCAGGTATTAAAGGGATTTCAAAAAAAAAAAAAAAAAAAGTAAAGCAAAGCCACCCTTCTCACTAAATTATTTTTGTTTGGAAAAATATAGTTTTATGTATTTATTTATTTATTTTATTTTATTTTATTTTATTTTATTTTATTTTATTTTTCTAGACAGGGCCTCTGTTGCCCAGGCTGGAGTGCAGTGGTGCAATCATGGCTCACTGTAGTCTCAACCTCTTAGGCTGAAGTGATCCTCCTGCCTCAGCCTCCTATGTAGTTAGGACCACAGGCACACGCCACTACACTTGGCTAATTTTTTTTTTTTTTTGAGACGGAGTCTTGTTCTGTCCCCCAGGCTGGAGTGCAATGGCGCGATCTCGGCTCACTGCAAGCTCCGCCTCCTGGGTTTACGCCATTCTCCTGCCTCAGCCTCCCGAGTAGCTGGGACTACAGGCGCCCGCCACCTCGCCCGGCTAGTTTTTTGTGTTTTTAGTAGAGACGGGGTTTCACCGTGTTAGCCAGGATGGTCTCGATCTCCTGACCTTGTGATCCGCCCGCCTCGGCCTCCCAAAGTGCTGGGATTACAGGCTTGAGCCACCGCGCCCGGCCACTTGGCTAATATTTTGATATTTTGTAGAAATAGGGTCTCACTTTGTTGTCCAGGCTGATCTCAAACTCCTGAGGACAAGTGATCCTTCCACTGGGAATACTGGCCTGAGCCACTAAACTTGACCTATTCCTCATTCTAAAATGTTATTTCCTTTAGCAAAAAATGGGTTTATTGTTATCTTACATGAAGTAATAAACGTGTAAACATCTCTTAACTTTAATTTATAACATGGTAAAATCTCATCAGATATAACCTATATAAACAAAAACTCCTTGAGGTATTTAATAATTAAGAGTGTAAAGGAGGCCGGGCAAGGGGCTCACGCTTGTAATCCCAGCACTTTGGGAGGCCAAGGTGGGCTGATCACCTGAGGTCGGGAGTTTGAGACCAGCCTGACCAACATGGAGAAACCTCATCTCTAACAAAAATACAAAATTAGCCGAGCGAGGTGCCGCATATCTGTAATCCCAGCTACTTGGGAGGCTGAGGCAGGAGAAGAGCTTGAACCCGGGAGGCAGAGGTTGCATTGAGCTGAGATCACACCATTGCACTCCAGCCTGGGCAACAAGAACAAAACTCCGTCTCAAAAAAAAAAAAAAAAAAAAAAAAGGCCGGGCACAGTGGCTTACACCTGTAATCCCAGCACTTTGGGAGGCCGAGGCGGGTGGATCACCTGAAGTCAGGAGATCGAGACCATCCTGGCCAACATGGTGAAACCTCGTCTGTACTAACAATATAAAAAAATTAGCCAGGCGTGGTAGTGGGCACCTGTAATCCCAGCTACTCAGGAGGCTGAGGCAGGAGAATTGCTTGAACCCAGGAGATGGAGGTTGCAGTGAGCCAACATGGTCCCACTGCACTCCAGCCTGGTGATAGAGTGAGACTCTGTCTCAAAAAAAAAAAAAAAAAAAGAAAAAGAAAAGGGGGGGGGTGTTGGGAGGATTAAAAAAGTGGGGCCATTTAAAACACTATAAACATGACTGACAAAATATAAGCTCTCA
>NC_037684.1:26786901-26794272 GCF_003255815.1 Theropithecus gelada | reverse complement strand
TTGAGACGGAGTCTCGCGCTGTGTCACCCAGGCTGGAGTGCAGTGGCGATCTCGGCTCACTGCAAGCTCCGCCTCCCAGGTTCAGGCCATTCTCCTGCCTCAGCCTCCGAGTAGCTGGGACTACAGGCGCCCGCCACCACGCCCGGCTAGTTTTTTGTATTTTTAGTAGAGACGGGGTTTCACCATGTTAGCCAGGATGGTCTCGATCTCCTGACCTCGTGATCCGCCCGCCTCGGCCTCCCAAAGTGCTGGGATTACAGGCTTGAGCCACCGCGCCCGGCCCTGAGCACAGTTTTAAAAACAGGTTGGACAGGCACGGTGGCTCACACCTGTAATCCCAGCACTTTGGGAGGCTGAGGCAGATGGATCACTTGAGTCAGGAGTTCGAGACTAGCCTGACCAACATGATGAAATCCCCATCTCTACTAAAAATACAAAAAAAAAAAAAAAAAAAAAAATTAGCTAGCCACAGTGGTGTATATCTGTAATCCCAGCTACTTGGGAGGCTGAAGCAGGAGAATCACTTTGAACCCTGGAGGCGGAGGTTGCAGTGTTGCAGTGAGCCGACATGGTGCCATTACACTCTGGCCTGAGCAACAAGAGCGAAACTCTGTCTCAAAGTAAATAAATAAATAACACATAATGGCTAAGGCAGGTGTGTGAATGTAAGCCATATGTCCAGAAATCCTAAGTGGTTTGGTGTTTCTAGTGTGTGAAATGTAAGAGGCAAGGTGGAAGAAGATGGAGCCAGGGAAGAGGTAGGCCATATCAAGTGACTTTGATGCTGTGCTAAACAACTTGGACTTTATTCTGTAAGTACTAGAGAGTCAGCACATGTTTTTTGTTTGTTAGTTTGTTTTTTGTTTTGTTTTGTTTTATTTTTGAGATGGAGTCTCACTCTATGCCCAGGCTGGAGTGCAGTGGGACAAGCTCAGCTCACTGCAGCCTCTGCCTCCTGGGTTCAAGCAATTTTCCTGCTCAGCCTCCTGAATAGCTGGGATCACAGGTGCGTGCCATCACCCCTGGCTAATTTTTGTATTTTTATTAGAGACAGTTTCACCATGTTGACCAGGCTGGTCTTGAACTCCTGACCTCAGGTAATCTGCCTGCCTCAGTCTCCCAAAGTGCTGGGATTACAGGCATGAGCCACCATGCCTGCCCGGCACATGATTTTAAGCAGTGGGAAATTATGGTCTGACCATATAGAGGCTGATGCAATAGCTTTGAACCAAAGGCAGAACTTAGAAGGCATGGGCAGAAAAATTTAGGAAACAGAGTCAAGTTGATGGACCTTGGTGACTGGATCTAGGAGCCTGGGAGAAGAGAATGAATTGTGTCCCATTTTCTTGTTGAGACAGTGGTGGTAGTTCCAACCAAGAACACTGTTCCTCCTATAACCATAGCCTTCTCCATCTTGGTTGACAGCAATGATATCTTCCAATTGCTCAGGCCTAAAGCCTTGGAGACATTTTGATTTCTATCTTTCATACCTCACATTTTATTGTCGCTACCTCCAAAACACATCCAGAATCTGACCACACATCACCTCAGCTCCTACCATTCTAGTGCAAACCGCCATCATTTCTCCCATGGTTACTGCAATAGCTTCCTAATGGCTCTTCTTACTTCCATCCCTGTGTTCTCTCCCACAGTCTAGTCTCAACAACTCAACCACAGTGATCCTTCTGACACATTAGTCAAATCATGTCCTTCCTCTGCTTAAAATCAAACAATGGTTCCTTATTTCACTCAGCCAATGCCAAAGTCCACAGTGGTTTCATTCCATTACTTCCTTTTTTTGAAACAGAGCTCTTGCTCTGTCACCTAGGCTGGAGTGCAATGGTATGATCTTGGCTCACTGCAACCTCCGCCTCCCAGGTTCACGATTCTCCCACCTCAACCCACTGAGTAGCTGGGATTACAGGCACCTGCCGTCATGCATGCTAATTTTTGTATTTTTGTAGAGACAGGGTTTCACTATGTTGGCCAGGCTGGTCTTGAACTCCTGACCTCAGGTGATCACCCGCCTTGGCCTCCCAAAGTGCTGGGATTACAGGTGTGAGCCACCTTTCTATTACTTCTGACTGCATTTCTTACTACTTTGCTCTTCACTCGTCCTGTCCAATCACATCTGGCTTCCTTGCTGGTACTCATTCGGTTCAGGCACACCCCTGCCTTAGGGTTTCTTATTGGAAAATGACACAAGGTTTCCCTCTGTAGCCTAGGTTGGAGTGCAGTGCGGTAATCACGGCTCACTGCAGTCCTCAACTCCTGGGTTTAAGCGATTCTCCTGCCTCAGATTCACATGCTACCAGCTTATGTTATTTTATTTTATTTTGAGACACAGTCTCACTCTGTTGCCCAGGCTGGAGTGCAGTGGCGCCATCTGGGCTCACTGCAACCTCTGCCTTCCGGGTTCAAATGAGATTCTCCTGCCTCAGATTCCTGGGTACTTGGGATTACAAGTACCCACCACCATGCCCAGCTAATTTTTGTATTTTTAATAGAGATGGAGTTTCACCATGATGGGCAGGCTGGTCTCAAACTTCTGACCTCAGATGATCTGTCTGCCTCAGTCTCCCAAATTGCTGGGATTATAGGCATGAGCCGCTGTGCCCAGCGCCACCAGCTAATTTTTAAATGTTTTGTAGAGATGGACTCTCCCTGTGTTGCTCAGGTGGGTCTCAGACTCCTGGGCTCAAGGGATCCTCCTGCTTCAACCTCCCAAAGTGTTGGGATTACAGATGTGAGCCACTATGCCTGGTTTCATGTCAATATCTTTAATGAGGCCTACACTGACCATCCTCTCTCTCTCTCTCTCTCTCTGTCTGTCTTTCTGTGTGTGTATTTATTTATTTATTTATTTATTTATTTATTTATTTTGAGACGGAGTTTCACTCTTTATTGCCTAGGCTGGAGTGCAATGGCATGATCTTGGCTCACCACAAACCCTTCTCCCCGGCTTCAAGCCATTCTCCTGCCTCAGCCTCCCAAGTAGCTGGGATTATAGGAATGTGCCACCATGCCCAGCTAATTTTTGTATTTTTAGTAGAGATAGGGTTTTGCCATGTTGACCAGGCTGGTCTCAATCTCCTGACCTCAGTTTATCCCCCCCGCCTTGGCCTCCCGAAGTGCTGGGATTACAGGCATGAGCCACAGCAGCCGGCTGTATTTGTTGTATATAGAAAAATGGGGTCTCTCTGTGTTGTCCAGACTGGAGTGCAGTGGCTATTCACAGGTGTGATCAGGCCAGGCACAGTGGCTCATGCCTGTAATCCCAACCCTTTGGGAGGCTGTGATGGGAGGGTCCCTTGAGTTCGAGAGGTTGAGGCTGAAATCAGCCAGTCTGAAGTCTGGGCAACAGAGTGAGACACTATCTAAAAAATAAAAATAAAAAAGGTGTGATCCTAGCTCTCTGAAGCCTCCAACTCATGGCCTCAAGTGTTCCTCCTCCACTGAAGCCTCCAACTCATGGCCTCAAGTGTTCCTCCTCCACTGAAGCCTCCAACTCCTTCTCTCTCTCTCCTTCTTTCTTTTTTTCTTTTCTTTCTTTCTTTCTTTTTTTTTTTTAGTGATGGGGTCTCGCTTTTTCACCCAGGCTGGAGTGCAGTGGTGGGATCTTGGCTCACTGCAACTTCTGCCTTCCAGGCTCAAGAGATCCTCCCACCTCAACCTCCAGAACAGCTGGGGCTATAGGCATGTGCCACCAAGGCCGGCTAATTTTGGTTGGTTTGTTTTTGTTTTTTGGAGACAGAGTCTTGCTCTGTCGCCCAGGCTGGAGTGTAGAGGCGCAATGCTGGCTCACTGTAACCTCCACCTCCTGGGTTCCAATGATTCTCGTGCCTCAGCCTCCCGAGTAGCTGGGGACTGCAGGCATGGACCACACCTGGCTAAATTTTTTTTTTTTTTTTTTTTTTTTTTTTGAGACGGAGTCTCGCTCTGTCGCCCAGGCTGGAGTGCAGTGGCCGGATCTCAGCTCACTGCAAGCTCCGCCTCCCAGGTTCACGCCATTCTCCTGCCTCAGCCTCCCCAGTAGCTGGGACTACAGGTGTCCGCCACATCGCCCGGCTAGTTTTTTGTATTTTTTAGTAGAGACGGGGCTTCACCGTGTTAGGCAGGATGGTCTCGATCTCCTGACCTCGTGATCCACCCGTCTCGGCCTCCCAAAGTGCTGAGATTACAGGCTTGAGCCACCGCGCCCAGCCACCTGGCTAATTTTTTGTATTTTTAGTAGAGACAGAGTTTTGCCATGTTGCTTGGGCTGGGTCTTCAGCTCCTGAGCTCAGGCACTCTACCAGCCTCGGCCTCCCAAAGTGCTAGAATTACAGGCATGAGCCACCGTGCCTGGCTAATTTCTGTATTTTTAGTAGAGACAGAGTTTTGCTATTTAGGGCAAGCTGGTCTCGAACTCCTGACCTCAAGTAATACAACCACCTTGGCCTCCCAAAGTGGTGATGGAATTACAGGCGTGAGCCACTGCCCCTGGCCCTATTTTTGTTTATCTATTTTTTTGAGACAGAGTTTCAAACTTTCCTGTTCCCCAGGCTGGAGTGCAATGGTGCAATCTCGGCTCACCACAACCTCTGCCTCCCGGGTTTCAAGAGATTCTCCTGCCTCAGACTCCTGACTAGCTGGAATTACAGGCATGTGCCACCACACCAGGCTAATTTTATATTTTTAGTAGAGATGGGGTTTCTCCAATTTGGTCAGGCTGGTCTCAAACTCCCGACCTCAGGTGATCCGACCGCCTTGGCCTCCCAAAGTTCTGGGATTACAGGCGTGAGCCACTGTGCCCGGTCTTATTTATATATTTTTTGAGATGGACCCTGGCTGTATACCCCAGGCTGGAGTGCAGTAGCAGGACTCCGGCTCACTGCAACCTCCACCTCTTTGGTTCAAACGATTCTCTTGCCTCGGCCTCCCGAGTAGCTGGGATTACAGGCACCTGCCACCACGCCCGGCTAATGTTTGTTTGTGTGCTTGGTTTTTTTTTTTTTTTTTTGGTTTTTTGTTTTGTTTTGTTTTTTTGAGACGGAGTCTCACTCTGTCGCCCAGGCTGGAGTGCAGTGGTGAGATCTCGGCTCATTGCAAGCTCCGCCTCCCGGGTTCACGCCATTCTCCTGCCTCAGCCTCCCGAGTAGCTGAGACTAGAGGCGCCCGCCACCACGCCAGTCTAATTTTTTGTATTTTCTGTGGAGAGGGCGGTTCACTGTGATAGCCAGGATGGTCTCGATCTCCTGACCTCATGATCCGCCCGCCTCCGCCTCCCAAAGTGCTGGGATTACAGGCGTAAGCCACCACGCCCGGCTAATGTTTGTATTTTTGTAGAAACCAGGTTTCGCCATTTTGGCCATGTTGGTCTTGAACTCCTGACCTCAGGTGATCTGCCTGCCTTGGCCTCCCAAAGTGTCGGGATAACAGGTGTCAGCCAGCGCGCCCGGCCGATTACCAGCTGATTTATTTATTTATTTTTATTTTTTATTTATTTTTTTTGAGACGGAGTCTCACTCTGTCGCCCAGGCTGGAGTGCGGTGGCCGGATCTCAACTCACTGCAAGCTCCGCCTCCCGGGTTTACGCCATTCTCCTGCCTCAGCCTCCCGAGTAGCTGGGGCTACAGGCGCCCGCCACCTCGCCCGGCTAGTTTTTTGTATTTTTTAGTAGAGACAGGGTTTCACCAGGTTAGCCAGGATGGTCTCGATCTCCTGACCTCGTGATCCGCCCGTCTCGGCCTCCCAAAGTGCTGGGATTACAGGCTTGAGCCACCGCGCCCGGCCACCAGCTGATTTATATATATATACCGGCCGTGGAGGTTGCGGTAAGCCAAGACCGCGCCACTGCACTCCAGCCTGGGCAACAAGAGCGAAACTCTGTCTCAAAAGAAAAAAAAAGAAAAAAGAAAACAAAAAACCTGGTAGTCAATTTACTAAAATAGTTGACTTAAGCATCTGCAGTGGCGACTTCCACCTCAACTCCTGGCTCAATACTGATGGAAGTAACCTGCTTAACAATCTCAGAAGGACTGTGCAAGTCAAAGAGTCGCTTGCGGATTCTCACGTGGAAACGATCCCATGTCTTAGAACCTTCACCACAAAGAGTTTTTCTTGTAGTGATTCTCAAAGTCTTGGCAGACATTCGAACTGGTCCTTTCACTTTGAGATTCTTTTCCTTTGCTCCTCTGATCAAGTCAGCACACACCTACTCCAGGGATTTTATGGTGCAGCTCGTTAAAGTGACTCGAATTCGTGAACTGCCGCCTCCGCCTCCATGGGTGTTTTTCCGGTATCCTTAAAATCCATGGCTACTGCGCGGCTTCCTGACCCACTGGTTCCTGGGCGAGAGCTAACAGCGGTGAGTCGGGAGCAGGAGCGTGAGGATTGGCGATCCGCAACACCTACGACGGCGTCTTTCTCAAAGCGCTATTTATATATATATTTTTTGAGACGGAGTCTAGCTCTGTCGCCCAGGTTGGAGTGCAGTAGAGCGATCTCGGCTCCCTGCCACCTCCGCCTCCCGGGTTCCAGCGATTCTCCTGCCTCAGCCTCCCGAGTAGCTGTAGCTGGGATTACAGGCGCGTGCCACCACGCCCAGCTAATTTTTGTATTTTTAGTAGAGACGGGGTTTCACTGTGTTGGCCAGGCTTGTCTCGATCTCCTGACGTCGTGATCCACCCGCCTCGGCCTCCCAAAGTGCTGGGATTACAAGCGTGAGCCACCAGGCCCCGCCACTATTTGTATTTTACACTTGATCTTGGCCAAAAGGCCAAGAAGCGGTACTATTTATATTTTTATAATACTTATCCCCATCTAACATACTACATACTGCAATTATTTATTATATCTTTTGTTTAGTGTCTAATATCCTCCTCCACCTGCACCCCAGCAGAATGTAAGCTCCATAAGGACAACAATATTGATTTATTTTGTTGTCTGATGTAATCCGCTGTACGCCCTGGACAGAACCTGCTACAAAGTAGGAGCTCAGTAAGTATTTGAATGAATGTATCGTGGCACGGGAAGAACCCAGAAGAAAGGGGCGGCTGAAGCTGTGAAAGGAGCAAGTGGCCTGGCGCGGGGGCTCACGCCTGCAATCCCAGCACTTTGAGAGGCCAAGGCGGGCAGATCACTTGAGGTTACAAATTCGAGACCAGCCTGGCCAACATGGCGAAACCCCATCTCTACTAAAAATACAAAAATTAGCCCAGCGTTGTGGTGGGCGCCTGTGGTCTCAGCTACTCTGAGGCTGAGACAGAGAACTGCTTGAACCCGGGAGACGGAGGTTGCAGCGAGCTGAGAGCGCGCCACTATACTCCAGCCTGGGCAAGAGCGAGACTCCGTCTCAAAAGAAAAAAAAAAAAAAAAAACAACCAACTG
>NC_037684.1:26744908-26786801 GCF_003255815.1 Theropithecus gelada | reverse complement strand
CACACGACACCCAATACACAGAGAAGACAAAAAAGCAGAGGAAGACGGGGGGGTGGTTGGGGGGGTGGGGCGTATTATAAGAATCAATAAACAGAGCAATACTGTATATGTAAAATACAGAATGGTATGGTACCAAGAACACATAGATGGAATGATCTGTAGCACTTCTCAATTGTATTACATTCAACGAAACCGTTTAGAGCTGGTTCTCCCCCCTCCCCCACTGTCTTTGTTTCTTTGGGAACCCCCACACGGCACAAACCGTGTTTTAATTCCTATTCTCTAGTGTGCAGGTAAGTGCCTGGCACGTATTAAGTTGTCAAAAGAGGTCGTGAGCAAGTTAACAAATCACTGCTTCCATGTCCCTAACTACTTTTAAGCTCCTGGAGAAGAGATTTCCTATCTCTTGCGCTTCTACTTCAACGCCCACTTCAGAGAGGGCTCAAAGTAACGTCGTGAACTTAATACGCAATAAGGCAGCGCCCAGAGGCGGAAGAGGCAGAGTTTTAAGCTCCGGCCACGTGACGAAGGTGGGCGGGGCGTCAAAGTTCATATCCCAGCGTCCTTTGAATCAACTTCCTTTTCTCTTCTTTCCGGCGTTCAAGATGTCGAAGCGAGGTGAGGTTTTGCTTCTGGAGGATCCTCCACCATCTGTCGTGCAGTGGCTGGCGGATTCGTCAGGAGCGGTGGCCCTAGGCAGCTGGGGCGCTTTGCTCTCCTTCAGGCCGGAGAGGGAGAGCCAGGCCATCGCAAGAGCACTGCCAGGGCCCTCGAAAGTGGCAGTGGGGTGCTGGAGAGTTGACATAGCAGGATCCCGACATGAATATAGTCTGGATCCCGCGAGATCGCTCTGCGAATAGGGCTGTCGTATTGGGGTTGACTGGATTAGGCCCTGGTTTGCGCGACGTCTGCGGTCTTATGCTTTGCAGGAGCAATTGCGTTTTGCGAAAGTTGGAACAAGGGCTGAGTCGTCTAGGTTCCTTAATTTCGATGTCAGAGTGGTAATAGTGAGAAATAGGCTACTTTCCGTGAGAATCGGGTGGCACACGGGGAGGGCATAAGTAAAATCCGAGCGAGCTAATCTATAGCATACCGTCTGTCAAAGTATATGCGGTGAATTACAGTTTAAGAGTATGAGGGGGAACTGCGAACCATGTCTAGATAGTGATCTCTTTATCCTGTTTACCTTCCCTTTATATCCACAGGACGTGGTGGGTCCTCTGGTGCGAAATTCCGGATTTCCTTGGGTCTTCCGGTAGGAGCTGTGATCAATTGTGCTGACAACACAGGTGAGGTCTTTGACTGCAGGTTGCTATACTCCCCCTTTTAAAAGCACTCAATGGGCCTGTGCCTAATGACCTATTGAGCCGTCAAGAAAGGGGAGAGTGAAAACATCGCTTTTGGGTGAAGTGGCAACATGTGTTGTTTGCTTCAATCGGTGGTGTGACAAGGCGTTCTTGAGGACTAACTGCTTGGGCAGTCAGTGGAGGGAGGGACTTTGGAAGTGTTTGGGAAATGTAATACTGATGGAACGGCCTGATGGGCCCTCAACATTTTTCATTTTTATTTACATTCATTTGTAGGAGCCAAAAACCTGTATATCATCTCCGTGAAGGGGATCAAGGGACGGCTGAACAGACTTCCCGCTGCTGGTGTGGGTGACATGGTGATGGCCACAGTCAAGAAAGGCAAACCAGAGCTCAGAAAAAAGGGTGAGTAAACACTGAGCCCACCTTAACACTGATAAGTAGTGGGGGGACTGTTTCCTTTATTGGAAAATGGATCAGTTTTCAAGGCCTCAAGGTTGTTTTCCATTGAGAGGCAATGTGAGATAAGTATCTTAAGTTTTTGTTCATATTATGTTGGAGGGGGGACCATCATCTTGTCATTTCCATACTTTAGATTTATTTATTTATTTATTTTTTGAGATGGGGTCTCCCTCTGTCGCTCAGCCCACACTGGAGTGCAATGGCACGATCTTGGCTGACTGCAACCTCTGCCTCCTGGGTTCTCAAAAAAAAAAAAAAAATTAGAAAATGAAAACGAGAAGCTGCTCATTATTTTATTTTTATTTATTTATTTTTGAGATGTAATCTCACTCTGTTGACCAGGCTGCAGTGCAGTGGCACATATCTTTCTGTTCACTGCAACCTCCACCTCCCAGGCTCAAGTGATTGCCCTGCCTCAGCCTCCCGAGGAGCTGGGATCATAGGTGTGCGCCACCACACCCAGCTAATTGCTCATTACTTAATCTCAGGCTACCCCCTCAAAAGTTTTCCTGTCAGGTGTATGATTTAAAGGGGGAGGCCTCAAAATACTTGCAGTTTGTGTCCTGTCTGGCTTTAGAACTTCTGGTATTTGATGCATTTTAACTTTAGCTCTTGCACTTTTTTCCTGTGCCTGCCTAGTCTGTCTCTACCCTGGGATGTCTTGCTCTTCTAAAGAGTTCATGGCCATCCCTTGATTTACAAATGTGATGTTGATTTGTTAGCCATGTGTTACAGTTACTCCTATTCCTGTATCCACCCCACGATGCTCTCCAGTAGATTTTTCACCTTTGGGTTAGAAATCTTTTTTTGTTTACCATTAATAGCCACTTGAGGGCTTGGTAGCACTGTGCTTGTGATTCAGCAATTGCATGGGCTTTTTCCTCTTCTCAGAACACTTCCTGGGTCTGATTGGTGGCCCAGGGAGTTGTTAGAGAAGAGCAGAGCAAATGGCCATCACTTTGTAGATGAGATGGCAGGAGAGTGGATTGTTGGTCTCAGTCAGTGGTGGGACAGACCAGAGCTCAGAACACTTCAGTTTTAAAACGAGCTGTGAGTATCCAATTCTGTTAATGTCTTTTTTGGTCCTTGTGTCTGCTAAATGAATACATCCCCTCCCCTTGGAACTTAATAAATAACAAGCACAGAAATGTGCAAAAGGGCCAGGTCTATTTGTCTACTTGATGAATTTGTGAGCATTTAATGGTTTATAAGTAGAGGAGGGTCAGTAAGTATTGGCTGCCTCATGTGTGTCCCATTGCTAACTTGGTTAGACTTATCTATTTTTTGTACAGTCTTCCTGTCATTATAAAAATTCTGTGTAAGGACCCCACGCTAGTATCAGTGAAGATTTGAATCCAGGTGTGTCTGACTCTACAATAGTTCTTCACAAGCATTATATTTCAGTGTGTAGTGATACTTGATTTTGAAAGTTGGGAAAAGCATCTTTTTCACTTTAGTACAGATGGGTGTAAAAGTTACTTATGACACTGGAAAGTAAAACATTAAAAGTAAAACATAAAGCCTGGTGTTTGGGTCCTGGAATTCCAACTGTTTTCCAGTATAAATCTGAATAGCTTGGTCTCTGCTCATTGCCAGGACTGGGAGCAGTTGGGGGTCCCAGGTCCCATTTCTACATCCCAATTCAGTGATACTGGGATCTTAATAACCCACCTGTGAGGTGAAGTTGGAAAAGGCATAGGCAAGGATAATTGTCCTCCTGAGAGTTTTACACTTGCGAGAAAATACTGGCAGCTTTGATTTTAAGATGTGAATAGATGGTTGTGGTTCATGCCTATACTCCCAGCACTTTGGGAGTAAAAAAAGGAATCTGGGCATGGTGGTGAGCACCTGTAGTCCAAGATACTGGAGAGGCTGAGGTGGGAGGATCACCTTAAAGATTGATTGATATTTACACTGTCTCAAACACTGACAGTACATTCTGTCTAGCTGGCAACTGCTTTTGTGGTGGCGTTGCGACTTGACAGGTTAATGACTGCTGTCTTTTTTTCTTCTCTCAGTACATCCAGCAGTGGTCATTCGACAACGAAAGTCATACCGTAGAAAAGATGGCGTGTTTCTTTATTTTGAAGATAATGCAGGGGTCATAGTGAACAATAAAGGCGAGATGAAAGGTAGGAACTCAGTCTGGCTTGTTCCTTAGGTCTCTGAGGTTGGGTGGATTGTCTAGAAGTACAGGCCAAGGATCCTCTGTGTTTGATGATGTCTTAACCTGTCCCCCACATGTTTTTTTGTTTTGTTTTGTTTTTTAATGCAGGTTCCGCCATTACAGGACCAGTAGCAAAGGAGTGTGCAGACTTGTGGCCCCGGATTGCATCCAATGCTGGCAGCATTGCATGATTCTCCAGTATATTTGTAAAAAATAAAAATTTTAAACCCATTAAAAAGTATTTGTTTGCAGTGCTTGCCTCCCTGTTCACTTCTACACTTTTCTTTTTCCCCCCCCCAGAGTCTCACTCTGTCACCGAGGCTGGAGTGCAGTGGTGAGATCTTGGCTCGCTGCAACCTCCACTTCCAGGGTTCAAGTAATTCTCCTGCCTCAGCCTCCCAAGTAGCTGGCATTACAGGCACCTGCCATCATGCCTGGCTAATTTCTGTATTTTTGGTGGAGATGGGGTTTCACCATGTTGGCCAAACTGGACTCAAACTCCTGATCTCAAGTGATCTGCCCATCCCGGCCTCTAAAATCTTTTTGACATGACCTGACCCCTGACCATTGCTTTTGTGAAATGGAAACACTGTGCTTTTTTTTTTTTTTTAAAACAATCCTTGCTTTTTTGTGAGTTTGCAGACTTTTGGCATTTTCCAATTGCTGTATTTAATTTTGGCTTCAAAAAGTATTCGGGTTTTGAGTCCCAAAAATAATAGTAGATACTGCTTGATGACTGGCTATACAAGATAGCTTCTCCTGCAGTGAGAAAGGCATTGAAATGACGACGCTGTGGCTCGCGCCTGTAATCCCAACACTTTGGGAGGCCAAAGCAGGCGGATCATGAGGTCAGGAATTTGAGACCAGGTTGACCAACATGGTGAAACCTTCTCTACTAAAAATACAAAAGTTAGCTGGGCATTGTGGTGCACACCTGTAATCTCAGCTACTGAGAGAATTGCTGGAACCTGAGAGGTGGAGATCGTGCCATTGCACTCCAGCCTGGGCGACAGGGCAAGATTCTGTTCCCCACCCCCCACAAAAAAAAAGGCATTGAAGTTAAGATAGACTGTATAGTTAGATCCTGGACACACAGGGATTTTGAGGATTGATGTTAATGGGAGCCTGTCTATATGTACATTTTAGCAGTTAACAGGTTTGGAGTAAATTTGTAAAACAACAGTAATTGCCATGTAGGTTTACTGTCATAGTGGAAGATGATTAAGTTGATGGTATGTACAGGTATTTTGTTATGAAAATGTGACAAACAGGACGATTGTGTAATTTATGTTCCAAGCTCTAGTTTGAGAATGGAAGAATGTGATAAAATTTTGCCAACTGAACAGGCATAAAGCCCTGTTAATAAAGGCACTTGGTCTTAAGGTTAGCATTTGTTTCTAAACTCTGTAAGAGTTGATTTAGGTGATACCCAGTGTCTGGGAAAAATGGATACTTGTTTAGAACAATAATTTGGGGGGAAATGGACTAACTAGGGTTTTTAGATTGAGGTTTGTGTTCATATATCTGTACCTGCAAATACTCAGCCATAAATGTCTCTGCCTGTAAGTTAGGTATAATACAAGCTCCATTTGGTATCAAAAAGAACTACCCTTGGCCGGGCGCGGTGGCTCAAGCCTGTAATCCCAGCACTTTGGGAGGCCGAGACGGGTGGATCACGAGGTCAGGAGATCGAGACCATCCTGGCTAACACGGTGAAACCCCGTCTCTACTAAAAAATAAAAAAAAATTAGCCGGGCGAGGTGGCGGGCGCCTGTAGTCCCAGCTACTCGGGAGGCTGAGGCAGGAGAATGGCGGGAACCCGGGAGGCGGAGCTTGCAGTGAGCTGAGATCCGGCCACTGCACTCCAGCCCGGGCGACAGAGCGAGACTCCGTCTCAAAAAAAAAAAAAAAAAAAAAAGAACTACCCTTAATGTCTTATGACTAGTTTATGGAAGGTACCAGACCTAGAGAGGAGTTGTTCTAACCTGGAGCTTTTGAAAATGTTTCCGGTTCATACCCTAGACCAATTATGTCAGACTGCAGAATAGGACTCAGACATCAGAATTGTGAAGCTCCCAGGAGATTTCAAGGTACACCCAAGATTGAGAACCAGTACCCTGTCTAGACTGAACCAGTCTTGGTTTTAGAAGAATTAAATCTTGGCTGGGCGCGGTAGTTCACGCCTATAATCCCAGCACTTTGCGAGGCTGAGGTGGGTGGATCATCTGAGGTCAGGAGATCGAGACCAGCCTGTCCAACATGTTGAAACCCCATCTCTACTAAATACAAAATTAGCCAGGTGTAGTGGTGCATGCTGTAATCCCAGCTACTTGGGAGGCTGAGGCAGGAGAATCGCTTGAACCCTGGAGGTGGAGGTTGCAGTGAGCCGAGATCCTGCGATTGCACTCCAGCCTGGGCAACAAAGAGCGAAACTGTCTCGGGGGAAAGGAAAAAAAAGTATTAAATCTCTAGTTTGAGAAAGTTAGACCATAACATCCCTGAGTATGGTCAATTTCAAGTCAGCTTTAGTGTGACAAGCCCCTAGGCCCACTTTTTATATTTTTATATATTATGGCAATATATGATCCTTATGTATTACCCTTAATCACTGCTATTTTTGAATTTTATCTTTTCTGAGACAGTTTTGCTCTGTTACCAAGGCCAGAGTGACACCATCGAAGCTCACTATAACCTTGAACTGCTGGACTCGGAATCCTCCTGCTGTGGCCTTCAAAGGGCTGCAATTATAAGTGTGAGCCACTGCATCCCACCTCATATCTTATGCTTTGGAGATTTTTTTTTTTTTTTTTGAGACAGAGTCTCGCTCTGTTGCCCAGGCTGGAGTGCAATGGCCGGATCTCAGCTCACTGCAAGCTCCGCCTCCCGGGTTTACGCCATTCTTCTGCCTCAGCCTCCTGAGTAGCTGGGACTACAGGCACCCGCCACCTCACCCGGCTAGTTTTTTGTATTTTTTAGTAGAGACGGGGTTTCACCGGGTTAGCCAGGATGGTCTCGATCTCCTGACCTCATGATCCGCCCGTCTCGGCCTCCCAAAGTGCTGGGATTACAGGCTTGAGCCACCGCGCCCAGCCTGGAGATTTTTTTTTACTTGGATTAAAAGCTTGATATTTACATTTAACTAAATGTTTTCCTTTGTCAGCTGGGCATGGTGGCTCACACCTGTAATCCCAGCACTTTGGAAGGCCGAGATGGGCTGATCACCTGAGATGAGGAGTTCAAGACCAGCCTGGCCAATATGGTGAAATCTCGTCTCTACTAAAAATAAAAAATTAGCTGGGCGTGGTGACACATGCCTGTAGTCCCAATTACTCGGCAGGCTGGGGCAGGAGAATTGCTTGAACCCAAGAGGCAGAGGTTGCAGTGGCGGAGGTTGCAGTGAGCCAGCCAGACTCCGTCTGGCTCCTGGGCTCCAAGAGACTCCTGGGTTCTTATTGCCCAGGCTAGAGTGCAGTGGTGCAATCTCAGCTCCCCGCAACCTCCGCCTCCTGGGTCCTAGCGATTCTCCTGCCTCAGCCTCCCGAGTACCTGTGACTACAGGTGCCCACCACCACACTCGGCTAATTTTTGTATCTTTTTTTTAGTGTTTTTTTTTTTTTTTTTTTTTTGAGATGGAGTCTCACTCTGTCGCTGAGATCTCCACTCACTGCAAGCTCCGCCTCCCGGGTTCATGCGTTCTCCTGCCTCAGCCTCCCAAGTAGCTGGGACTACAGGCGCCTGCCACCGTGCCCGGCTAATTTTTGTATTTTTAGTAGAGACGGGGTTTCACCGTGTTAGCCAGGATGGTCTCGATCTCCTGACCTCGTGATCCGCCCATCTCGGCCTCCCAAAGTGCTGGGATTACAGGCGTGAGCCACCGCGCCCAGCCTTTTTTTTAGTGTTTTTTATTTTGAGACCGAGTTTTGCTCTTGTGCCCAGGCTGGAGTGCAGTGGTGCAATCTCAGCTCACTGCAACCTCTGCCTCCTGGGTCCTAGCGATTCTCCTGCCTCAGCCTCCCAAGTAGGTGGAATTACAGGCATGCACCACCACGCCTGGCTAATTGTGTATTTTTAGTAGAGATGGGGTTTCTCCATGTTGATCAGGCTGGTCTCCAACTCCCAACCTCAAGTGTTCCGCCCCGCTCAGCCTCCCAAAGTGCTGGGATTACAGGTGTGAGCCACTGCGCCCGGCCAGATTTATGTATACTTTTCCTTTGTCATCATTTACCTGCAAGTTCTTTCTAGGTAAAAGTTTTAATAGAATGGATTCAATATATCAGATCTGATTTATAGGAGCTTGGAACTTGAACAGTAAAACATATACTTTCATAATAAAAAGAGTAGTAAATATAAAAAATAGTAAATTCACTACGAGACCTAGTGGAGCATGCCCATTATCCCAGCTACTCTGGAGGCTGAGATGAGTAATCAAGTCTAGCTACAGGCACACAAAAAATTGGCTGAGTGTGGTGGTGTGCACCTTTAGTCTCAGCTACTCTGGAGGCTGAGGTGGGAGGATCACTTGAGTCCAGGAGGTCAAGGCTGCAGTGAGCAATGATCACACCACTGCACTCCAGCCTGGGCAAGACTGTCTCTATGAAAAAAACAAAACAGGCTGGGCCCAGTGGCTCACACTTGTAACCCCAGCACTTTGGGAGGCCAAGGCGGGCAGATCACGAGGTCAGGAGATCAAGACCATCCTGGCTAACACAGTGAAACCCCATCTCTACTAAAAATACATTAAAAAATTTAGCCGGGCTTGGTGGCGGGCGCCTGTAGTCCCAGCTGCTTGGGAGGCTGAGGCAGGAGAATGGCGTGAATCCAGGAGGGGACCTTGCAGTGAGCCAAGATTGCACCACTGCACTCCAGCCTGGACAACAGAGCGAGACACTGTCTCAAAAAAAAAAAAAACACAAAAAACACTCCATCTCGGCCGGGCGCAGGAGCTCACGCCTGTAATCCCAACAATTTGAGAGGCCAAGGCAGGTGGATCACCTGAGGTCAGGAGTTCCATATCAGCCTGGCCAACATGGTGAAACACCTATCTCTACTAAAAATACAAAAATTAGCTGGGTGTGGTGATGGGTGCCTGTACTCCCAGCTGCTCTGGGGGCTGAGGCAGGAGAATCGCTTGAACCCAGGAGGCGGTGGCTGCAGTTAGCCTAGATGGCTCCACTGCACTGCAGCCTGGGCGACAGAGTGAGACTCTGTCTCAGAAATAGATAAAATAATAAAATATATAATTTATATAATTAGCTAGATCCATTGCTGTATGTGGAAACTAAAGGAAAATGAAAAAGAAAATTAGCTGGAGGAAAAATATGGTAATATATCCCCCCACTGTTTTGTTACTTTAAAGGACAGATAAGGCCAGTCCTGGTGGCTCATGGCTGTAATCCTCCCAGCTTGGGAGGCCAAAGTGGGCTGATGACTTGAGCTCAGGAGTTCAAGACCAGTCTGGCCAACATAGCGAAACCCTGTCTCTATAAAAAATAGAAAAATTAGCCAGGCCTGGTGGCATGTGCTTGTAATCCCAGCTAATTGGAGGCTGAGGCAGAAGAATCGCTTGAGCCCGGGAGGCAGAGGTTGCAGTGAGTCAAGATCACAACACTGCATGCCAGCCTGGGAAATTGGAGTGAAACCATGTCTTGGAGGGAAAAAAAGAAGCATAAATAATAGCGGATGAAAATAATTGGGATGGGGCCAGGCATGGTGGCTCACCCCTGTAATCTCAGCACTTTGGGAGGCCAAGGCGGGAGGATCACTAGAGGTCAGGATTTTGAGACCAGCCTGGCCAACATGGTGAAACCCTGTTTCTACTAAAAATACAAAAATTACTCACGCCTGTAATCCCAGCACTTTTGGAGACCGAGGCAGGCAAATCACATGAGGTCAGGAGTTCAAGACCAGCCTGGTGAAACCCTGTCTCTAGAAAAAATATAAAAATTAGCTGGGCGTGGTGGTGTGCACCTGTAAACCCAGGAGACAGAGGTTGCAGTGAGCCAAGATCATGCCACTGCACTCCAGCCTGGGCAACAGAGCAAGACTCCATCTCAAAATAATAAAAAAATAATAATAAAAATACAAAAATTAATGGCCCGGCACGGTGGCTCATGCTTGTAATCCCATCACTTTGGGAGGCTGAGGCAGGCGGATCACCTGAGGTTGGGAGTTCGAGACCAGCCTGACCAACATGGAGAAAGCCCGTCTCTACTAAAAATACAAAATTAGCCAGGCGTGGTGGCACATGCCTGTAATCCCAGCTACTAGGGAGGCTGAGGCAGGAGAATCGCTTGAACCTGGGAGGCGCAGGTTGCAGTGAGCCGAGATGGCACCATTGCACTCCAGCCTGGGCAAGAAGAGTGAAACTCCATCTCAAAAAAATTATATATATATATACAAAAATTAGCTAGGTGGTGGGGCATGATGGCTCACACCAGCAATCCCAGCACTTTGGGAGGCCAAGGTGGTGGATCACCTGAGGTCGGGAGTTCAAGACCAGTCTGGCCAACATGGTGAAACCCCAGCTCTACTGAAAATACAAAAATTAGCCAGGTGTGGTGACGTGCGCTTGTAATCCCAGCTACTCAGGAAGCTGAGGCAGGAGAATTGCTTGAATCCAGGAGGCTGCAGTGAGCTGAGATCCCGCCACTGCACTCCAGCCTGGGCAACAGAGCGAGACTCCATCTCAAAAAAAAAAAAAAAATTAGTCTGGAGTGGTGGCACGGGCATGTAATCTCAGCTATTCAGGAGGCTTACATAGGATAATTGATTGAACCCGGGAGGCAGAGGTTGCAGTGAGCTGAGATCGTGCCACTGCAATCCAGTCTGGGTGACATCTCAAAAAAAAAATATATATATAAAATATAATATTTATGAAATATTTTATATTTTTATTTAAATATATATACATAAAATAGACCAGGCACAGTGGCCCATGCCTGTAAGCCCAGCACTTTGGGAGGCCGAGGTGGGCTAATAATTTGAGGTCAGGAGTTCGAGACCAGCTTGGCCAACATGGTGAAATCCTGTTTCTACTAAAAATACCAAAATTAGCCGGGCTTAGTGGCCGGCGCCTGTAATCTCAGCTACTCAGGAGGCTGAGGCAGAGAACTGCTTGAACCCGGGAGGCACAGGTTGCAGTGAGCCGGATTGAGTCACTGCACTCTAACCTGGGCGACAGAGTGAGACTTTGTCTTCAAAATAAATAAATAAAAAGAATAAGTAAATAAATAATGTTAATTCGGGTGGGGCAGGAGAATTGTTAACTGGACTGACTGGAAGTCAGCTAACTGGATTTGGGGAATCTGTTTTTTTGTTTGTTTGTTTGTTTGTTTGTTTTGAGACGGAGTCTCACTGTGTCGCCCAGGCTAGAGTGCAGTGGCACGATCTCAGCTCACCCCAAGCTCCGCCTCCCGGGTTCACGCCATTCTCCTGCCTCAGCCTCCCGAGTAGCTGGAACTACAGGCGTCCGCCACCACGCCCGGCTAATTTTGTGTAGTTTTAGTAGAGACGGGGTTTCACCGTGTTAGCCAGGATGGTCTCGATCTCCTGACCTCGTGATCTGCCCACCTCGGCCTCCCAAAGTGCTGGGACTACAGGTGTGAGCCGCCGCACCCGGCCTTTTTTTTTTTTCGGTCTTTTGAGACAGGGTCTCCTCTCATCCAGGCTGGAGTGTGGCACAATCATGGCTCACTGCAGCCTCCACCTCCATGGCTCAGCCTGCAGTGCAGCTGGGTCCACAGGTGCGTGCCACCACACTTGGCTAAGTATTCATTTATTCAGTAGAGATGGGGTTTCGCTGTATTGCCCACGCTGGTCTTAAATTCCTGGGCTCAAGCGATCCCCCCCGCCTCGTTCTCCCAAAATGCTGGGGTTCCTGGCGTGAGCCAACGCTCCCGGCCTAGGGAACCTTTCCTTTTTTTTTTTTTTTTTTTTTTTTTTTTTTTTTGAGACGGAGTCTCGCTCTGTCGCCCGGGCTGGAGTGCAGTGGCCGGATCTCAGCTCACTGCAAGCTCCGCCTCGGCCTAGGGAACCTTTCTAAGCTTCAACCTCTAGCTCTGTAAAATGAGAATTGGAAGTAGGTGCGATCTGAACTTTCTGATCAATTCCAGGTACAAGCTTTTCAACAAAACTGAGCTGAGGAAATAGCATGTAATACCGTGGGAAAAGAGAATACTCACCTTAAAGGAAAATTGGGGGAACGGGGCCTAATTGCACACAAACTGCCCACAATCAGTTATCCAGTCTCCTCCCCTTCACTTTCCAACTCCTCTTGCATGTCACTCTCTGGTCAACTTCCTCTGGGACCAAGCAAGCAAACTTCCCCCACTGCCTTAAGGACCCACCGGTCAACCCAGGGTGAGTGGAGACAATAGGGTTTGTGTCACAGGGGTCCTTGACATCACGTAACAATGCACAGGGGTGTCCCCACCTAGGGTCCTCATTCCCTCCAGAAAGGCCCTCCAAGGCTACAGTGGTTGGGATGGCATACCTGAGCGAGTGTCGCCTGCGACTGGAGAAAGGCTTTATCTTGGACGGGGTGGCTGTGAGCACCACTGCCCGCGCTTATGGGCGCTCTAGGCCCAAGCTGTGGTCGGCGATTCCGCCCTACAATGCGCAGCAGGACTACCACGCCCGCAGCTACTTCCAGAGCCACGTGGTTCCGCCCGTTTTGCGGAAAACTGATCAGGTATAGGAGCTTCCTGGAAGAACCCCACACTCCTCCCTAAATCTTCACTCCAGCGTCCTCACCACAAAGAAGACTCCGCCACTTTCACCTCCTTAGTTTAGTTTCTTTTCTTTTTTAAATTTTTATTTATTATTATTATTATTATTATTATTATTTTGAGACGCAGTCTCGCTCTGTCGCCCAGGCTGGAGTGTAGTGAGTGGCACCATCTTGGCTCACGGCAACCTCTGCCTCCTGGGTTTAAGCGATTCTCCTACGTCGGGAGTAGCTGGGATTACAGGCACACCACGAAGCCAGACTAATTTTGGTATTTTTGCTAGAGACGGGGTTTCGCCATGTTACCCAGACTGGGATTACAGGTTTGAGCCTGTAATTACAGGGTTTCACTCTTGCCCAGGCTGGAGTGCGGTGGTGCGGTCACGGCTCACTGCAGCTTCCACCTCCCAGGGTCAAGCGATCCTCCCACCTCAGCCTCGTGATTAGCCGGGACTACAGGCGCGCGCCACCCCGCCCCGCTAATTTTTTTTTTTTTTTTTTTTTTTTGTAGAGAGGGGGTCTCGCCGTGTTACCCAGACTGGTCTTGAACTCCTGGGCTCACGCTATCCTCCCGCCACCGCCTCCCAGTTTTCTTAATGAAGCCAGAGGACTGCAGGAGAGGGAGGACAGGTGTTGAGCGCAAGCTTCCTGAGCTCACAGAATGGCCTTCCAGCCCTGAATTTGAGAATAGACTCATTCCCGGTTTCTGCAAGGCAAAGGGAGAGGGCTCAAAGCCAGCTTCTGCCAAACCAGTCGGTCTCTTTGTCCTTTGTGACGTTACAGACCCGCCCTCTAGGGTGACCTTACACCGCAAATTCTCTAAATACGCGAAAATCCGTGTGACCTCAGTGAGCAAGACAAAGGGAATTGATTTGACTTCCAGGGCGAGACGCCTTCCTCCTGTGACATCATAGTGGCAGGGCGTGGGGCTTGGTCTCCTGGTTCTTTGGGCTGAAGGGAGGGACACCTCTCAAACCTCTGCGGACCTCAGTTCCTCCCCCTGGCCTTTTCCCTCCTAGGTGTAGGCCCCTTCCCAGCAGAGTACTCCCCCGCTAACCCCCCCAGATCAAAGATTCGAGACTATTTGCTGATGGTTCAATATTCCCACCCAACATTTCGCTTCCAGTATTTGTTTTTCTACACATCAGTGGTGTGGAGAAGAAAAAGGAGGACTCATGGGGTTATTCTGTGAACAAATCTTGGGGTTTGTGTGTGTGTGTGTGTGTAGTCCCAAATGTTTGTTTGCATAGGTCCGTGCAGTGCATGTATACGGACACACATGAGTCACACATGTGTTGATCATGTAATTTTTATTTTATTTATTTATTTTTTGAGACGGAGTCTCTCTGCCTCCCAGGTTCACGTCATTCTCCCGCCTCAGCCTCCTGTGTAGCTGGGACTACAGGCGCCCGCCACCATGTCCGGCTGATTTTTTGTATTTTTCGTAGAGACGGGGTTTCACTGTGTTAGCCAGGATGGTCTCCATCTCCTGACCTCGTGATCCACTCGCCTCGGCCTCCCAAAGTGCTGGGATTTCAGGCGTGAACCACCGTGCCCGGCCCAATTTTTCTTTCTTTCTTTCTTTTTTTTTTTTTTTGAGACAGGGTCTTGTTCTGTCACCCTGGCTGGAGTGCAGTGGCATAATTTTGGCTTACTGCAACCTCCGCCTTCCGTGTTCAAGCGATCCGTCTACTTCAGCCTCTCGAGTAGCTGGGACTAACAGAGACCGGGTTTCACCATGTTGCCCAGGCTGGTCTTGAACTGCTGAGCTCAAGTGATCTGCCCATCTCAGCCTCCCAAAGTGCTGGGACTACAGGCATGAGCCACCACACTGGCATCGACTGGTAATTTTACGACAGAAGGAACCAGAGTCTGGGGAGGGGAAAAGGAAGAACCTGAGTATTTAAAACCTTGAAAATGATAAGGTATACATATTTTGAAAAAGCTTTCTTTTTTTTTTTTTTTTTTTTTTTTTTTTAGACAGAGTCTCACTCTGTCATCCAGGCTGGAGTGGAGTGGCCTGATCTTGGCTCACTGCAATCTTCGCCTCCTAGGTTCAAGCAATTCTCCTGCCTCAGCCTCCCAAGTAGCTGGGATTATAAGCGCCCGCCACCACACCCAGCTGATTTTTTGTATTTTTAGTAGAGACGGGGTTTCACTATGTTGGCCAGGCTGGTCTCGAACTCCTGACCGCAACTGATCCACCTGCCTCAGCCTCCCAAAGTGCTGGGATTACAGGCGTGAGCCACCGCAGCCGGCCTTGGAAAAGCTTTCCAATTTTCTTTTTCGAGACAAAGTGCCACTCTGTCACCCAGGCTGGAAGTGCAGTGGCACAGCTCACTGCAGCCTTGAACTGCTGGGCTTAAAAAATCCTCCAGTCTCAGCCTTCTGAGTAGGTGGGACTATAGGCGTGTGCCACCATGCCCAGCGGCTAATCTTTTAATTTTTTTTCTTTTTTGAGGCAGAGTCGCACCCTGTCGCCCAGGTTGGAGTGCAGTGGTATGATCTCGGCTCACTGCAACCTCAGCCTCCCGGGTTCAAGTGATTCTCCTGCCCCAGCCTCCCAAGTAGCTGGGATTACAAGCACCTGCCACGACGCCCAGCTGATTTTTTATAGTTTTAGTAGAGATGGGGTTTCACTATGTTGGCCAGGCTGGTCTCGAACTCCTGACCTTGTGATCTGCCCATCTTGGCCTCCTAAAGTGCTGGGATTACAGGTATGAGCCACCATACCCAGCCGCAATCTTTTAGTTTTTTTGTTGAGACGGGTCTGGCCATGTTACCTAGGCTGGTCTCAAACTTCTGGGTTCAAGTAATCCTCTTGCCTCAGCCTCCTAAAGTGCTGGGATTATAGGCACAAGCCACTGTGCCCAGCCTGTTTTTTTTGTTTGTTTGTTTTTGAGAGGGAGTCTCACTCTATCTCCCAGGCTGGAGTACAGTGGCACGATCTCAGCTCACTGCAACCTGTGTCTCCCGGGTTCAAGTGATTCTCCTGCCTCCGCCTCCTGAGTAGCTGGGATTACAGGCACGCGCCACTACACCTGGCTAATTTTTGTATTTGTAGTAGGGGTTTCGCCATGTTGGCCAGGCTGGTCTCCAACTTTTGACCTCAGGTGATCCTCCTGCCTTGGCCTCCCACAGTGCTGGGATTACAGGTGTTAGCCACCGCTCCCAACCAACCTGTTTAATTTTTAAAAGTATTATTGTCAAAACCACCATTTGTGGTAGGTATTATTTTCATTTAAATAAAGATAACATTTATACAACTTCACTATGCCAGGCCCTTTATCTGACCAAAACCACTTAAGTCTCACAGGAGGCCGGTGCGATGACTCACTCCTGTAATCCCAGCACTCTGGGAGGCTGAGGCGGGTGGATCACCTGAGTTAAAGAGTTTGAGACCAGCCTGGCCAATTAGCTGGCATGGTGGCGCATGTCTGTAATCCTAGCTACTCAGGAGGCTGAGGCAGGAGAATTGTTTGAACCCAGGAGGCGGAGGTTGCAGTGAGCCAAGGTGGCAACACTGCACTCCAGCCTGGGCAACAGAGTGAGACCATGTCTCAAAAAACAAACCTCACAGCAATACTCCTTTTACTGATGGGGAAATTGAGGCCCAGAAAAGCTGTGTAATTGGCCCAAGTTCACAAAGCCTGTTAATGATTGAGCTGGAGTTAGAACCCAGCCTGTCTGGCAGCAGAGACTGAGCCTTCAGCTGCCAAGTTCAACTGCCCTGAGAGGCAATAGGTTCTTCTTCTTTTTTTTTTTTTTTTGAGACAGAGTTTGGCTCTTGTTGCCCAGGCTGGAGTGCAACGGCAAGATCTCGGCTCACTGCAACTTCTGCCTCCGGGGTTCAAGCAATTCTACTGTCTCAGCCTCCTGAGCAGCTGGGATTACAGACGCCTGCTACCATGCCCAGCTGATTTTTTGTATTTTTAGTAGAGATGGGGTTTCGCCATGTTGGCAAGGCTAGTCTCGAACTCCTGGCCTCAGGTAATCCACCCACCTTGGCCTTCCAAAGTGCTGGGATTACAGGCCTGAGCCACTGCGCCTGGCCTGATTCTTAAATATATTTAGTCTGTCTGCCCCAGTTACCTAAGGCTCTGACCTCTTCCCTCTCCCCACAGCAAACCCCAGGGCAGATTGCACCGTGCCCCCCTCAGCATTGTGGCTGACAGTCTTCTGTATTCTCTTCCCCACTTTCAGGATCATGGCGGTACAGGAAGGGATGGCTGGATTGTAGACTATATCCACATCTTTGGGCAAGGACAGAGATACCTCAACAGGAGAAATTGGGCAGGGACAGGCAAGTGCTGGCTCCATTTCCAGCCTCATCATGGTTCCTGGGCCATAGCGAGGCCTGGTTGAGAGGAAGAGGCTAAGGGACTACATCCTTCCAGGTTTTCTTCACATACACGAGCATATGGTGCCACAGTGCTCCCTAATATTAGTTTTTTTTTTGAGACATGGTCTCAGTCTGTCACCCAAACTGGATTGCATGAAATGCAGTAGCACGGATGGGTGTGGTGGCTCATGCCTGTAATCCCAGCACTTTGGGAGGCCGAGGCGAGTGGATCACTTGAGGTCAGGAGTTCCAAACCAGCCTGGCCAACCTGGTTAAACCCTGTCTCTACTAAAAATACAAAAAGACAATTAGCCGGGCGTGGTGGCTCGCGCCTGGAATCCCAGCTACTTGGGAGGCTAAGGCAGGAGAATTGCTTGAACCCAGGAGGCGGAGGTTGCAGTGAGCCAAGATCATGCCACTGCACTCCAGCCTGGGCGACACAGCGAGACTCATTTAGAAAAAAAAAGAAATGCAGTAGCACAATTACTACTGACTGCAGTCTTGACCTCCTGGGCTTGAGCAATCCTCCCACCTCAGCCTCCTGAGCAGCTGCGCCCACAGGTGTGCACCACCACACTCAGTTAATTTTTTATTTTTTGTAGAGATAGAGTCTCCCTATGTGGCCCAGGCTGCTCTTGAACTCCTAGGCTCAAGTGATCCTCTGGCCTCAGCCTCCTAAAGTGCTGGCATTACAGACATGAGCCATTTGTTAGGCACTTTTCACCGTCACACTAACCCCACAGCACAGGTAGGGAAACAAGTTTCTTTAGTTAAAGTAATTTGGCAAGAGGGCTGAGCTGGAATTAATATTCTGCTCTTCCTGGGCCTGGTACAGTGGCTCATGATCATGCCTGTAATCCCAGCACTTAGGGAGGCTGAGGCAGGCAGATCACGAGGTCAAGAGTCCAAGACCAGCCTGGCCAACATAGTGAAACCCCGTCTCTATTAAAAATACAAAAAATTAGCCAGGCATGTTGGCGGGCACCTATAATCCCAGCTACTCAAGAGGCTGATGCAGGATAATCTCTTGAATCCAGGAGGCAGAGGTTGCAGTGATCCAAGATTGCATCATTGCACTCCAGCCTAGGTGACAATGCGAGACTCCATCTCAAAAACAAATGAACAAAAAGATTCCGCTCTTCCCAACTCTGAAGCCCCTGTTCCCCTCACTGCTGCATCCTGCTCATTTTCCAGGCCCAGGTTAACAACAATGGGAAAGAGTTGAGAGATATTTTTCTTTTTTTTGAGACCGAGTTTTGCTCTGTTGCCCAGGCTGGAGTGCAGTGGCACGATCTCGGCTCACTGCAAGCTCTGCCTCTTGGGTTCACACCATTCTCCTGCCTCAGCCTCCCAGGTAGCTGGGACTACAGGCGCCTGCCACCACGCCTGGCTAATTTTTTGTATTTTTAGTACAGATGGGTTTTCACCATGTTAGCCAGGATGGTCTCGAGCTCCTGACCTCGGGATCCACCCGCCTCGGCCTCCTAAAGTGCTGGGATTACAGGCATGAGCCACCGCGCCTGGCCGAGATATTTTTCTAACAGGGTAAACCCTCCTCCCAGCCCAGCTCCACCATCGTGGGTCACTTCTCTAGTCACATGATACTTTGTGCCATTTGGCCCAATTGATCTTGATCTCATCCATTTTTTCCACATGGGTCAGAGGCAAGGGTGAGATTTTTCTCATTTCTTGTGGGAGAAAAGCAAGCTTTGCCAATCCCAGAATTTCTGGCCCTTCCTGTCCCAGTACAAACCATTCACAGTTTTCCTGCAATTATTCCTGGTGCGGGGTTTTATTTCTAGGAAGCCTTCTGTCCCTCAGCCTCACCAGCCCTTGGCTTTTCAGCCCAGAGGCTCGGGGAGTTTGAGGATTGCATGTTCAGCTGTGGGCATGGGGAATGCAAGTGACTATGCCTGGTTGGCATCCCATACCACACCCAGGAGAAGGGGGAAGCCAAGAGGTGGGCTGAATGCAGGCTCAGGCCTCTCTCTCCTTGCCCCCAAGGGCATTCTCTCCAGCAGGTGACTGGGCACGACCACTACAATGCTGATCTGAAACCAATCTATGGGTTCAATGGAAGGTTTGGCTACCGCCGGAACACTCCAGCCCTCCGTCGGAGCACGTCCGTCTTTGGAGAGGTCACCCACTTCCCTCTGTTCTAACAGCATCTTTTCCCTTCCTAGCCATCGACCTGAATTTCTAAGACAAATGTTTAGATGAACTCTTAATGTTATTTTACGTTAAAAATTTAATTTGTGTCTCCACGTGTGCTGTTTCTTCCCTGAGATTAGAGGAATGAGCCAGTTCTGCCCTTGTCTTCTCTTCCCCCTGGAGAGGAGGTGAGAGGAGAAAGGGCTTCTCAGGCCTACACCCTTGCACTCCATACCAACGAGTGCCAGGTTTGAAAGGAGGGGCTTCAGTTCTCCCCTACCAGTGGGACAAGAAGGAGCCACACTACTCAACCTCAATAAAGCACTTCCCCAGCTGTCAGCAGAGCCCCAGGTCAGAGCTGGCTATTGTTTCCATCAAGAACAGAGCAAAGGCCAAGCTCCTTGGCTTACTCCTGTAATGCCAGCACTCTGGGAGGCCAAGATGGGAGGATTGCTTGAGCTCAGGCAAGTGGATCACTTGAGACCAGCCTGGGCAACATGATGAAACACTGTCTTTACTAAACATATACGTGTGTGTGTGTGTGTGTGTGTATGTTTATGTATATATATGTGTATAGATATGCATATATATATATATATATATAGAGAGAGAGAGAGAGAAGGAGAGAGAGAGACTCATTCTGTTAGCCCAGGCTGGAGTGCAGTGGTGTGATCTCAGCTCACTGCAACCTCTGCCTCCAGGGATTCAAGCAATTCTCCTGACTCAGCCTCCCTAGTAGCTAGAATTACAAGTGCCTGCCACCACTCCCAGCTAGTTATTTCATATTTAGTGGGGGCGCGGTTTCACAGTTTTGGTCAGGCTAGTCTCGAAATCCTGACCTCACCTCGGCCTCCCTGAGTGCTGGGATTACAGGCATGAGCCACCCTCCTGGCCCAGGATGTCATTTTTCAAGTGTTCCCTTTTAATTTATTGGTGGCCAATGGAAAAGCCAAACCAGATAATGGATAATTAAGAAGGTGGGGCTTTAGAACACAAAACTTGCCAGAACTCATGTGGGTGGAACTTGATTGTATTGAGTCACCATAAGTGGACAGGGAAGGAACCTGTGATGGACAGAGGGGGTATGGCTCAGGGGTAGAGCATTTGACTGCAGATCAAGAGGTCCCCGGTTCAAATCCGGGTGCCCCCTTCTGTGATGTTTTCTCACTACCATTCCATTTAACAGCAAATACCGTCAGCCACAGTATCACCAGAAAAGATGAAGGAACTTTCAACTTGATCTTGTGCTAAAACTGTTCCTCCCACATTCCAGCTCACCTTTAGGACAAAAAGCCCCTCTAGGATCTCATTTGTCTTCAATTAAGATCAAGTCCCTGAGGAGATTCTAAATCTATGAGTGAGTCTGAGAGCTGTGAACACAATTTGCTAATTGGATGGATGTCGGAGTATAGATGGAAATGTATGTATTTTTGAAAACTTAGTACATGCCAAGCTGCCTCGAATTAAAACATGAAAGAAGGGCCAGGGCCTGGCGCTGTGGCTCACGCCTATAATCCCAGCGCTTTGAGAAGCCGAGGCGGGCAAATCACAGGTCAGGAGTTTGAGAGCAGCCTGGCCAACATGGTGAAACCTCCATCTTTACTAAAAATACAAAAAATTAGCCGGGTGTGGTGGTGCGCACCTGTAATCCCAGCTACTTGGGAGGCTGAGGCAGGAGAATCGCTTGAACCTGGGAGGCTGTGGTTGGAGTGAGCAGAGACCGCACCACAGCACTCCAGCCTGAGCAACAGAGCGAGACTCCGTCTAAAAAAAGAAAAGTTCGAGACCAGCCTAACCAATATGGTGAAACCCTGTCTCTACTAAAGATACAAAAAATTAGCCGGGCGTGGTGGTGCACGCCTGTAATCCCAGCTACTTGAGAGGCTGAGGCAGGAGAATTGCTTGAACCTGGGAGGTGGAGGTTGCAGTGAGCTGAGATGGTGCCGTTTCACTCCAGCCTGGGCGACCGAGCCAGACTCCGTCTCAAAAAATAAAAAAAAAATAAAAGAAAAAGAGAGAGAAAGAAAGAAAAGAAGGAAGGCCGAGTGCAGTGGCTCACGCCTGTAATCCAAGCACTTTGGGAGGCAGAGGCGGGCGGATTACGAGGTCAGGAGATCGAGACCATCCTGGCTAACATGGTGAAACCCCATCTTTACTAAAAATACAAAAAAATTAGCCAAGTGTGGTGGCGGGCACCTGTAGTCCGAGCTACTCGGGAGGTTGAGGCAGGAGAATGGCGTGAACCCAGGAGGTGGAGCTTGCAGTGAGCCAAGATTGCGCCACTGCACTCGAGCCTGGGCGACAGAGCAAGACTCCGTCTCAAAAAAAAAGAAAAGAAGGAAAAAAGGAAGGAAGGAAAGCAAGAAAGAAAGAGCAAGAAAAGAAGGAAAGAAGGAAGGAAAGAGAGAGAAAAGGAGAGAAAGAAGAAAGGAAAGAAAAAGAAAAGAAGGAAAGAAGGAAGGAAAGAAAGAAGGAAGAAAGGAAAGAAAGAAGGGAGGAAAGAAAGAAGGAGGGAAGAAAGAGAAAGAAGAAGGAAAGGAGGAAGGAAAGAAGAGATAAAGCAGGAAAGAAGGAGGAAGGAAAGAAAAGAGATAAGGAAAGAAGGAAGGAAAGAAAAGAAAAAGAGAGAAGGAAACAAAGAAGGAAGGAAAGAAAGACAAAGAAAGACAAAGAAGGAAGGAAAGAAACAGAGTAAAGGAGGCTGGGTGCTGTGGCTCACACCTGTAATACCAGCACTTTTGGAGGCCGAGGCGGGCGGATCATGAGGTCAGGAGATGGAGACCCTCCTGGCTAACACGGTGAAACCCTGCCTTTACTAAAAATACAAAAAAATTAGCCAGGCGTGGTGGCGGGCGCTTGTAGTCCCAGCTACTAGGGAGGCTGAGGCAGGAGAATGGGGTGAACCCGGGAGCTGGAGCTTGCAGTGAGCCGAGATTGTGCCACTGCACTCCAGCCTGGGCGACAGAGCGAGACTCCGTCTGGGAAAAAAAAAAAAAAAAAAGAAAAAAAAAAGGAAAGCGGAGGGTGAAGTGAGCCAAGCCAACCCAAGTTGGTGCCCAGTGAGGCGCTGTCTCAAAAAAAAAAAAAAAAAAGAGAGCGAGAAGGAAGGAAGGAAGGAAGAGAAGGTAGGAAAAAGAAGGAAGGAAGGAAAGAAAGAAAGAGGAAGGAAGGAAAGAAGGGAGGGAAGGAGGGAGGGTGGGAGGGAAGAAAGGGCTGACTGCAGTGGCTCACACATGTAATCCCAGCACTTTGAGAGGACAAGGCGGGTGGATCACCTGAGGTCAGGAGCTGGAGACCAGCTTGGCCAACATGGTGAAACCTGTCTCTACTAAAAATACGAAAATTAGCCGGGCATGGTGGCATGCACCTGTAATTCCGGCTACTTGGGAGGCTGAGGCACCAGAATCGCTTGAATCTGGGAGGCGGAGGTTGTGTTAGCCGAGATTGCACCACTGAACTCCAGCCTGGGCAAAAAGAGTGAGACTCTCTCTTTAAAAAAAAAAAAAAAGAAAGAAAAAGAATTGCTTATTGCTTAAATGTAAGGGGCACATGTCACATTCTGGGTGGTGTACTTCAGCTTTACACTTTACATCTTTTTTTTTTTTTTGAGAGAGAGGGTCTCACTCTGTCACCCAGGCTGCAGTGTAGTAGCACGATCACGGCGCACTGCAGCCTGAAACTCATGGATTCAAGCAATCCTCCTGCCTCAGCCTCCCCAGCAACTGGGACTACAGGCATGTGCCACTACGCCTGGCTAATGTTTTGTTTTTTGTTTTTTTTTTGCGACGGAGTCTCGCTCTGTCGCCCAGGCTGGAGTGCAGTGGCGGGATCTCAGCTCACTGCAAGCTCCACCTCCCGGGTTTTACGTCATTCTCCTGCCTCAGCCTCCCCAGTAGCAGGGACTACAGGCACTCGCCACCTTGCCCGGCTAGTTTTTTGTATTTTTTAGTAGAGACGGGGTTTCACCAGGTTAGCCAGGATGGTCTTGATCTCCTGACCTCGTGATCCGCCCGTCTCAGCCTCCCAAAGTGCTGGGATTACAGGCTTGAGCCACCGCGCCCGGCATGTTTTTGTTTTTTTAAACATAAGTAGAGAGGAGGTCTTGCTATATTGCTCAGGCTGGTCTCCAACTCTTGGGCTCAAGTGATTCTCCCACCTTAGCCCCTGAAAGTGCTGGGACTACAAGTGTGAGCACCATGCCCAGCTTCACATCTTGCATCTGTCTGTCCCAAGTGTGGAATGGGTACTGCAGACATTTGCAATTTAACTGGAGATAGACAAAAACACCGAATCACAGAGTGAAAAAATTATTCCCTTTCCTATCCTCAGTAACTTAAGAAAAAAGTCGTTTAAAAATTTTTTTTAAAGAGATGGAGTCTCACTCTGTCACCCAGGCTGAACTACAGTGGCACAATCACGGCTCACTGTAGCTTCCATCTCCTGGACTCAAGTGATCCTCCTGCCTCAACCTTCCAAGTAGCTGGGATTATAGGTCTGTGCCACCATGCCCAGCACTATACACTCTTTGAATAAAAAAGAGGGAGATTGGCCAGGCGCGGTGGCTCACGCCTGTAATCCTAGCACTTTGTATTTAGAAGATTTTAGAAGTGTTAGAGAGCTGGCACCAAATAAGAATTCCTCCTGTCAGGCACAGTGGCGGCTCCAGCCTGTAATCCCAGCTCCTCTGGAGCCTGAAGTGGGAGCATCACTTGACTCTAGGAATCAAGATCAGCTTAACCGATATATTTAGACCCTGACCAACATAGAGACCCATTTCAAGAAAAAATGTATCTAGTGTTTAATAATGTCATATTTAGGCTGGGTGCGGTGGCTCACGCCTGTAATCCCAGCACTTTTGGAGGCCAAGGCGGGCGGATCACGAGGTCAGGAGATTGAGACCATCTTGGCCGACATGGTGAAACCCTATCTCTACAAAAAAACATAAAAAATTAGCTGGATGTGGTGGCGCGTGCCTGTAATCCCAGCTACTTGGGAGGCTGAGCCAGGGGAATCGCTTGAATCTGGGAGGTAGAGGTTGCAGTGAGCTGAGATCGTGCCTGACATAAGGGGATTTGCTGTGAGTCAAGGTCTGAGGAAAGCGCCAGTTCGCAAAGCCGTTTTGGAAAACTGGAGTGTGGGGGTGTGTGCAGGGTGAGGGGAGGAGGCGTACTCTGGTCCACGCTACGTCTAGCAGCGAGTATGTGGAGCTTTTGAGCCGGATGCCCTGGTGCGCTGCCATGGCAACACAGAGGCCCACGGCAGAGGCCCACGGCAACCCATCACTGAACAGAGCTGTGGCGTTTCAACGGAGAGTTTGGGACATCAGACAAAGTGGCGACCAGAAGCAGCCAAAATGAGACCTCGACGGCAGAGGTCTCCACAGCGAAGCCTGGAACTTTGCGAAATCTGCACGCGACGCCACAGTTACACAGCGCGACAGAGCCCTGTACGTCATCGTTCCGCGACGCCGACGCGGTGAGATGACGCCCTCCCGGAAGTGGCCTGTAGGTCGGTATGTGAAACTGGTAGTCGACGGCTCCTGGGACCAGAGCCCGCGAGGTAGCCCCTGGACTATTCTTCTACGTATTCTCTTGATCCTGCCGAAGTCTTCCAGATCCGCGTAGTGAGGAATCGTCTCCACCATCATGGGGGGCGGAGACCTGGTGAGTGGAGGGAGGCCTGGGCGGGGGAGGACTGAGGCCGGGACGGAAATTGGCGGGGGTGGGGGGTGGGGGTAGAGGAAGGAGTGGATAACCATAGCAACTCAGCTTTGCTTTCGCGGGGAGGGGGCCGTTGCCCTGAAGAGGGGATGGATCTTTAGGGCAATGGAGGGATGGGACTGAGGTTTGGGAAAGTCCGAGGTGTGTCGCGAACTGTGACAGGTGGTGTTTGTGTGTTTGTTGACTGCAGCCCTGCCGGTTGTAAATTCTGGGAATACCAGGGAGGGGGCGGATGGAGCCAAGGCTAGGAAAGGAGGTAGATATTGAGGACGTGTCACTACGCTTTGTTTTGTATATCTTGTCTTGCCACACAGCTGTCTTCCTTGGGTGGGAGTTCAGAGTCATGTCCTGGACTGAAGTAGGGGTGGTTTGTGCCCCATTCACCCTACCCTTAGCCATGCCGTGGGGTCCTTTTTTTTTTTTTTTTTTTTTTTGAGACGGAGTCTCGCTCTGTCGCCCAGGCTGGAGTGCAGTGGCGCAATCTCGGCTCACTGCAAGCTGCGCCTCCCAGGTTCACGCCATTCTCCTGCCTCAGCCTCCCGAGTAGCTGGGACTACAGGCGCCCGCCACTGCGCCCGGCTAATTTTTTCTATTTTTAGTAGAGACGGGGTTTCACCATGGTCTCGATCTCCTGACCTTGTGATCCGCCCGCCTCGGCCTCCCAAAGTGCTGGGATTACAAGCGTGAGCCACCGCGCTCGGCCCCTTTTTTTTTTAAAACGGAGTTTCTTGTTGCCCAGGCTGGAGTGCAGTGGCGCGATCTCGGCTCACTGCAACCTTCCCCTCTTGGATTCAAGCGAGTCTCCTGCCTCAGCCTCCCGAGTAGCTGGGATTACAGGCATGCTCCGCCACACCCAGCTAATTTTGTATTTTTAGTGGAGACAGGGTTTCTCCATGTTGGTCAGGCTGGTCTCGATCTCCTGACCTCTAGTGATCCACCCACCTTGGCCTCCCAAAGTGCTGGGGTTACAGGCGTGAGCCACTGTGCTGGGCCCTGGGGTCCTTTTTAAGCCTGAAGGGATCTTCCTGTCCATCTTTCTGACTTCCACACCTCCTTCAATGCTGGATTCTGATGTATAGTGGCTGAGCTTGCTTTTTAAATTCATACCACTTAATACAAGTTATGTGGCAATGTCTCTTACACTGAAACGTTCATTTGTAAAGGGCTAAGGCCCCAAATAGGGTAAATGTACCTACAAGAGCATGGTGCAAGGTTGGGAAAATGCCAGCCTCCCGAAAGTGGAACTAATTGAACCAGCAAGTAGATCAGCTTAGCGGCCTGCCCAGTAAACCTGTTTGTCATGTGTTCTCAATCACAGTGAGTGTCAGGACTCCATCCAGTTTGATCCAATTTAGTGTATTCTTCAAGTAACTGCATTTAAGGACAGGAAAGCTCTAATCTAGGGTTTCTCGACGTTAGCCCTCTTGACAGTTTGGCCTAGATAATTCTTTGGGGGGGTGTGGTAGTGGTGGTAGTTGGGCTCTCCTGTGCATTGTAGGATGTTTAGCAGCATCCCTGGCCTCTAGCCACTCGACTGGAGTCTATCCACTAACACCTACCTCCACCAGTTGTGACAGCCAAAAATGACTCTAGAAGTTTTTGTCCTTGAGAAGCAAAATAATCTATACTTGAGGCAGGGAGGACAAGATGGGAAGGGTTAGAGGGAGAAAGAGGGAGGGAGTGAGGGAGGAAGGACGGAAGGATGGATGGATGGTGGGACCAACTGACGGACCGATACACAACCGACCAACTCAATGACCTGACAAAGGGGAGAGGCAGGACAAGGAGGGGAAGAGAAAAGGAAGAAAAGGGAACTCTCATTGACTGAACATTTTCCACATGCCAAGTACCTTGCGGACATGATCTTATTTTCTTAACTGGTCTCCTGGTCTCAATCCTGGTCCTCTCCAGTCGATTCTTTTTTTTTTTTAAGATGGAGTCTTGGCCAGGTGCAGTGGCTCATGCCTATAATCCCAGCACTTTGGGAGGCTGAGGCGGGTGGGTCACGAGGTCAGGAGTTCAAGACCAGCCTGGCCAAGATGGTGAAACCTCGTCTCTACTAAAAATACAAAAATTAGCTGGGAGTGGTGGCGGGTGCCTGTAATCCCAGCTACTTGGGAGGCTGAGGCAGGAGAATCGCTTGAACCCAGGAGGTGGAGGTTGTAGTGAGCCGAGATTGCACCACTGCACCTCTAGCCTGGGTGACAGAGTAAGACTCCGTTTAAAAAAAAAAAAAAAAGTGGCCGGGCGCGGTGGCTCAAGCCTGTAATCCCAGCACTTTGGGAGGCCGAGACGGGCAGATCACAAGGTCAGGAGATCGAGACCATCCTGGCTAACACGGCGAAACCCCGTCTCTACTAAAAACACAAAAAAATTAGCCGGGCGAGGTGGCGGCGCCTGTAGTCCCAGCTACTCGGGAGGCTGAGGCAGGAGAATGGCGGGAACCCGAGAGGCGGAGCTTGCAGTGAGCTGAGATCCGGGCACTGCACTCCAGCCTGGGCGACAGAGCGAGACTCCGTCTCAAAAAAAAAAAAAAAAAAAAAAAAAAGTTAAAAAAAAGATGGAGTCACACTGGGCGCGGTGGCTCACGGCTGTAATCCCAGCACTTTAGGAGGCCTAGGTGGGCGGATCCTGAGGTCAGGAGATCAAGACCATCCTGGCCAACATGGTGAAACCCCATCTCTAGTAAAAATACAAAAATTGGCCGGGCGCGGTGTCTCACGCCCGTAATCCCAGCACTTTGGGAGGCCGAGGCAGGTGGATTACGAGGTCACGAGGTCACGAGATTGAGACCATCCTGGCTAACACGGTGAAACCCGTCTCTACTAAAAACACACAAAAAATTAGCCGGTCGTGGCGTATGCCTGTAGTCCCAGCTACTCAGGAGGCTGAGGCAGGAGAATGGCGTGAACCTGGGAGTTGGAGCTTGCAGTGAGCTGAGAGTGTGCCTCTGCACTCTAGCCTAGGTGACAGAGCGAGACTCCATCTAAAAAAAAAAAAAAAATTGGCCAGGCATGCGATGCATGCCTGTAATCCCTTTACATGGCTTATAAGGCCCTTATTCTGCTCCTTTTGCTCCTTTCTCACTTGGCTTCTTCTTGTGTCCCTGCCCCATCAGCTTGCCACATCTCCAGCCACACTGAATTATTCCTGCTATGTTCTTTCTCACTACTGGGACTGCATTTGTCTGTACTGTTCCTCTCTGGAAATCTGCCCCCCTCATCTCCCTTTCACACATCATCAGGCTAGTTTATAATTGTCCTTAGATATTACTTACTCTGGGAAACTTTTCATTATTGGGAAAGTGCACCAAAGCAATATCTGATGGGGAGGAGAGAGAGGAATGTTCTTTGAGGGTGAATGGGGAGATCAGAATCAAGGAGAGATTCCTGGGAAGGAAAGTTGGAAGAGATTCTGGGTGGGTTGTAAACCATGCAAGTTTAGGGCAGGTGAAGTAGACCAAGGTAAGGTAGGTTGAGTTCCTAAGAATGAATGTCCATGCTAGGCACGGTAGCTCACGCCTGTAATCTCAGCACTTTGGGAGGCTGAGGCAGGCAGATCACCTGAGGTCGATAGTTTGAGACCAGCCTGACCAACATGGAGAAACCCTATCTCTACTAAAAATACAAAATTAGCCGAGCATGGTGGCTCGTGCCTGTAATCAGCTACTCAGGAGGCTGAGGCAGAGAATCACTTGAACCCAGGAGGCAGAGGTTGCCATGACCTGAGATCCTGCCGTTGTACTCTAGCCTAGGCAATAAGAGCGAAACTCTGTCTCAAGAAAAAAAAAAAAAAAAAGGCTGGGCACGGTGGCTCACTCCTGTAATCCCAGCAGTTTGGGAGGCCAAGGCAGGCAGATCATGAGGTCAGGCGTTTTCAGACCAGCCTGGCCAATATGGTGAAACCCCATCTCTACTAAAAAATACAAAAATTAGTCAGGCATGGTGGCATGCCTATAGTCCCAGCTACTCGGGAGGCTGAGGCAAGAGAATCACTGGAACCCGGGAGGTGGAGGGTGTAGGTCAGCCGAGATCACTGCACTCCAGCCTGGGTGACAGAGCAAGACTCTAAAAGAATGAACATCCAGTGTCAGAAGTGCATG
This sequence comes from Theropithecus gelada, assembly GCF_003255815.1. Taxonomy (NCBI): domain Eukaryota; kingdom Metazoa; phylum Chordata; class Mammalia; order Primates; family Cercopithecidae; genus Theropithecus; species Theropithecus gelada. The sequence goes on along the minus strand of NC_037684.1, from coordinate 26,757,825 downwards.
AGTTCTGTTCTCTTTCAAAATATGTGCCTTCCTGCTCATTACTGCATTCCTCCTGTCTTGTCATCACCAGCTCCAATTTAGGTATGGCTAGTGGAAGGATGACTTGTATGCTTTTAAGGTTAAAACTGTCTGAAGGGAACTCAGGAAGGACCTGTTCTATCCTGAAGCTTTCTTGTTGTTGTTGTTCTTGTTGTTTTGAGACGGAGTCTTGCTCTATCGCCCAGGCTGTAGTACAGCGGTGCAATCTCGGCCCACTGCAACCTCCGCCTCCTGGCTCAGTGATTCTCCTGCCTCAGCCTCCTGAGTAACTGGGACTACATGGGCACGTGCCACCACGCCCAGCTAATTTTTGTATTTCCAGTAGAGACGTTTCATCATTTTGGCCAGGCTGGTCTAAAACTCCTGATCTCAAGTGATCTGCCCACCTCCGCTTCCCAAAGTGCTGGGATTACAGGTGTGAGCCACTGCGCCTGACCTGTCCTGAAGCTTTATACACTTGAACAACCTCCCCTTCCCCTCTAGATGTGTGAGAGATTATTGGAAGAAAACCTTGTCATTGTTGAAGATATCTTGCCTTCACACATTGTCATTGTTGAAGACATCTTGCCTGCCTTGGGTATGGAAGGGTGGGTGAGGCAGGGCTAGTTACACCTGCCACTCAGTCACCCCCCGAATTATTCTCACCTTTTTTTTTTTTTGAGACGGCATCTCGCTTTGTCACCCAGGCTGGAGTGCAGTGGCGCGATCTCGGCTCACTGCAAGCTCTGCCTCCCGGGTTCACGCCATTCTCCTGCCTCAGCCTCCCGAGTAGCTGGGACTATAGGCACCCGCCACCACACCCGGCTAATTTTTTTTATTTTTTAAATTTATTTTTATTTTTATTTTTATTTTTATTTTTTGAGACGGAGTCTCGCTCTGTCGCCCAGGCTGGAGTGCAGTGGCTGGATCTCTGCTCACTGCAAGCTCCGCCTCCCGGGTTTATGCCATTCTCCTGCCTCAGCCTCCCGAGTAGCTGGGACTACAGGCGCTCGCCACCTCGCCCGGCTAGTTTTTTTTTGGATTTTTTAGTAGAGACGAGGTTTCACCTTGTTAGCCAGGATGGTCTCGATCTCCTGACCTTGTGATCCGCCCACCTCGGCCTCCCAAAGTGCTGGGATTACAGGCTTGAGCCACTGCGCCCCGCCTCTCACCTTCTTTTTATTTATCACAGAATTTGAAGAAGAGCTGGCACCCGCAGACCCTCCGGAATGTGGAGAAGGTGTGGAAGGCCGAGCAGAAGCATGAGGCTGAGCGGAAGAAGATTGAGGAGCTTCAGCGGGAGCTGCGAGAAGAGAGGGCCCGGGAAGAGATGCAGCGTTATGCCGAGGATGTTGGGGCCGTCAAGTAAGTGAGGAACTGGGGGTGTCCTGGTGTATAGGGAATTGCAGAGCTGTCCTGAGATGCATCATCCAGTTGTTGTATAATAGCTGAGTGCTTAAGGGCATGGGTTTTAATGCCAGACTAACCTGGATTCTAAGGTTGGCTTTGCATGTACTAGCCGTGGAACTGTGATCAAATTTGAGAGACTTGGTTACTTCAGTAGGACCAGGGAGCGATAATACCCAACACCTTCTTAAGGTTTGTTGGGAGTCAAATGAGGTAACACGTAAGGACTTGCTGTAAGCTGAGCTCATGGTAGATGGCTGATAACAGTGATGAGGGATGGTTGCTCTACCCTGCTGCTAAGTATGTGTTGAGGCCGCAGTCCTGCCTTTGTTAATGTAATTCAGGCTTGCTTGGGGGTGGTGGGACAGGGGGCAGGGAGTGAGGTCCCGTGAGAGAAGGTGGATGGTATGCTTGTCAGTGAAAGCCGAGTGATTATGGCCAATCCCACTAGATTTTACCCTGCTTCAATTTCCTGTTGTATAATATAGGGTAGGAGTAGCAGATAATAACTACCCATCCATCTCATAAAAGGAGATGGGAGTAAATATGTTTGAGAAAATAAAAAGCATACATTATGCAGTGTATTAAATTAGAATAAAATAAAATAACAGATAGACTAAAATTGAAGACCAGATGTGGTGGTTCATGCCCATGATCACTGCATTTTGGGAGGCTGAGAAATCACTTGAGCCCAGGAGTTTGAGACCAGTCTGGGTAATGTAGTGAGACTCCATCTCTGTTTAAAAATATATAGGCTGGGTGTGGCAGCTTATGCCTATAATCCCAGCACTTTGGGAGACTGAGGCATGCTGATCACTTGAGGCCAGGAGTTCCAGACCAGTCTGTAGTAGGAACCCATCTCTACAAAAAAGTAGAAAAAAAATTAGCCAGGTGCGGTGGCTCACACCTGTAATCCCAGCACTTTGGGAGGCCGAAGCGGGCAGATCACTTGAGGTAAGGAGTTTGAGACCAGCCTGACCACCAACATGGTGAAACCCTGTCTCTATTAAAATACAAAAATTAGCTGGGTGTGGTGGTGCACACCTGTAATCCCAGCTACTCAGGAGGCTGAGGCAGGAGAATTGCTTGAACCCAGGAGGCAAAAGTTTCAGTGAGCCGAGATCATGCTGCTGCACTCCAGCCTAGGCGATAGAGTGAGAGTGCATCTCAAAAAAATGAACAAACAAAAAAAATACAGGCTGGGTGCAGTGGCTCATGCCTGTAATCCTAGCACTTTGGGAGGCCGAGGTGGACGGATCACCTGAGGTCAGGAGTTGGAGACTAGCCTGGCCAACACGGTGAAACCCCATCTCTACTAAAAAAAAAAAATTACCTGGGTGTGGTAGCATGCATCTGTAGTCCTAGCTACTCGGGAAGCTAAGGCAAGAGAATCGCTGGAACCTGGAAGGTATAGGTTGCAGGTTGCAGAGAGCTGAGATTGCGCCAGTGCACTCCAGCCTGATGACACAGCGAGACTCTGTCTCAAAAAAAAACCAAACAAACCAAGAACAAACAAACAAAAAACCCCCAAAAATTAGCCAGGCATGGTGGCACATGCCTGTAATCCCAGCTACTCGGGAGGCTGAGGCAGGAGAATCACTTGAACTCGGGAGTTGGAAGTTGCAGTGAGCTGAGATCACGCCACTGCATTCCAGCCTGGGTGACAGAGTAAGACTTAGTCTCAATAAAAAAATAAAAAATAAAAAATAGAAAATAAAAGAGAGAGAGAGAGAGGAGGGAGGGAGGAAGGAAGGAAGGAAGGAAGGAAGGAAGGAAGGAAGGAAAAGTTAGCTGGGCATGGTGGCATGTGCCTGTAGTCCCAGCTACTTGGGAGGCTGAAGTAGGAGGATTGCTTGAGCCCAGGAGTTCGAAGCTACAGTGAGCTATGATTTTGCCACTGACTTTGGCCTGGGTAACAGAGTGAGACTCTGCCTCTAAGTAAATAAATAAATAAATAAGTAAAAATTGATTTTAGACTGAATACCCATTAGTCATATGCCGAGGTACTATCCAAAGGTAAAAATTGTTTTGAAGGCCGGGCGCGGTGGCTCAAGCCTGTAATCCCAGCACTTTGGGAGGCCGAGACGGGTGGATCACGAGGTCAGGAGATCGAGACCATCCTGGTGAACATGGTGAAACCCCGTCTCTACTAAAAAATACAAAAAACTAGCCGGGCGAGGTGGCGGCGCCTGTAGTCCCAGCTACTCGGGAGGCTGAGGCAGGAGAATGGCGTGAACCCAGGAGGCGGAGCTTGCAGTGAGCTGAGATCCGGCCACTGCAACTCCAGCCCGGGAGACAGAGTGAGACTCCGTCTCAAAAAAAAAAAAAAAAAAAAAAAAAAAAAAAAAAAATTGTTTTGAAATTTTTATTCACCAAAGCATTACACATCATGTGCTCAGTTTATCAGAAATTTGGGCTTTTGTGGAGTCTGATTAATGAGGTCAGAGTATAGATGCACAAGTGTAGAGAAAGGAGTCAGCATTGTTGCAGACTCATGCCTGCTTGTCTGTTGTGAATGGGGGAATGATTTTGTATGCTTTGTTTTGTTTTGCCCTACCACATGTCCTACAATATTGTAAAACACTAAGATCAGCATTTGGTTCCCTCCGCCCCACCTCTTTTTGGTCTTTACTGCTGATGTATTTAGATGACTTGAGTATTCATCTGTTTGTTTGTATAGTTCTTTACATGGTGTCATGCTTTTAATTTATCCTATAAAATGCCACTAAAAAACTCTTTACTATTTAACAATTCATTTCTGTGGTTCAGATCATGTTTTCTGTTTGTAATGAATCTCTCTTAGAACAAAGAAGACCTTTTTTTTTTTTTTTTTTTTTTTGAGACGGAGTCTCACCCTGTCGCCCAGGTTAGAGTGCAGTGGCCGGATCTCAGCTCACTGCAAGCTCCGCCTCCCGGGTTTACGCCATTCTCCTGCCTCAGCCTCCCGAGTAGCTGGGACTACAGGCGCCCGCCACCTCGCCCGGCTAGTTTTTTGTATTTTTTAGTAGAGACGGGGTTTCACCGCGTTAGCCAGGATGGTCTCGATCTCCTGACCTCGTGATCCGCCCGTCTCAGCCTCCCAAAGTGCTGGGATTACAGGCTTGAGCCACCGCGCCCGGCGAAGACCTTTAATAGACATATTATTAGGGCTTACCAAGTCATGCTTTGCAACAGTGTTTCTTTAGTATTTACTGATAATATTGGAAAATTGCATTTCCCAGGCACCAGTCTATGCTGGTGTTTTCAACCCTTGCACTTTAGAAGGAGCTTGGAAGGGCCGGGAACGGTGTCTCACACCTGTAATCCCAGCACTTTGGGAGGCCGAGGTGGGCGGATCACCCGAAGTCGGGAGTTTGAGACCAGCCTTACCAACATGGTGAAACCCCGTCTCTACTAAAAAAAATACAGAATTAGCCCGGAGTGGTGGTGCAAACCTGTAGTCCCAGCTACTCAGGAGGCTAAGGCAGGAGAATCGCTTGAACCCGGAAAGCAGAGTTTGCGGTGAGCTGAGATTGCACCACTGCACTCCAGTCTGGGCAATAAGAGCAAAACTCCATCACACACACACACCAAAAAAAAAAAAGAAAAAAAACAAAGTTAGATGGGAGCAAGTCCCACCCGAGCAAATTTCCTCTGAAGAGAAGGGAGTGTGGGAGGCAAAGGCATATATGTGTTTTATTTATTTATTTATTTATTATTTATTATTGTTATTATTTTATTTATTTTGAGATGACGTCTTGCTTTGTCTCCCAAGCTAAAGTGCAGTGGCGCGCGATCTCGGCTCACTGCAGCCTCTGCCTCTTGAGTTCAAGCGATTCTCCTGCCTCAGCCTCCCGAGTAGCTGGGATTACAGGCATGCACCACTATGCCTGGCTAATTTTTGTATTTTTAGTAGAGACAGGGTTTCACCATGTTGGCCAGGCTGGTCTCGAACTCCTGACCTCGTGATCCTCCTGCCTCGGCCTCCCAAAGTGCTGGGATTATAGGCGTGAGCCACCGCGCCTGGCCTTATTATTAATTAATTAATTTATTGAGACAGGGTCTTGGTCTGTTACCCTGGCTGGAGTGCAGTGGCACTATCACAGCTCACTACAGCCTTGACCTCCTGGGCTCAAGCCATCCTCCCACCTCAGCCTCACCTGGCCTGTTTTAGTTTTTTAAGACAGAGTGCAGCTGGGCATGGTGACTTATGCCTGTAATTCCAGCACTTGGGAGGCAAGGCCGGTGGATTGCTCGAGGTCAGGAGTTCAAGACCAGCTTGGCCAACATGGTAAAACCCTGTCTCTACTGAAAATACAAAAACTTAGCCAAGTGTGGTGGTGTGTGTCTGTAGTCCCAGCTAGTTGGGAGGCTGAGGTGGGAGAATCTCTTGAACCCGGGACGTGGAGGTTGCAGTGAGCCAAGATTGTGCCACTGCACTCCAGCCTGGGTGACGGAGCAAGACTCCGTCTCAAAAAAAAAAAAAAGAAAGAAAGACAGGATCTGGCTGGGCGCGGTGGCTCAAGCCTGTAATCCCAGCACTTTGGGAGGCCGAGACGGGTGGATCACGAGGTCAGGAGATTGAGACCATCCTGGCTAACACGGTGAAACCCCGTCTCTACTAAAAATACAAAAAACTAGCCGGGCGAGGTGGCGGGCGCCTGTAGTCCCAGCTACTCCGGAGGCTGAGGCAGGAGAATGGCGGGAACCCGGGAGGCGGAGCTTGCAGTGAGCTGAGATCCGGTCACTGCACTCCAGCCCGGGCTACAGAGCAAAACTCCGTCTCAAAAAAAAAAAAAAAAAAAAAAAAAAAAAAAAAAAAAAAAAAGAAAGACAGGATCTGGCTCTGTCGCCCAGACTGAAGTACAGTTGTGTAATCGTGGCTCACTGCAACCTCCACCTCCTGGACTGAAGTCATCCTCCCACCTCAGCCTCCCAAGTAGCTGGGACCACAGGCACACACCACCATACCTGGCTAATTTTTGTATCTTTTGTAGAGACAGGGTTTTACCATGTTGTCGAGGCTAGTCTTGAACTCCTGAGCTCAAACCATGTCCCATCTTGGCTTCCCAAAGTGCTGGGATTATAGGCGTGAGCCACCATGTAGAGACAGGGTCTCACTATGTTGCCCAGACTGGTCTTGACCTCCTGAGCTCAAGTGATCCTCCTGCCTGGGCCTTCCAAAGTGCTGAGATTACAGACGTGAGCCACCACACCCAGCTAATATATGGGTGTTTTATTTGTTTGTTTGTTTGTTTTTTGAGATGGGGTCTCCCTCTGTCACCCAGGCTGGAGTCCAGTGGCACAATCTTGACTTACTGCAACCTCCGTCTCCCAGGTTCAAGCGATTCTTCTGCCTCAGGCTCCTGAGTAGCAGCTGGGATTATATCCGCGTGCCACCACGCCAGGCTAATTTTTTTTTCCTTTTTCTTTTTTTTTTTTTTTTTGAGACGGAGTCTCGCTCTGTCACCCAGGCTGGAGTGCAGTGGTGTGATCTCGGCTCACTGCAAGCTCCGCCTCCTGGGTTCATGCCATTCTCCCGCCTCAGCCTTCCGAGTAGCTGGGACTACAGGCGCCTGCCACCATGGCCGGCTAATTTTTTGTATTTTTAGTAGAGACGCGGTTTCACTGTGTTAGCCAGGATGATCTCGGTCTCCTGACCTCGTGATCCGCCCACCTCGGCCTCCCAAAGTGCTGGGATTACAGGCGTGAGCCACCGAGCCCAGCCATGCCCGGCTAATTTTTGTATTTTTAGTAGAGACAGGGTTTCACCATATTGGCCAAGCTGGTCTTGAACTCCTGACCTTGTGATCCGCCCGCCTTGGCCTCCCAAAGTGCTGGGATTACATACGTGAGCTGCCATGCCCAGCCAATATACACATGTTTTTTTTTTTTTTTTTTTTTTTGAGACGGAGTCTTGCTCTGTCACCCAGGCTGGAGTGCAGTGGCCGGATCTCGGCTCACTGCAAGCTCCGCCTCCCGGGTTCACGCCATTCTCCTGCCTCAGCCTCCCGAGTAGCTGGGACTACAGGCACCCGCCACCTCGCCCGGCTAGTTTTTTGTATTTTTAGTAGAGACGGGGTTTCACCGTGTTAGCCAGGATGGTCTCGATCTCCTGACCTCGTGATCCACCCGTCTCGGCCTCCCAAAGTGCTGGGATTACAGGCTTGAGCCACCGCGCCCGGCTAATATACACATGTTTTAAAAGCTCCCTGAGTGATTCTTATGTTCAGCTTCAATTGAGAACTTGTTCTATATCCTTAATGACAGCAACAACAAAGATGCATAGATCATTTTGCTTTTAGAAGCTTTGCCTCCACTATGTCCTCATTTAAAAACTCAGTAATGATGAGAGATAGCAGTTACTAGCTCCACTTTATTTGTGTATGTATTTATTTTTATTTTTTATTTTTTTTTGAGACGGAGTCTTGCTCTGTTGCCCAGGCTGGAGTGCAGTGGCCGGATCTCAGCTCACTGCAAGCTCCGCCTCCCGGGTTTATGCCATTCTCCTGCCTCAGCCTCCCGAGTAGCTGGGACTACAGGCACCCGCCACCTCGCCCGGCTAGTTTTTTGTATTTTTTAGTAGAGACGGGGTTTCACCATGTTAGCCAGGATGGTCTCAATCTCCTGACCTCGTGATCCGCCCGTCTCAGCCTCCCAAAGTGCTGGGATTACAGGCTTGAGCCACCGCGCCCGGCCTGTATTTATTTTTTGAGATATTTATTTTTTGAGAGTTATACTCTGTCACCCAGGCTAGAGTGCAGTGATGTGATCATGGCTCACTGCACCCTTGACCCGAGCCCAAGGGATCCCCCACCTTAGCCTCCTGAGTAGCTGGGACTACCAGTGTGTACCACCACACCTGGCTAATTTTTTATTTTTTTGTAAAGATGAGGTCTTTTTATTTTGCCCAGGCTAGTCTCAATCTCCTGGACTCAAGTGATCCTCCTGCTTTGGCCTCTCAAACTGCTGAGATTATAGGTGTAGACATGAGCCACTGTACCCACCCTATTTTTTATTTCTTTTGAGATGGGGTCTTGCTTTGTTGCCCAGGCTAGTGTGTAGTGGTACAATCATAGTTCAGTACAGGCTTAACCCTTGGGCTTAAGTGATCCTCCTGCCTCAGCCTCCAGAGTAGCTGGGACTACAGGCATTTTTTGTAGAGGTGGAGTCTTGCTATGTTGCCAATGCTATAGCTCCATTTTAGAGATGAGGATACAGAAGTGCACAGAAGGAACTAGCCCAGAGTTATCCAGAGGCCAAATCCTGTGGCTCTGGATCTCAGCTATGCGATGTGTTCTCTCATGAGAGGGCGTGAGTGGGCCTGATATTAGCTGAGTCCTTTTAAAACTAGATAGAGGCTAGGGGCAGTGGCTCACGCCTTTAATCCCAGCATTTTGGGAGGCTGAGGCGGGTGGATCACTTGAGGTCTGGAGTTTGAGACCAGCTTGGCCAACATGGCGAAAACCCATCTTTACTGAAAATAATGAAAATTATCGCTGGGTGCGGTGGCTCACGCCTGTAATCCCAGCACTTTGGAAGGCCGAGGCAGGTGGATCACAAGGTCAGGAGTTTGAGACCAGCCTGACCAACGTGGTGAAACCCTGTCTCTACTGAAAATACAAAAATTAGCCGGGCTTGGTGGTGCGCAGCTGTAATCCCAGCTACTCAGGAGGCTGAGGCAGGAGAATCGCTTGAACCTGTGAGGTGGAGGTTGCAGTGAGCTGAGATCATGCCATTGCACTCCAGCCTGGGCGACAGAAAAAAACAAAGAAAGAAAGAGTAGATAGGGCCTGGCGTGGTGGCTCACACCTGTAATCCCAGCACTTTGGGAGGCCGAGACGGGCGGATCACGAGGTCAGGAGATTGAGACCATCCTGGCTAACACAGTGAAACCCCGTGTCTACTAAAAAATACGAAAAGCTAGTCGGGCGAGTTGGCGGGCGCCTGTAGTCCCAGCTACTCGGGAGGCTGAGGCAGGAGAATGGCGTAAACCCGGGAGGCGGATCTTGCAGTGAACTGAGATCCGGCCACTGCACTCCAGGCTGGGCGACAGAGCAAGATAACGTCTCTAAAAAAAAAAAAAAAAAAAAGAGTAGATAGATCCATGCAGTTACTTTTTTTTTTTTTTTTTTTTTTTTTTGAGACGGAGTCTTGCTCTGTCGCCCACGCTGGAGTGCAGTGGTGCGATCTGGGCTCACTATAAGCTCCGCCTCCTGGGTTCACGCCATTCTCCTGCCTCAGCCTCCCGAGTAGCTGGGACTACAGGCACCCGCCACCACGCCCGGCTAATTTTTTGTATTTTTAGTAGAGACGGCGTTTCACCATGTTAGCCAGGATGGTCTCGATCTCCTGACCTCGTGATCTGCCCGCCTCGGCCTCCCAAAGTACTGGGATTACAGGCGCCCGGCCACAGTTACTATTTTATAGAAGTTCCCATCTTCGTTCTTTTTTTTTTTTTTTGAAATGGAGTCTGGCTGTATCACCCAGGCTGGAGTGCAGACGCGTGATCTTGGCTCACTGTAACCTCTCCCTCCTGGGTTCAAGCGATCCTCCTGCCTCAGCGTACTGACTAGCTGGAATTACAGGCGTGCACCACCGTATTGGGCTAATTTTCATATTTTTGTAGAGACAGTTTTGCCTTTTGGCCAGGCTGGTCTCGAATTCCTGACCTCAAGCCTGCCTTGGCCTCCCAAAGTGTTGGGATTACAGGCGTGAGCCACCACGCCTGGCCCCATCTTCATTGTTCCCGTCCATTTGTATTTGATCCTGTTGTGTTTGCCCTGGAAATCTGTTGCTCCTTTGACCACAGGTTCCTGGTCCTCCTGACTTTATACATGATTCTTTCTCTTTCCTTAATTTTTTTTTTTGAAACAGAGTCTTACTCTGTCGTCCAGGCTAGAATGGAATGGCATGATCTCAGTTCACTGCAACCTCCAGCTCCCTGGCTCAAGCGATTCTCCTGCCTCAGCATCCCAAGTAGTTGGGACTATAGGCGTGCACCCACCACCGCTGGCTAAATTTTGTATTTTTAGTAGAGATGAGGTTTCACCATACTGGCCAGGCTATTCTCGAATTCTTGACCTTGGGTGATCTGCCTGCCTTGGCCTCCCAGGTGTGAGCCATGGCACCTGGCTGGTTTTATTTTTGTTATTTATTTTATTTTGTTCTTTTTTTTTTTAAGACACAGGGTCTCACTCTGTCACCCAGGCTGGAGTACAGTGGTGCAATCATGGCTCACTGCAGCCTTGAACTCCTGGGCTCAAAAATCCTCCTGCCTCAGCCTCCCAAGTAGCTGGGACTACATTGAAAAAATAAAAAATCAGGGAGGCATGGTGGTGCATCCCTGTAGTCCAAAAATCTCCATTTTTGGAGACAACAGTGGTGTGATCTCGGCTTACGGTAACCTCTGCCTGCTGGGTTTAAGCAATCCTCCTGCCTCAGCCTCCTGAGTAGCTGGGACTACAGGTACATGCCACCAGGCCCAGCTAATTTTTGTATTTTTAGTAGGGACAAGGTTTCACCATGTTGGCCTGGATGGCCTCAATCTCTTGACCTCCCAGAGTGCTGGGATTACAGGCGTGAGTCACCGTGCCCGGCCTAATTTTTTTGTATTTTTAGTAGAGATGGCATTTCACCATGTTGGCCAGGTTGGTCTTGAACTCCTGACCTGAAGTGATGTGCCCGCTTAGGCCTCCCAAAGTGCTGGGATTACAGGTGTGAGCCGTTGTGCCTGGCCCCATGATCAATTCTGTTTTTTTTTTTTGAGACCAAGTCTCGTACTGTCACCCGGGTTGGAGTACAATGGTGTGATCTCAAGCACACTGCAACCTCTGCTTCTCAGGTTCAAGCGATTCTTCTCCCTCAGCCTCCCGAGTAGCTGGGACTACAGGCATGTACCACCACGCCTGGCTAGTTTTTTGTATTTTTAGTAGAGACGGGATTTCACCGTGTTAGCCAGGCTGATCTCAATCTCCTGACCCCATGATCAGCCTGTCTTGGCCTCCCAAAGTGCTAGGATTACAGGTGTGAGCCACTGCACCCAGCTGATCAATTCTTAATTATAGACTACAGTGTTTCTCAGACTCATTTTCTTAATATGAAAAAAAAAATTCTAAAGGGTCTTGGGGCTGGGTGCAGTTGCTCACGCCTGTAATCCCAGCACTTTGGGAGGCCAAGGCGGGCAGATCATGGGATCAGGAGATCGAGACCAGCCTGGCCAACATGGTAAAACCCCATCTACTAAAAGTATGAAAAATTAGCCAGTCTTGGTGGCATATGCCTATAGTCCCAGCTACTCAGGAGGCTGAGGCAGGAGAATCACTTGAATCTGGGAGGCAGAGGTTGTAGTGAGCCAAGATTGCACCACTGCACTCCAGCCTGGGCAACAGAGTGAGACTTCGTCTGGAAAAAAAAAGAAAAAGAGTCATGGCTGTCCAGTGTTGGTTTAAATTATTCTTACTAAAAATGTCCAAGCATGCAGCTAGGAAAACATTCTTTATGCTCACAGTTGTTACATAGCCTCAAAAACAAGTATACACATTTAAGAAGTCATATTCAGGCTGGGCGCGGTGGCTCACCACTGTAATCCCAGCACTTTGGGAGGCTGAGGCAGGAGGATCACTAGAGGCCAGTAGTTTGAGACCAGCCTGGGCAACATGGCAAGTCCCATCTCTATAAGCATTGAAAAAATAAAAAATCAGGGAGGCATGGTGGTGCATCCCTGTAGTCCCAGCTACTTGGGAGGCTGAGGCAGGAGGATTTTTGAGCCCAGGAGTTCAAGGCTTCAGTGAGCCATGATCGCACCACTGCATTCCAGCCTGGGTGACAGAGTGAGACCCTGTGTCTAAAAAAAAAAAAAAAAGGCCGGGCGCGGTGGCTCACGCGTGTAATCCCAGCACTTTGGGAGGCCGACACAGGTGAATCACAAGGTCGGGAGATCGAGACCATCCTGGCTAACACGGTGAAACCCCGTCTCTACTAAAAAATACAAAAAACTACCCGGGCAAGGTGGTGGGCGCCTGTAGTCCCCGCTGCTTGGGAGGCTGAGGCAGGAGAATGGCGTAAACCCGGGAGGTGGAGCTTGCAGTGAGCTGAGATCCGGCCACTGCACTCCAGCCTGGGTGACAGAGCGAGGCTCCGTCTCAAAATAAATAAATAAATAAATAATTAAAAAAGAACAAAAAAGTCATATTCAAAAAACAAGGCCGGGCGCGGTGGCTCAAGCCTGTAATCCCAGCACTTTGGGAGGCCGAGGCGGGTGGATCACGAGGTCAGGAGATCGAGACTATCCTGGCTAACATGGTGAAACCCCGTCTCTACTAAAAATACAAAAAACTAGCCGGGCGTGGTGGCGGGCGCCTGTAGTCTCAGCTACTTGGGAGGCTGAGGCGGGAGAATGGCGTGAACCCGGGAGGCGGAGGTTGCAGTGAGCCGAGATCACGCCACTGCACTCCAGCCTGGGAGCACAGCGAGACTCCGTCTCAAAAAAAAAAAAAAAAAAAAAAAAAAAA
>NC_037684.1:26738596-26744509 GCF_003255815.1 Theropithecus gelada | reverse complement strand
AAAAAAAAAAAAAAAAAAAAAAACAAAAACATCTAATTTCAGGTTATAGATAATACTGTCGATGAAACTACTTTTCTGCTTGCAGTGTGAATGTAGTGTTGGCTGCTTCCACGCATGCTCTTACAAATGTAGCCTGCCTTTACTGTCTGTGGTATGAGGGTTCCACTTTCTCACCACTTTTTCTCCCAGAACCCCAGGGAAATGTTTGTATGGCATGATGCTGTGACTTAATTTGGCCCCTAGATGGCGAGACCAGGGTTTATTCACTTGTGAATCCCAGATAGTTACCTAATGATTCGTGTATTCAGTGTTTGGCTCTTTTGGCTTGAAAATGTCACTCAGTTACCTCTGATTTTTTCCCATCATCCCCTCGAATGTGTAGTGTTACCGCTGGTGTCTGAGTGCCCACGAGCACCAAGATGCACAATCAATGCAACTGCGTATGTGGTCACTGAAATTGTTCTTGATGGTAAGATGGTGGTGTAGAATGTGCTTGTTCATTGTTTTAGGTCATCTTGGAAATGAAAGCAAAATATAAAGACCTTGTAAAGGAGACTTGAGGAGCTCTGAGCCAAGATCCACTCCCCATGTTGAGGAACACTGGTTTTCCTTATAAATTGCTTTATGTGTGTGAATATTCTCTCTCCATTCACTCGTAAGCCTCATGAGGACAGTCACCATTTATTTATTTATTTGAGACAAGGTCTGGCTCCATCACCCAGGCTGGAGTGCAATGGCGTCATCTTACTGCAACCTCTGCCTCCCAGGTTCAAGTGATTTTCCTGCCTCACCCTTCCGAATAGATGGGATTACAGGCACCCACCACCATGCCTGGCTAATGTTTTGTATTTTTAGTAGAGACAGGGTTTTGTTATGTTGGCCAGGCTAGTGTCGAACTCCTGACCTCAAGTGATCCGCCCGCTTCAGCCTCCCAAAGTGGTGGGATTACAGGCATGAGCCACAGAACGCGACCCACACTATTTCTTTTTTTTTTTTTTTTTGAGATGGAGTCTCGCTCTGTCGCCGAGGCTGGAGTGCAATGGCGTGATCTCGCCTCACTGCAAGCTCCGCCTCCCAGATTCATGCCATTCTCCTGCCTCAGCCTCCTGAGTAGCCGGGACTACAAGGCACCCGCCACCATGCCTGGCTAATTTTTTTGTATTTTTTAGTAGAGACAGGGTTTCGCCGTGTTAGCCAGGATGGTCTCGAATTGCTGACCTCGTGATCTGCCCGCCTCTGCCTCCCAAAGTGCTGGGATTACAGGCGTGAACCACGGCACCCGGCCCTCGACCCACACTATTTCTTGATGCCGGCCACTGCCAGGGTGCTGTGTTTATTGCATGGTAGGTGCCAGTAGAATGAATTCTCTGATCAGCTGTGGTTCTCTCTCCCTTGTGTTCAGGTTTTATGTGTAGGTTTGCAGAAGTCTGCTTTTTAAAGACATTCTATTTCTTTTTCTTCCCTTGAACCAGGAAAAAAGAAGAAAAGTTGGACTGGATGTACCAGGGTCCTGGTGGGATGGTGAACCGTGATGAGTACCTGCTGGGGCGCCCCATTGACAAATATGTTTTTGAGAAGATGGAGGAGAAGGAGGCAGGCTGCTCTTCTGAAACAGGACTCCTCCCAGGCTCTATCTTTGCCCCATCAGGTGCCAATTCCCTTCTTGACATGGCCAGCAAGATCCGGGAGGACCCACTGTTCATCATCAGGTACTAATGGGGGGCTGGGAAGGGGGTTTGTTGCAGATGCTTTGAGACCCTGCTAAGGCCATTGATTCTCTTGCTTTACAGTTTTCCCTTTGCTTTTATCTGCCATATAAATGATTTGTTTCCATTTGGGCTTCCTGATGCTGGGAAGGAGGCTCTAGTAAGTGTGCCTGCCTGACCTAGGCCATATGCAAAGATACTGGCCAATGCACCCGCCCAGCTTTATTCATTTACCTTTGGCCCTTAAACAAAAATAGGAGTCAGAAACAAGGTGAAAAAGGTTGTCACCTTCTTAGAAGCTTGGGAATATGTGTAGTGCTGGCCAAGTGAGTGAACAGGCCTCTTACCCACATTTCTTTTTTCAGGTGGGGAGGGGAAGGGAAGAAGAACCCTTCAAAAAAAAACTTGCAAATCTTACTTGAAACCCTAGTATGTAATATTAGAGTTGCAGTTTGGGTGCTAAATGAAGATAGACTGTGCATATTATTATTTATTTTAGTTTAGTTTGCATTTTAATTCTAGTATATAAGATTCAACGTTTAAATATGTTTATTTTTTATTTACAGTTTTTTTTCTTTTCTTTTCTTTTCTTTTTTTTTTTTTTTTTTTTTTGAGACAGAGTCTCACTCTGTTGCCCAGCCTGGAGTATAGTGGCACGATCTCAGCTCACTGCAACCTCCACCTCCTGGGTTCAAGCGATTCTACCTGCCTCAGCCTCCCAAATAGTTGGGATTGCAGGTGCCCACCACCACGTCCGGCTAATTTTTGTATTTTTATTAGAAATGGGGTTTTGCCATGTTGGCCAGGCTGGTCTCCAACTCCTGACTTCAGGTCATCCGCCCACCTCGGCCTCCCTAAGTGCTGGGATTACAGGCATGAGCCACCATGTCTGTCCTATTTACAGTTTTTCTTTTGCAAATTCGTTTTAAAGTTATTTATCTTGGCCGGGCGCGGTGGCTCAAGCCTGTAATCCCAGCACTTTGGGAGGCCGAGATGGGCGGATCACGAGGTCAGGAGATCGAGACCATCCTGGCTAACACGGTGAAACCCCGTCTCTATTAAGAAATACAAAAAATAGCCGGGCGAGGTGGCGGGCGCCTGTAGTCCCAGCTACTCGGGAGGCTGAGGCGGGAGAATGGCGTGAACCCGGGAGGCGGAGCTTGCAGTGAGCTGAGATCCGGCCACTGCACTCCAGCCTGGGCTACAGAGCGAGACTCCGTCTCAAAAAAAAAATAAAAATAAAAATAAAAAATAAAGTTATTTATCTTAACCATATCCCGGAATAAAACAAAAGAAAAAAAAGTTATTTATCAAAGATATTGTATAGGTTGCAAATATTTTGTCCCATTTTTTTAGTGTCTTAGTTTATTGTGGTAAAATATACATAACATAGAATGTCCCGTTTTAACCATTTTCATATGTACAGTTCAGTGTATTAAATACATTCACAGTGTTGCTGGGCGCGGTGGCTCGTGCCTGTAATTCTAGCACTTTGGGAGGCCGAGGCGGGTGGATCACAAGGTCAGGAGATTGAGACCATTCTGGCTAACATGGTGAAACCTCGTCTCTACTAAAAATACAAAAAATTAGCCGGGCGTGGTGGCGGGCACCTGTAGTCCCAGCTACTCGAGAGGCTGAGGCAGGAGAATGGTGTGAACCCGGGAGTCGGAGCTTGCAGTGAGCTGAGGTTGCACCACTGCACTCCAGCCTGGGCAACAGAGCAAGACTCTGTCTCAAAATAAATACATAAATACATTCACAGTGTTGGGCAACCATCACCACAGCCCGTCTCCAGAACTCTTTCACCATTCTGAATTGAAATTCTATACCTATCAAAAACAACTCACAGCTGGGTACAGTGGATCACACCTGTAATCCCAGCACTTACCGAGGCTGAGACGGATGGATTGCTTGAGCCCAGGAAATTGAGATCAGCCTGAGCAACATGGTGAAACCCCATCTCTATAAGAAATACAAAAATTAGCTGGGCATGGTGGCGGGTGCCTATAGTCCCAGCTACTTGGGAAACTGACGTGGCAGTATCACTTGAGCCCAGGCGGTCAAGGCTGCAGTGAGCCGTGATCATGCTAGTGTACTGCAGCCTGGATGACTGAGCATGACTCTTTTTTTTTTTTGAGACAATCTCTTATATTTGGGGGAGATTTTTGGCTTTGACACCATCATGTAGTTTTTTATTTATTTATTTATTTTGAGACAGGGTCTCACTCCGTCACCCAGATTGGAGTGCAATGGTACAATCTCAGCTCACTGCAACCTCTGTCTCCTGGGTTTAAGTTATTCTCCCACCTCAGCCTCCCAAGTAGCCAGGACTGCAGGTGCGTGCTACCACACCCGGCTAATTTTTGTGGGTTTTTTTTTGTTAGAGACGAGGTTTCACCACGTTGGTGAGGCTGAACTTGAACTTCTGACCTCAAGTGATCCGCCTGCCTCAGCCTCCCAGAGTGTTGGGATTACAGGCGTGAGATGAGCCACTGCACCCAGCCCCATCATCATGTAGATTTTTTTTTTTTTTTTTTTGGAGACAAGAGTCTTGCTGTATCGCCCAGGCTGGAGTGCAGTGGCACGATCTTGGCTCACTGCAATCTCCGCCTCCCAGGTTCAAGCGATTCTCCTCCCACAGTCTCCCAAGTAGCTGGGATTACAGGCGCACACACCACCATACCCAGGTCATACTCCATAGAATTTGGAGAAAAGAAATAGTCATGAATTTTATAATTATCTCTATTTAGGAAGAAGGAGGAGGAGAAAAAACGAGAGGTATTAAATAATCCAGTGAAAATGAAGAAAATCAAAGAATTGGTAAGTAGTGTATCAGATAAGCACCAAGAGCATCTTTTAGCCATATAACGTGAGAACCTCTCTCCATTTACTCTCAACTTACCGGGGGAAAACACAATGGCCTCTAAAACTTTTGTCTTTTAGAGACCATCTCGTGGCTATTTTATGTAATCTTTTTCTTTTTTTGAGACGGAGTTTCAATCTTGTTGCCCAAGCTGGAGTGCAATGGTGCGATCTCGGCTCACCGCAAGCTCCACCTCCTGGGTTCAAGTGATTCTCCTGCCTCAGCCTCCCTAGTAGCTGGGATTACAGGCATGTGCCACCACGCCCGGCTTATTTTGTATTTTTAGTAGAGATGGGGTTTCTTCATATTGGTCAGGCTGGTTATTTTATGTAATCTTAATTTGGTAAGCTTAATTAAACTTGATTTTGGTTGAAAGTCTTTTGGGTGGGAGAATGCACCATGTGATGTCATTTTTCCAGAAAAAGAGTGTGGGCTAAGCGTGTGGAAAGCATTACTATTCAGTGTGTTCAGGAGGTTGGAGGATGCCCTCGGTCATGGTATAAAGCTTCTAGGGGCCAGGCGTGGGTGGATCACCCGAGGTCGGGAGTTCAAGACCAGCCTGACCAACATGGAGAAACCCAGTCTCTACTGAAAATACAAAATTAGCCGGGGTGGTGGCGCATGCCTGTAATCCCAGCTAAGGGGAGGCTAAGGCAGGAGAATCGCTTGAACCTAGGAGACGGAGGTTGCAGTGAGCCAAGATCGTGCCATTGCACTCCAGCCTGGGCAACAAGAGTGAAACTCTGTCTCAAAAAAAAAAAAGGCTTCTAGGGCCCACTTATTCACATGACATATTATGTAATTGTGTCTTGGATCAGTTGGTAAGGAAAATTAAAGCTTGACCTTGCAGTTCCTGACTGCTTTCAATGGAATGGGAATTCCTTTGACACAGAATGGAAACTCCTAGGCAGTGGTTTTGGTGACTGTTTAAAAACACAAGTTCTTAGTCTCACCTACCAGATACCAGTTCAGTAGTTGGGGTTCTTAGTGCACAGCCTGGGTTAAACCCTTCCCCTGGTGTGTTGACAGGGAACCCCCATAGTGTCCTGGACTTCTGTAGACCCAGAGGCATGGAGTCAGGCAGTTTGTGCATGAGCCACGCCCCTCAAAGGAGACTGACTGGGGTCTCAGTAATCTTTTTTTTTTTTTTGGAGGTGGAGTCTCACTCTGTTGCCCAGGCTGGAGTGCAGTGGCGTGATCTCAGCTGACTGCAAGCTCCGTCTCCTGGGTTCACACCATTCTCCTGCCTCAGCCCCCCGAGTAGCTGGGACTACAGGTGCCTGCCACCACGCCCAGCTAATTTTTTGTGTTTTTTTTTTTTTTTTTTTTTTTTTTTTTTTTTTT
>NC_037684.1:26719753-26738502 GCF_003255815.1 Theropithecus gelada | reverse complement strand
TTTTTTTTTTGAGGCGGAGTCTCGCTCTGTCGCCCAGGCTGGAGTGCAGTGGCCGGATCTCAGCTCACTGCAAGCTCCGCCTCCTGGGTTTACGCCATTCTCCTGCCTCAGCCTCCCGAGTAGCTGGGACTACAGGCGCCCGCCACCTCACCCGGCTAGTTTTTTGTATTTTTAGTAGAGACGGGGTTTCACCGTGTTAGCCAGGATGGTCTTGATCTCCTGACCTCGTGATCCGCCCGTCTCGGCCTCCCAAAGTGCTGGGATTACAGGCTTGAGCCACCGCGCCCGGCAATTTTTTGTGTTTTTAGTAGTGACGGTGTTTTACTGTGTTAGCCAGGATGGTCTCGATCTCCTGACCTCGTGATCTGCCCACCTCGGCCTCCCAAAGTACTGGGATTACAGGTGTGAGCCACTGTGCCTGGGCTTTTTTTTTTTTTTTTTTCTTTTAATGAGATGGAGTCTCACTCTGTCGCCCAGGCTGCTAGAGTGCAGCAGTGCGATCTCGGCTCACTGCAACCTCTGCCTCCTGGGTTCAAGCGATTCTTCTGCCTCAGCTTTCCAAGTAGCTGGGACTACAAGCACACATCACCACACCCTGCTAATTTTTGTATTTTCAGTAGAGATGGGGTTTCACCATATTGGCCAGGCTGATCTTGAACTTCTGACCTTGTGATCCTCCCGCCTCAGCCTCCCAAAGTACTGGGATTACAGGAGTGAGCCACCATGCCCAGCCAGTAATCTTTTTTTTTTTTTTTTGAGACACAGTTTCACTCTGCGCCCAGGCTGGAGTGCAGTGGCACAATCTCGGCCCACTACAACCTCTGCCTCCCGGTTCAGGTGATTCTTGTACCTCAGCCTCCCAAGTAGCTGCCATTACAGGTGCCCATCACCACACCCAGCTAATTTTTGTATTTTTAGTAGAGACGGGATTTTGCCATGTTGGCAAGGCTGGTCTCTAACTCCGGATCTCAAGTGATGATCTGTTCGACTCGGCCTCCCAAAGTGCTGGAATTATAGGCACTGGCTGGTCTCAGTAATCTTGTGTGTTTGTGTTCTCGGCATTTTCCAGTTGCAAATCAGTCTGGAAAAAAAGGAGAAGAAGAAAAAGAAGGAGAAGAAAAAGAAGCACAAGAAACATAAGCACAGAAGCTCGAGTAGTGATCGTTCCAGCAGTGAGGATGAGCACAGTGCAGGGAGGTGAGCATGTGGCGACTGGCCTCCCTTCTCGTTGATTCACTTGCTCATTCACTCATTCATTCCACAGACATGAACACCTGCCCTGTGCTGGGAGCTGCCAGGTACTGGGCATTCAGTAATGAATACTTGAACATGGGCCCTGTGCCCACAGAGCTTGCCATCTAATGCTAGAGTTCCTTGGAGATGCTAAATGTGAGTGGGTATCTCGGCCATGCTGCTGGAGAGAGACCCTTAATGGAGCTGACTTTAGCCTAGTAGGTCTTAGGTAGGTCAGACCTCCTGGGGGTGACTGTTTCATCTCAGCTTAGGATTCCTTCAAGACTGAAGTGGGCTTTATACATGCTTTTTTTAATGGACGGTGGCCCATGTGGTCCCATTCTGCGTGTCTTCCCGTGGGAGCAGTCAGCTCCGCCGCTGCTGAGTCACTATTCATCCCCGGAATAGCAGCATGAAGTGAGAGGAGAATGTGTTCAGGCACTGGGGCTTAGAAGCGAAGCCCACAGTTTTTCACAGGAAAATTTGACTGTGCTGATGCATCTTTCGGCATAGACAGTTCAAATAGAGAAACGTACTGCCAGGTAACAGCTGGGAGGCGGAAAGGTCACATTGGAAGCAAGAAGCATGGTTCAGCATAAGATACTTAAATTGGACCTATATGTATTTTCTTTTTCAATGACTGTGTATTTTAATCTCTTAGATCTCAGAAGAGGATGGCAAATTCCTCCCCTGTTTTGTCCAACGTCCCTGGATATGGCTTACAGGTAGGGATGTGGGCTCCTTGAAAGGAATGACTATAGGACTGTGGGATATGCCACTTGGACAATGTGGATAGCAGGGAGGTGGGCAGTGAAGCCTGGGCTGCTAGGAAACTGGTCCCTTCTTATCCCTGAGCATCTTCTTGTGGCTGACGACCCTCTGAGCAGAGAGACTAAACCACCAATGGGGCATTGAGGCATTCTACCCATCCCTCTACAAATAATTTACATGAAATGCACATATTTTAAGTGTATAGGTGGTTTTTTTTTTTTTTTAGACAGAATCTCGCTTGTCACTCAGGCTGGAGTACAGTGGCGTGATCTCAGCTCACTGCAACCTCTGCCTCCTGGGTTCAAGCTATTCTCCTGCCTTAGCCTCCCAAGTAGCTGGGATTACAGACGCCCACCACCATGCCCAGCTAATTTTTGTATTTTTAGTAGAGTCAGGGTTTTGCCTGTTGGCCAGGATGGTCTTGAACTCCTGACCTCAGGTGATCCCCCCGCCTTGGTCTCCCAAAGTGCTGGGATTACAGGCGTGAGCCAGTGTGTCTCGCCTAAGTGTATAGGTTGATGATTTTTGACAAACATAAATCGGCTGTTTTTTTTTTTTTTTTTTTTGAGTAGCAGCGCATCATTATTTTGCCTAGGCTGGTCTCAAACTCCCGAGCTTAAGCAGTCTTCTGAGTAGCTGGAAGGGCAAGCTCAAGGCACCTGGCTTGCCTTCTGTATTTCTGTATTTTTGTGTTTTTTTTGAGATGGAGTTTCACTCTTCTTGCCCAGGCTAGAGTGTGATGGCACGATCTCAGCTCACTGCAACCTCGACCTCCTGGGTTCAAGCGATTTTCCTGCCTCAGCCTCCCGAGTTGCTGGGATTACAGGCATGCGCCACCACACCCAGCTGATTTTGTATTTTTAGTAGAGACGGGGTTTCTCCATGTCGCCCAGGCTGGAGTGCAGTGGCGCAATCTCAGCTCATTGCAACATCTGCCTCCTGGGTTCAAGCGATTGTCCTGAGTAGCTGGGATTACAGGTGCCCACCACCATGCCTGGCTAATTTTTGTATTTTTAGTAGAGATGGGGTTTCTCCATGTTGGTCAGGCTGGTCTCGAACTCCTGGCTTCAAGCTATCTGCCCGCCTCAGCCTCCCAAAGTTCTGGGATCACAGGCGTGAGCCACTGTGCCCGGCCTCGTATTTCTGTATTTTTTTTTTTTTTTTTTTTGAGACGGAGTCTCGCTCTGTCGCCCAGGCTGGAGTGCAGTGGCCGGATCTCAGCTCACTGCAAGCTCCGCCTCCTGGGTTCACGCCATTCTCCTGCCTCAGCCTCCCGAGTAGCTGAGACTACAGGCGCCCGCCACCTCGCCCGGCTAGCTTTTTGTATTTTTTAGTAGAGACGGGGTTTCACCCTGTTAGCCAGGATGGTCTCGATCTCCTGACCTCGTGATCCGCCCGTCTCGGCCTCTCAAAGTGCTGGGATTACAGGCTTGAGCCACCGCGCCTGGCCGTATTTCTGTATTTTTAACCTTAGGTCCTGTCCTCCATGCTTCTGCGTCTTGCTCTTCCTTAACCTATAGTGAAGACCCAAGCCAGGTATATTCTTTTCTTTTTTTTTTTTTTTGAGAGGGAGTCTCGCTCCGTCGCCCAGGCTGGACCTACCATACCCAACTAATTTTTAAATATTTTGTAGAGACAGGGTCTCACTAGTTGCTCTGAGTGGTGTCAAACTCTGGATCTCAGGCAGTCCTCCTGCCTCCATCTCCCAAAGTGTTGGGATTAAAGGTGTGAACGACTGCACCTGGCTGACTGAAGGAGATTCTTTTAGGGGATTCTGCAGATAACTAAGTTTATACAGTTCTCTGTGATAATTCTATGTGATGATATTGGTGTGCCCAATGAGCTCCTTATGTAACATCTCCTGTTTCACTGCCTTTTCTTTTTTTCTTTTGAGATGGAGTCTTGCTCTGTCGCCCAGGCTGGAGTGCAGTGGCGCGATCTCGACTCACTGCAACCTATGCCTCCTGGGTTTAAGCAATTCTCTTGCCTCAGCCTCCTGAGTAGCTGGGATTACAGGTGCCCACAACCAGGCCCGGCTAATTTTTGTATTTTTAGTAGAGATGGGGTTTCATCATGTTGGCCAGGCTGGTCTCAAACTCCTGACCTCAGGTGATCCACCCGCCTAGGCCTCCCAAAGTGCTGGGATTACAGACGTGAGCCACTGTGCCCGGCTGCATTTTCTCCTGAATCGCTGGATTTTCCATGTGAATAATTTCTCTTTTCCTTAATGACGTAGGTCAGGAACTCTGACCGTAACCAGGGTCTTCAGGGTCCTCTGACAGCCGAGCAAAAGAGAAGGCATGGGATGAAGAACCATTCCAGATCCAGAAGCTCCTCCTACTCACCCCCCAGACATGCCAACAAGAAGAGTACCAGGGAAGCAGGGTCCCGGGACAGGAGGTCTCGATCCCCGGGCAGAAGGTCATGGTCCCCAAGGCCCAGCAAACCGTGAGTGTGGGATTCACTGGGAAATAACCTGTGACTGTGGGGGCATGGTCCCTGCAGGCATTTGCTTTTGCTTTTGGAGATGTCCATCCATCGACTTTCCCAAATGTCTTTGCTTTGGTATTTCCTTTATATCATTTTTTTTCCACCTCTATGTAAAGCTCAGGCATCCAAAGCTACATATCTGTAGGTGTATACTGTGCTTTGGGAGCTCTGGGGTGAGTCTGACATCAAACCTATACCTTTATTTTTCTCATACTTGTGCCCTCTGCTTAGATTATACCTCTAAGACCATTAGCTCATCTTGCATTGTTTGAGAGATTCAATGTAAGCCCCTGGATTAAAAAGGCTTTTTCCTCTCTGTGTCTGTTACAGGCACAACTCTAAGGTGAACAGGAGAGAGACAGGCCAAACTAGGAGCCCATCACCTAAAAAAGAGGTCTACCAACGGCGACATGCTCCCGGATATACCAGGTGAGTCAGGAGCCTAGTTGATTAACTTCACATTCTGCAGGCCTGAATCTAGAAGGGGCCCAAACCAGGGCAAATGGATAATCCATCATTACCTTTTCGACAGACCAACTTTTATTTATCTTGTCAGCCTGTAAGGGTCTGCATCCCCTACCTCTAGCCATGTGAGGCACATTGAAAGGGCAAGGTAAGGCTGGGCGTGGTGGCTCATGCTTGTAATCCCAGCAGTTTGGGAGGCTGAGGTGGGTGGATCACCTGAGGTCAGGAGTTAGAGATCATCCTGACCAACATGGTGAAACCCCGTCTCTACTAAAAATATGAAATTAGTTGGTCATGGTGGCACATGCCTGTAATCCCAGCTATTTGGGAGGCTGAGACAGGAGAATTGCTTGAACCCAGGTGTCGGAGGTTACAGCGAGTCGAGATCGCACCACTGCACACCAGCCCAAGCGACAGTGCGAGACTTCGTCTCCAAAAAAAAGAAAAAAAAAAAAAATCTCTTAACAAAAACCAAGCCAGACACAGTGGTCCATGCTTGTAATCCCAGCGCTTCGGGAGGCTAAGGCAAGGAGGATCATTTAAGGTCAAGGGATTAAGGTTGCAGTGAGCTATGATCAAGCCACTGCAGTTTTGCTTGGGTGACAGAGCAAGACCCTGTCTCTTAAATTACAAAAAAAAAAACCCCTCAATTATTCTTGCTGGGTGTGGTGGCTCATACCTGTAATCCCAGCAGTTTGAGAGGCCAAGGCAGGAGGATCACTTGAGGCCAGGAGTTCCAGACCAGTCTGAGCACATAATAAGACACTATCTCTATAAAAAATTATTTTAAAAACATTAAAAAAAACAAAAGCTAGTAGTTCTTTGCTCTGCCTGACCCCACTTTCAGTCATGCTACCCAAAGGCAACTACTTTCAGCTTTTTCAGTAGTTTCTTTTCATACTATGTATTCCTAAAAATACAATTATGTTGCTGCCCCTTCATCCATCAATTTTAGATACTAGATATTTTCTTTTTTCTTTCTTCTTTTTTTTTTTTGAGACAGCATCTCGCTCTGTCTCTCAGGCTGGAGTGCAGTGCCACAATCTTGGCTCACTACAACTTCTGCCTCCTGGGTTCAAGTGATTCTTCTGTCCCAGCCTCCCTAGTAGCTGGGACTATAGGCACACGATGCCATGCCCAGCTATTTTTTTGGTTTTTTTTTTGAGATGGAGTTTCACTCTTGTTGCTGAGGCTGGAGTGCAATGACCGAATCTCGGCTCACCACATCCTCTGCCTCCTGGGCCCAAGTGATTCTCCCGCCTCAGCCTCCCAAGTAGCTGGGATTACAGCATGCGCCACCACGCCCAGCCAAGTTTTATATTTTTAGTGGAGATGGGCTTTCTCCATGTTGGTCAGGCTGATCTCGAACTCCCAACCTCAGGTGATCTGCCTGCCTTGGCCTCCCAGAGTGCCACCGCGTCCAGCCTTTTTTTTTGAGATGGAGTCTCGCTCTATTGCCCAGGCTGCTGTGCAGTGGCATGATCTTGGCTCACTGCAACCTCTGCCTCCTGGGTTCCAGCAATTCTCCTGCCTCAGCTTCTTGAGTAGCTGGGACTACAGGCACATGCCACCATGCCCAGCTAATTTTTGTATTTTTTAGTAGAGACGAGGTTTCACCATATTGGTCAGGCTGGTCTTGAACTCTTGATATCAGGTGATCTGCCCGCTGCGGCCTCCCGAAGTGTTGGGATTACAGGCATGAGCCACAGCACCTGACCCTAATTTTTGTATTTTTAGTTTATATGGGGTTTCAATGTGTTGCTCAGGCTGGTCTCGAACTCCTGAGCTCAGGCAATCCACCTGCCTTGGCCTCCCAAAGTGTTAGGATTACAGGTATGAGCCACCGCACCTGGCCAGATCTTAGATATATTCTTACTGTTTTATTTTTTTATTTTATTTTATTTTTTTGAGACGGAGTGTCACTCTGTTGCCCAGGCTGGAGTGCAGTGGTGCGATCTTGGCTCACTGCAAGCTCCACCTCCCAGGTTCATGCCATTCTCCTGCCCCAGCCTCCCGAGTAGCTGGGACTACAGGTGCCCGCCACCACGCCCAGCTAATTTTTTGTATTTTTAGTAGAGACAGGGGTTTCACTGTGTTAGCCAGGATGGTCTTGATCTCCTGACCTCGTGATCTGCCTGCCTTGGCCTCCCAAAGTGCTAGGATTACAGGCGTGAGCCAACGTGCCCAGCCCAGATATTTTCTTACTGGTATAGTAAATAATCTCTTAGTGTAAATGAGCTTTCATACACTCCTAGTCCCATGTTTCTTCTATCCCTATCTTTTCAGTATGGTTATATCAGAATTTTTGGTTCAATTAGTATGTGGATTCATACTTGTATGATATATAAATATTGTTTACTGATACTTTTCATTCCTAAGCCAAGCAGAATATAGAGGTTACATTTCTTTTCTTGTATGATGTGTGTATTTTTTCCTAGTGTCAGTATTTGCTTCCTACAATCTAAACCATGTCTTTGAGTTCTAGGAAATTTTCTTGTATTATTTCTTTGATAAATTCTTTATTCTCCCTACAAAGTCTCACTGTGTTGCCTAGGTTGGAGTGCATTGGGGCGATCATGGCTCACTGCAGCCTCAAACTCCTGGGTTCAACTGATCCCCCTACCTCAGCCTTCCAATTAGTTGGGGGTACAAGGGTATGCCACCATGCCCAGCTAATTAAAATTTTTTTTTTTTTTTTTTTTTTAGCAGAGATGGGAGGTCTCACTTTGTTACCTAGGCTGGTCTCAAACTCTTGGACTCAAGCAATCCTCCTGCCTAAGCCTCCCAAAGTGCTGGGATTACGGGCTAGAGCCACTATGCCTGGCAGTCATTTTCGTTTTTTTTTAAAGTCTCCTACTCTCATTTGAATGCTCTAATATCTTTCATTTATTATCTCTGAAGCAGATTTATTTATTTATTTATTATTTATTTATTTTTTTGAGATGGAGTCTCGCTCTGTCGCCCAGGCTGGAGTGCAGTGGTGCAATCTTGGCTCACTGCAACCTCCGCCTCCTGAGTTCACGCCATTCTGCCTCAGCCTCCCCAGTAGCTGGGACTATAGGTGCTCGCCACTATGCCCAGCTAATTTTTTGTATTCTTTAGTAGAGACAGGGTGTCACTGTGTTAGCCAGGATGGTCTCGATCTCCTGACCTCGTAATCCACCCGCCTCGGCCTCCCAAAGTGCTGGGATTACAGGCGTGAGCCTCTAGGCCTGGCCCTATTTATTATTTTCTGAGGCTAAGTTATTCCTTCAACTTCTGGCTTCTAGCTTAGTCCTAAAGTAATGTATTTACGGGCTGTGTCATGAATTTCTAGTCTCCAATGGGTAGTTAGATGGTAGATGTTAACAGTTACATGGATAACCTAGACTTCTGTTCTTTGGTAAATTGTTGAGCAAACCATTGGGATATAATTGCTACAAGTTTAGGTTCCTGATGAGTTCCCAATTTATTTCATATTTCATAATAATCACTCTAGAGATTACTGAGTGAGATTATGGAATACTTTACTAAAAGCCTTTGAAATTTGGATGAAACCTCCCGACCAGGATGTTAGAAGGAAACTCAGGCTGGCCTTGCACTTGGAGAGAGCAGTGAACTGGAGAGCTTGGGGTGCTACCTGGCTTCTGTGCTTCTTGTGCTACTTCTGTTTTTTTTTGCTGGGAGAGACCTGATCGGATGGTTTCTGTGCTCAACAGAAAACTCTCCGCAGAGGAATTAGAGCGAAAACGGCAAGAGATGATGGAAAACGCCAAATGGCGGGAGGAGGAGAGACTGAACATCCTCAAGAGGCACGCTAAAGATGAGGAACGGGAGCAGAGGCTAGAGAAGCTGGACTCCCGGGATGGGAAGTTCATCCAGTGAGTGCATCTTCTTCCTGCCGGGGGCTTTCATGGGGAAGGTCTTAAGATGGCAGGCTGGCAGGTGGTTCACGTTCCAGTGTTTCTGTGTTTGCACATGGAGCCCAGCCTTGTGCAACGAGGCTGCTAGTTACAGGCATTGTAACCTTGGCTGCTACTCCTTGTTTCTGACCACACAGTGGGATGTTTTTCATTTGAGGGGAGGAAAAGTGAATTTGGTATTTTCTAAATCATTGAAATTCCTTGACCTTCCTTTTAAATAAGAATTCATGGCCCAGGAAGCCTTTTTCCAATGAGGCTTTGACTTATTTTCCAAAATAGATACATTTTCCCTCATGGACACTGGTTTAAAAACATTTGGTTCCAGGTGGAGTCACTCAAGTTATCTATGGGGGCTTAAAAGAGGTTGTGTTTTTACAGCTGCTCTATGGCTAACAACCCATTTCCTCTGAAACTGCCAGAATAGTTGACCGAGTGAAAATGTTTTTGACTTCCATTTGCCTGTCTTCTCTTCCTAGCCGCATGAAGCTGGAGAGTGCATCTACTTCCTCCCTGGAGGATCGGGTGAAGCGGAATATCTACTCTCTACAGAGAACTTCGCTAGCTCTGGAGAAGAACTTTATGAAAAGATGAAAACTGTCCCCTCTCTTATTGGTTTTCCTGCATTTTCCAGGGAAGCTGCTGACCCCTTAATTCTCTTTATAAGAGTTCGAATGACTTCTTTCACAGATATCAAACCACCACTGTTCAAAGTGACCCTGCTCCATCGAGTCCTGGAACAGCTCACTTCCTTTGTGGGACACTCAGTAACTTTGGGTTTTGACTCTTGAATGGGTGGGCACGGGACCATCTTGGTGGGAGTGCCTGTGCTGCTCTGGAAGGCTGTTCCCTGGGGTTGTGATGTTTATCATGCCGCTTCCTTCTTACCTGTGCCAACAGACCTGTTTCACTGCCTCAGAGTACACCAGACCCTTCAGAAACCTCTCTGGTGTCACCCAGATAGATTATGCTTACTGAGACAAATTCATGTTTACTTGATTCAGAAGATAATGTTGCCGGGCGCGGTGGCTCACGCCTGTAATCCCAGCACTTTGGGAGGCCAAGGCAGGTGGATCATGAGGTCAGGAGATGGAGACCATCCTGGCTAACATGGTGAAAACCCATCTCTACTAAAAATACAAAAAACTAGCCAGACATGGTGGTGGACGCCTGTAGTATCAGCTACTCGGGAGGCTGAGGCAGGAGAATGGCGTGAACCCGGGAGGCGGAGCTTGCAGTGAGCCGAGATCGCACCACTGCACTCCAGCCTGGGCAACAGAGCGAGACTTCGTCTCAAAAAAAATAAAAAATTAAAAAAAAAAAGATAATGTGACAGAATGATGTCAGATTAGGTCAAAGCCAAGGGAGTGACAGAATCTGGAAAATCAAACAATACAAACAGCCCTAAATGAACTGTTAACTATTTGATCTTTGGATGTAAAAGTGTAATGTGTATATGTACAAATGTGTAATTCTTACATGCTTTTAAAAAAGGTTAGCTTTGTGAAAATACCTTGTTTGGTCAGTGACTTTACTGGGTAGTAGAACCACATTGAACCTTGATGGCAAGGAATAAAATAAGGCAGGCCAGCTCGTTTTTCTCTGAATCTGGCTGATTTAGGAGGAGCTTGGGTTTATTGACAGGATCTGGAGTATCTATTCTTTTCCACTGCTTGCAGTCTCCAATGTAGGCAGTGTAAAGGTATAGTAAAATGATTTTAGGCGTCAGAACCAAATTGCCAATATGTTCCATGGCTCCTAAAGGAAAATAAAATGGAAGCTTTTTATTTCACGGCTTCATTTCTTACTGTGTAAGAAATGAAGATTACAATTACAGATTTTCAGGAGTTATTTGCTAGTCTCTTTCAGTCAGGTACTAAAAAAACAAAAAAAACCCTCAAGGGGCCACTCTTCTATCTTTACTCCTTTTCCCTTCTCTATTCTTTCACCAGAAGCCCTCATTTGACCAATGAACTCCTAGGCTCTCTTGACCCGCACATTAGCAGGGCGATTTCCTTGTTCTGCTAATTCCTAATTCTGCTTAAAATGTATTTGGATTTCTGTTTTTGAACACTTACGATGCCAGGCACTGTAATGCTTGAAACCCGATCTTTCCCTAGAGAATGTAACGTAAGTTTTTTCATTTAATCACTTCATCATGCTTCCTTATGCCGGGGTTAATTATGTTTATTTTATTAATTGGTAATAAAGGCCACATTTATTTTTGTAACTGTTTAAAGAGCGACCACCTGTGGAGTACCGTATTTACGAATTTCCATACAGAAAGAACAACGTTGACCTGTGATTTATGTCGAATATATGGAGATCCCTCATCTGAGAATTATGTAACAAAGCGTGGGGCAGTTTACTCAAAGATTTTACGAAATGAGCCAGAGTAAGACGATTAGTGGGATAGGTGTCTGAAGGTGCTGGCGGCCTCTGAGCTCTGACCCTTTGCGGGGAGACCAGGCAGCAGGTGGGTGGGCGCGGGGCCCATTCATAAAAACCAATGTTCCCGGCCTGCTTCTCATTGGCCCTGGGGGAAAGGGGCGTGCCCCGCGGGTGGAGCGCGCCCGGGACCCAGCGGAGTGGGTAGATCCACGCTTGGGTGGAGCAAGGGGGCGTTCCTTGGCTTTCCAGGCTGGACTTCCTCTTCCCCTGGCTGCGTCCCTCCTCTCCCCCGGGGTGGGCATGGTACGTCCCGCCCTACTCGCATTCCCGCCCCTCCTTCCCTTCCGGAGCGGTGGCGTCGCCGCCATCTTGGCATTCGGGTTGAGGGAAAGAGCCAAACCCTGGCGTTGGGGGGCCCAGGCGGGGAGCCCCTCCCGCGATCCACAGCTACGCCTGCCCAGCCCTCCTCCTCTTCCCGCTCCGGTGGGGGACCCCGAGGCGTTCGGAGGCCAGGCGGGTTTCTGTCAGGCCCGGGGAGGAGGGGCGGGCGGGGCGGCCGCTGCCTCCCCGGGACGGGCCGTACCACGCGGGCGGGGAGGACGGGGCCAGGGGACGGCAGGGCTGCTGCACCGCCTGGGGGTGGGGTGCGGAGCGGGCCGGCCGGCTCCCCGGGGCGGGGCGGGAGGGCGGGGCGTGGGGCGGACGGAACCACCGGGGCGGGGTGGGGAGGTAACGGGACGGGCGCGACCATGGTGCGGTAAGGGAGCGGGGGTGGGGATCGGTCCGGGGGAGGCCTGAGGCCGCTGGCTTGTGCGCTGTCTCCACCGCCCCCCTTTCGCCGCCGCCGCCGCCGCCGCCGCCGCCCCGGGCATGTCGTCTAACTGCACCAGCACCACGGCGGTGGCGGTGGCGCCGCTCAGCGCCAGCAAGACCAAGACCAAGAAGAAGCATTTCGTGTGCCAGAAAGTGAAGCTATTCCGGGCCAGCGAGCCGATCCTCAGCGTCCTGATGTGGGGGGTGAACCACACGGTAACCAGCTCCTGCGCGCCCCTCTGAGCGCGGCCCCGCGCGCTCCCACGCCCCCCGCAGCCCTGGGCCTTTGCCCCGCAGGCCCTGCCGGTGACGCTTGCCACCCCTCGCCAAGCCACTTGCACGCCCACCCCACCCTTGCACGCCGTTCGGCCCCGTGTACACTCCCCGCACTCCACGCGAGGCCTGGTGTCTCTGTAGTCTGCCGTCGCCACCTCCCCTTCCCTCTAGCCCTTCTGGCTTTCTGCGTGTGGCGTGGCTCGCTTGGGGCAGCCCTGGAGCGCAAAGGCAAGGCCTGGGTGCAGTGGAGTCGCTTTCATCCCTGCACCTTCTCCTCTTCCCGCCTCACCCTATTTGTTGCATGTATATTTCCTCTTGTTCCTTATAACCGGCTGCCAGCTCTGTCAAGTAGCAGTGGTCTGCCCAAATAGTCCTCTCTTTCTGATCGTTTGTTGTGGCTGCTCAAATTTTCCTATCCTCCAGGCCTCCTTACCCTTGAATGTAGAACTCCACCCTGGGTTTCCTTTTTTTTTTTCCTCTTGAACAAGATGTATTAACTGGAGAAGCTTAGGCTTCCTTGAAGCAGACACTTTACCCAGGTGTCTCCGGGTTAGGGAGAAGAGAGAATGGCTATTAACCATTTGAGAGAAGAGGATGCCTGGTTATAAGGAGGGACTATTCATAGTAGAAATAACATGACTTCCCATAGTTTTTGAAGGTGATCATTTCAAAGATGTTGACTTATCTGTTGTGTGGCTGCAAGGGTGTGATGATGCATAGTGATTATGGCCCTAGATACGAGAGATCGGTCCCCTGGGTCCTTAGGGTGCTTTGAGATTGTTCAACATCCCCTGCCGGGAAGTTGGATGCTGACGGTGTTTGAGCTGGAAGACTGTTTATGTGGTGTTTGTTCAGGGTCTTTCTTCTCCCTTTTCCAACCACTTGCTCTTTGCCTTCTGACCATTTCTTTATGAATCACCACACTAGGAATGAGCAAAGGAAGTCAAAGGACCCGAAACACCAACTTCACTAACTAGAATTTTGGAATAAGGAGGATCAAGCTTGGGTTTCCTGTGGATTTCAGTTCTTTAGGTTCACTTGTGAGTGCTTGAAATTGCCCACAAGACCAAGCGATGACAAAGAGGGCCAGCAAGACTTTACATTGCTTTGGCAGAGGGGCTGAAGGTGCCTTTGGGTGGAGATGGATGAACCGTAATCTGAGCTAGGATTTTAGATCTTGACCTGTCATTTAGAAAAGTGCACGTGTAAATTGAGGTCTCTGTGGTTTCTTGGTCTTGGGCAGGTTACTGTTTTCACTGTCATCACTGGTGTTAGTGAGGGTCCTGCCAGGATAGGGAGTACCAGTGGTATAATGCCCAGACCTCTAGGAGCTGCTTCGGGCCAACAATCCAGCCCAGTTTGTGACTCGGTCTTCCTGCTGCCCCAGGGGTTATCTGACAGCATTTCTAGGGAAACTGGGTGATCAGAATATGAACCCCATGTCCCTTTCTGGAAGTCACTCCTTGATTTTGTTCTGCATCCTGCTTCTCACTCTACCAGGCCTCTCTCTGCCAGTTCTGTTTCTCACAGAAAGCAACCCGTCTGTAGAGAACTGGTAGAGGCCTGAGAGTCAGGAGTATTACAGCTAGCCACAAGGAACCTCGGGTCCCTCATTTTACACATGAAGAAAAGGAGGCCTCGGGTGGAGGATTAGCTTGCCTGTGGTCACAGCAAGAGATGCCACTGATTGTCTAGCACCATGGGACTGTATCAGCCAAGGGTGGTGCCTGAGTGGCTGGTCTTGTTTTCTTTGCCTCCTGTTGCTTTTTCTCTCTCTCAGCCAAGTCTCAGGATAGATGGGAAGTTATAGTCTGGTTAGAGAAGGTGAGTGTATGCTCTGGGTTATGTGCCTATGCGTGTCAGGTCCTGGGAGTGTGTGTGATGCATGGTGTTCCGATAGGCAGGCATGAGTCTGTCCAGATGTGGGTATGAAGCTTCTCAATAGCTGATGATTAGGTATCTGTGAGTCCTACTCTCTTGCACAAAGTGGTCATCTTTTTTCTTTGCTAACTTTAAGTTGAAAGTTTGTTTGAGGGGCTAGTTGGAAGGGCATTGACTTTAAGCAAGATCTGTGCCGCTGGACATAATGAACAGGCACCTCATGGGAACTTCTCACCACTGCCCTGGACAGGCTACGCTTCAGAGGCCAGTTAGTCCTAAGTTTTACTGCTTCATCCTGGTCTGCAGTAAGGTCTAGTACTTCAGTGTCCCCATTTGGAAACTGGAGACATCTGCCTAGAAGAAGAGTGTGTAATCTTGCACTTGTCTAAGGGATCAGGGCCACATTGCCGTCGGTGGACTGCTGCACTTTTTTGGAGATTCCCCCCTTCAAAAAAAGCCTACTTTGTAACATTTTGTCATCTGAGATTTCAGATACTGCCTTTTCTTTAGTTTCTCACCTGTTTAGGCATGCTAGTAGTCTGTGGCTAATGGTGTATCAGATAGGAACGATGGATATGTCTTTACAGCAAAAGTTAGTTACCCTTTCATGAGGTGATTGGTTTACTTCTAGGTGGAAAAAGGGAGGACTTTGAACTTGGTGTTATCACAGAAGCTGCTCTCATGGACGAGAGCCCGTGGATTTTGTGGAGGAAGAATGTGTAGGAAACCAGGAGAAAAGTCAGAAGACTTTGCACCCGTCAGGGAAGAACTAGTGAAGAGCGAAAACCAGTGTTTTAGTGGATGAAATACAGTTCCGAGGGTTTGGAATTAGGGAAGAGATGGCCTCAGAGAGGAGCATGGAGACTATGGGAGGTAGACCTGGCTTGATACTTGTTGGCCATTTTAAGAACCAGGTATGTGTGAAACCTTACCATGGGGATCAGAGGAGCAGGAGCAGTTGATGGTAACTCTGTATTTAACCATTTGAGGAACTGTCAAACTGTTCTCTAAAGTGGCTGTACCATTTTACATGTCTACCAGCAGTGCATAAGAGTTCCGGTATCTCTGCATCCTTGTCAACACTTGTTACTGTCTTTTTAAAGACATTAAAGTCATTCTGTTGGGTGTGAATTGGTATCACATTGTGATTTTTTTTTTTTTTTTTTCCCGAGACAGAGAGTCTCACTCTGTCACCCAGGCTGGAGTGCAGTAGTGTGATCTCGGCTCACCGCAACTTCCGCCTCCTGGGTTCAAGCAATTCTCCTGCTTCAGCTTCCTCAGTAGCTGGGATTACAGGCACCTGCCACCACGCCCGGCTAATTTTTGTATTTTAGTAGAGATGAGGTTTCACCATGTTGGCCAGGCTAGTCTCAAACTCCTGACCTCAGGTGATCCACCTGCCTCAGCCTCCCGAAGTGCTGGGATTACAGGCATGAGTCACGCACCCAGCCTCATTGTGACTTTGATTGGCATTTCTGTGATAGCTAATGATGTTGAGCATCTTTTCATGTACTTATTGGCCATTTATACATATTCTTTTCTTTGTTTTTTTCCTTGAGACAGTCTTGCTCTGTCACCCAGGCTGGAGTTTAGTGCCACGATCTCGGTTCACTGTAACCTCCGCCTCCTGGGTTCAAGTGATTCTCCTGCCTCAGCCTCCTGAGTACCTGGGATTACAGGTGCCCGCCACCACGCCCAGCTAACTTGTGTATTCTTAGCAGATACGGGGTTTCACCATGTTGGCCAGGCTGGTCTCAAACTACTGACCTCAGGTGATCCACCTGCCTTGGCTTCCCGGAGTGCTGGGATTACAGGCGTGCGCCGCCGCGCCCGGTCTGTACATTTTCTTTTTGTTGTTGTTGTAGAGACAGGGTCTCACTTTGTTGTCCAGGCTGGTCCTGAACTCCTGGCCTCAAGTGGTCCTCCTGCCTTGGCCTCCAAAAGGACTGGGATTGCAGGCATGAGCCACCATCCCCAGCCTTCACTGGTATCTTTTCTTTGGAGATTGTCTATTAAATTCTTTGCCCATTTACAAAAATCTTTTTGCCCATTATTAAATTGGGTTGTCTTCTTCTTATTGCGTTATAAGAATTCTTTTTATATTCTAGATACAGGTCCCTTATCATATATATGATTTGCAGATATTTTATCCCATTCATTGAGTTGTCTTTTTCATTTTTCTTTTTTTTTTTTTTGAGATAGAGTTTTTGCTCTGTCGCCCTGGCTGAAGTGCAGTGGCGCAATCTTGGCTCACTGCAACCTCGGCCTCCCAGGTTCAAGCAATTCTCCTGCCTCAGCCTTCTGAGTAGCTGGGATTGCAGGGACCCGCCACCACACCAGGCTAATTTTTGTATTTTTAGTAGAGATGGGGTTTTGCCCTGTTGGCCAGACTGGTCTCGAACTCCTGGCCTCAAGCAATCCCCCCGCCTCGGCCTCCCAAAGTGGTGGGATTACAGGCATGAGCCACTGCACCTGACCTGCCTTTTTCATTTTTCTTATGGTATCTTTTGAAGTTCAAGTTTTTACCTTTAATAAAGTCCAATTTATCTGTTTTTTTGTTGTGTGTGCTTTTGGTGTTATATCTAAGAAGACGTTGCCTAACCCAAGGTCATGAAGATTTACTCGTTTGTTTTGTTCTCAAACTTCTGGCCTCAAGTAGTCCTCCCAACTAGAGTTTCAGCTCTTTCTTATTTTATTTTATTTTATTTTATTGTGGTCAGAACATTTAACATGAGATCTACTCTCATAACAAAATTTTAAGTGTACATTTATGTTATTGATAACCATGGGAACAGTGTCATAGCGCAGCTCTCTAGAGCGTATTCATCTCGCTTGACTGAAACTTTATGCCTACTGATTAACTCCCCATCTCCCCGTGCCCCCAGCCCCTGGCAACCACCATTCCACTCTTTGTTTCTGTGAATTTGACTGTTTTGAAACCTGATATAAGGAGAATCATGCAATATATGTCTTTCTGCAACTAGCTGATCTCACTTAGCGTAATGTCCTCAAGGTTCGTCCATGTTGCATATTGCAGAATTTCCTTCTTTTATTAAGGCTGAATAGTATTCTGTTGTATATGTGTACCACATTTTCTTTATCATCTGCTGATGGATTTGTTTTCACATCTTAGCTCTTGTGAATAGTGCTGGAGTATGTATAGTTTTAGCTCTTACATTTAAGTCTGTAATTCATTTTGAGTTCACTTTTGGGTATGGTGTGAGGGACAGATTTATTCTTTAGTCTGCTCAATTTCTCTCCTACATTCCACCCCAGTTCTGTTCTGTCCATACATTTTCTTTCTTTCTTTTTTTTGAGGCAGAGTCTTGCACTCTCGCCCAGGCTGAAGTGCAGTGGCACAATCACAGCTCAGTGAAGCCTCTGCCTCCCCAGGCTCAGGTGATTCTCCTGCCTTAGCCACCCGAGTAGCTGGGACTACAGGCACATGCCACCTCACCTGACTAATTTTTATATTTTTTGAAGAGTCGGGGTTTTGCCATGTTGCCCAGGCTGGTGGCTGGTCTTGAACTCCTGGGCTTAAGTGATTTGCCTGCCTTGGCCTTCCAAAGTGCTAGGATTACAGGCATGAGCCACCGACCTCCTTTACCTGTCTTTTTCTCTTGCCCTACTGCTTTATAAATCTTCAGAGGGGACTGGCCTGGTGGCGCATGCCTGTAATCCTAGCACTTTGGGAGGCCAAGGCAGGTAGATCACCTGAGGTCAGGAGTTCAAGACCAGCCTTGGCAACATGGTGAAACCCTGTCTCTACTAAAAATACAAAAATTAGCCGGGCATGGTGGCGCATGTCTGTAATCCCAGCTACTCGGGAGGCTGAGGCAGGAAAATTGCTTGAACCTGGGAGACGGAGGTTGCAGTGAGCCAAGATCGCGCCATTGCACTCCAGCCTGGGTGACAAGAGCAAAAGTCCATCCCAAAAAAAAATAATAATAATTCTTCGGAGAAGGCAGGGAGCAGTGGCTTATGCCTGTGATCCCAGCACTTTGGGAGGCCGAGTAGGGTGGATCACTTGAGATCAGGAGTTTGACACCAGCCTGGCCAACATGGCAAAACCCTGTCTCTACTAAAAATACAAAAATTTGCCAGGTGTGGTGGTGTGCGCCTGTAATCCCAGCTACCCAAGAGGCTGAGGCAGGAGAATGGCTTGAACCCAGGAGACGGAGGTTGCAGTGAGCAGAGATTGTGCCATTGCACTCCAGCCTGGGCAACAGAGCGAGACTCCGTTTCAAAAAAAAATCTTCAGAGAACATTCCTGCTCAGGCCTTTGAATGAAGTTTCTTTTAGCAGGCCTTCCCACCTCACAGGGAACAGTGGGACTCAAATAGCGGGAGAAGGAGAAAGCAAGATATGGAAAGGAGGAGTAAACACGGGTAGATTTATTGGCTCCTGTGGCCCTCTCTTCCTCTCTGAAGTCGCAGTTCTTGCTTTGGACCTCCTCGGGCCTGTGAGTGTATTTCTAGCATGTCATGTTTTCTTTTTTTTTTTTTTTTTTTTTTTTTTTTTCGGGGGGAT
>NC_037684.1:26678366-26719671 GCF_003255815.1 Theropithecus gelada | reverse complement strand
GCTCTGTCGCCCAGGCTGGAGTGCAGTGGCCAGATCTCAGCTCACTGCAAGCTCTGCCTCCCGGGTTTACGCCATTCTCCTGCCTCAGCCTCCTGAGTAGCTGGGACTACAGGCGCCCGCCACCTCGCCTGGCTAGTTTTTTGTATTTTTTAGTAGAGACGGGGTTTCACCGTGTTAGCCAGGATGGTCTCCATCTCCTGACCTCGTGATCCGCCCGTCTCAGCCTCCCAAAGTGCTGGGATTACAGGCTTGAGCCACCGCGCCCGGCCGCATGTCATGTGTTCTGATAGTGGCAGGTAAGAAGTGATTGCTGGTGGTGGCCAGCCCACTGCTGAACCGACAACAGAGGACTGGAACACGTCAGGAAACCTGCATGCCTAGTCCAGGCCTCCTGGGTAACAATTCCTATGAAGGTCGCACAGGGAAGTGGAGGCTTCTGGACACAGAAGTTCACCAGACTAGAACTAGCTGCTGAATTTTCATCTCCATGTTGCATATTGCAGAATTTTCTTCTTTTTTTAAAGGCTGAATAGTATTCTGTTATATACGTACAACAGAATCATATCTGGCACTTTGGGAGACTGAGGTGGGTGGATTGCTTGAGCTCAGGGCTTTGAAACCAGCCTGGGCAACATGGTGAAACCTTGTCACTACTAGAAATACAAAAAATTAGCTGGGTATGGTGGCACACCTGTAGTCCCATCTACTCGGGAGGCTGAGATGGGAGAATCACCTGAGCTCAGGAAGTTGAGGCTGCAGTGAGCTGAGATCGCACCACTGCCCTCCAGTCTGTCTTATGGAAGTGAGATGCTGTCTCAATCAATCAATCAGTCAGTCAGTCAATAAAGGAATGTTCATCTCCAGTAGATCAGCATAAAGTGAACTCATTGCTCTTTTTTTTTAAGACAGAGTCTTGCTCTGTTTCCTAGGCTGGAATGCAGTGGTGCGAACTCAACTCATTGCAAGCTCCGCCTCATAGGTTCACGCCATTCTCCTACCTCAGCCTCTCCAGTAGCTGAGACTACAGGCGCCCGCCATCACGCCTGGCTAAATTTTTTTGTATTTTTTATAGTAGAGATGGGGTTTCACTGTGTTAGCCATGATGGTCTCTATCTCCTGACTTCATGATCCGCCTGCCTCGGCCTCCCAAAGTGCTGGGATTACAGGCATGAGCCACTGCACCTGGCCAACTCATTGCTCTTGAATTGTTTCTCACTGAGCTTGGTTAGCCCTCTCATCATTTATGCTGATGGCTCATGGAATTAATCATGTGGATATTCCAAAAACCACTTAAGTGACCTGAGATACAACAGACTTACCCTTCCTATTAAGTTGTATTTAGCATGATATTTGAATGAGTTGGCATTCCACAAGTGCACTTCTCCTGGAGGGGAAAGAGTCTGGCCCAGTGTGCTAGAGATAGAAAAGGAAAGGCACATCCTTCTAAAACATTGCTTTAGGAGCTTCTGTGCTTCAAAACCTTTAGTACTACACTCCCTTTTATTTACCAGATAAAGTTTATTCTTCTCTTCCTGGCATTTAAGACTCTCTACAGTCTGGTCATAGCTTCAGTAGCTCACCTTAACCTAGCCCATCCTCCAGACCATGCGCCTTATGGCACAGGCACACCAGTCTTGCCGTTTTCTTTTCTTCATTTATCCCACTGTTAGCCATCCTTCAGTTCTCAACTCCCTCCTTTTTCCTATCCACACATTCCTCCAAACAACTACTATATGCCAGTCATTGTGCCGGGGACACACAAATGGGTAAAATAGAGTCTCTTCCTTCAAGGGATTCACAGACTAGTTGAGAAACCAGACATGTAGACAAGTAATTACTTAAGTACATGTAATATTTAGAACATAAAGATACACAGAGGCGGAAGTAGGTAATTCAACCTGGGTGAGACAAAAAAGCTCTCCCAGAGGAAGTGTCATTTAGCCAGCTCTTGGATGAACCTCTTAGCTTTGTTCCTTCTTCTGTTCCTACTGCCTGTTTTATTGTCTGTCACCTGAACTATTGTAATGGCCCCATAAATGGTCTTGCTGCTGCTTTCCTTTCTCTTTTCCAATCCGTACTTTATTTTTATCCCAGAATTACCTTTCGGTATCACTCATCTGATTGTGTGACTTCCCAGACTTAAACCAGAGAGTGTCCCATTGCCTTTATAGTCAAGTCCAGATTTATCATATTGTGGACAAACTTAAGTTCAAACCCAGACTCTGCCCCTTATTACTAGTATGCTTTGGAGCAATAATTTTTTTTCACTGAGCTTTTCATATCCTGTAAGGTGGGCATCACACTTTCCTTGCAGTGGTATGGATAGAGACAAGGAAGGGAAAATTCTACCTTAGGCAAGGTAGCCAGCCATAGAAAGGATTACACAGCCCAGCATAAAGAGCCCAGGTTTTGGCACCAGACAGGCATGGGATCAAATCCTGACTGCACATACGGTCTGTGTGACTTTCAGAAAGGTACCCTTTTCTCTGAACCTCTTTTGCAAAGTCAAATTAGTAATACTTTACGTGACTGTTAAGTATTACAAGTAATAGAATAGAATATATATGATTTATGTGTGATATATAATGATGTAAAGCACTGGCCACTTACAGGCATTCAATAAATAGAAGCATCTATTCTATTTATTATAGAATAATAAATATTTATTAATACAATATTTGTATAATATTTATTAATGTGCTAGACTGATGACCTGTCTTTCTGTATTACCTGCCTCCACTCATTATTTCCGTCCTATGATGCTGCCTTCTGTCTCTGGAACCGTCCCTGCAGACGCACTCACCATTTCTAAAATGGGCAGTATACTTTCACAGCTCAGGCTTGATTCTGACTTCCTACGGCCTGGGATTTCCTTCCTTTCATTTTTGGGAGAACTTTCATCCTAGGTTTTACTCAAGTGTGTTTCTCTGTAGCTTCCTCTAGCAACCATCCCCCTCTCCCATGCAGAATCAATACTTACTTTTTTTTTTTTTTTTTGAGACAGAGTCTTGTTCTGTCACCCAGGCTGGAGTGCAGTGGCACAATCTCAGCTCACTTCAACCTCTGCCTCCTGGATTCAAGCAATCCTGCCTCACCTTCCTGAGTAGCTGGGACTACAGGCACACGCCACCATGCCCGACTAATTTTTATATTTTTAGTAGAAACTGGGTTTTACCATATTGGCCAGGCTGGGCTTGAACTCCTGGCCTCAGGTAATCTACCTGCCTTGGCCTCCCAAAGTGCTGGGATTATAGGCGTGAGCCACCATGCCCAGCTCTGGAGATGTCTTTTTGTTTTTGTATTCCCAGCTCCTAGCATATAGTAAGGGCCTTGATACACTGAGTAGAAGTAAATTGAATAGAAATTTGGCAGTCTGGCTGGGTGAGGTGGCTCACGCCTGTAATCCCAGCACTTTAGGAGACCAAGGCAGGTGGATCACCTGAGGTTGGGAGTTCAAGACCAGCCTGACCAACATGGAGAAACCCCATCTCTACTAAAAATACAAAATTAGCTGGGCGTGGTGGTGGCACATGCCTTATAATCCTAGCTACTCAGGAGGCTGAGGCAGGAAAGTTGATTGAACGTGGGAGGCGGAGGTTGCAGTGAATGCGCCATCACACTCTAGCCTGGGCAACAAGAGCAAAGCTCTATCTCAGGAAAAAAAAAAAAAAAAAGGCCGGGCGCGGTGGCTCAAGCCTGTAATCCCAGCACTTTGGGAGGCCGAGACGGGCGGATCACGAGGTCAGGAGATCGAGACCATCCTGGCTAACCTGGTGAAACCCCGTCTCTACTAAAAAATACAAAAAACTAGCCAGGCGAGGTGGCAGGCACCTATAGTCCCAGCTACACAGGAGGCTGAGGCAGGAGAATGGCGTAAACCCGGGAGGCGGAGCTTGCAGTGAGCTGAGATCCGGCCATTGCACTCCAGCCTGGGCAACAGAGCGAGACTCCCGTCTCAAAAAAAAAAAAAAAAAAAAAATTGGCAGTCTGAGCCAGATTAGGAAAGACCTTGAATGCCAGGCTAAGCAGTTAAAACTTTACCCTGAGGTTGATGATGAGCCGTGGAAGATTTCTAAGCAGGAGTGTAACATGATCTTGTAGATTCTTCCAATGTCACGTGCTCTTGGTGCAATACCAGGAGAGGCATTAGGTGCCTTGTTTCTGGCCTGCTGTGTGAGGACTGGGAGCCTGACCCTCTGACCATGCTGGCTTCATCCTTCTCTGAGCCTCTGCTGTTCTTGATGTCTGTAACCCTGGATTCTCACTTAATTGTATACTGCTTTGACTTTGAGTGGTGTCAGGGGATTTTCTCATCTCCCTGATGAGATTATAAGCCTCCTGTTTCTTTTGCGTGTACAACACTTTCTCCCCTTGTGTTCTCCTTCTCCCACACACTTACCTAACAGAATGAAGCACGTAGTAGATATTTCAATAGGAACTGTTCAACTGAAATGGAAAAGAACTCTGGGATATAAAATTTCACACAACTAAAATAATAATAATAATAATATGGCTAATTCCTACAGTGAATCATCTACGTGTGGCCTAGTAGAAATGAGGGGTAAGTCTCCCCTAGTTGAGATATGGATTGTTCACCAATATTAGCTGAGTTAAAAATTTCCTAGGCTGAGCCAGGTACGGTGGCTTGCGTCTGTAATCCCAGCACTTTGGGAGGCTGAGGCGGGCAGATGACGAAGTCAGGAGTTTGAGACCAGCCTGACCGACATGGTGAAACCCCATCTCTACTAAAAAGACAAAAATTAGCAGGGTGTGGTGACATGCGCCTGTAATCCCAGCTACTCAGGAGACTGAGGCAGGAGAATCACTTTAACCCACGAGGCAGAGGTTGCAGTGAGCTGAGATTCTGTCACTGCACTCCAGCCTGGGCAACAGAGCGAGACTCGGTCTCAAAAAAAAAAAAAAAAAAAAAAAAAAAAAAAAAATTCCTAGACCAGGCACAGTGGCTCATACTTGTAATTCCAGCACTTTGGGAGGCCAAGGCAGGTAGATTACTTGAGGTCAGGGATTCGAGACCAGCCTGGCTAACGTGTCTGTACTAAAAATATAAAAGTTAGCCAGGCATGGTGGCGCCTGCTTGTAATCCCAGTTGCTTGGGAGGCTGAGGCAGGAGGATCGCTTGAGCCCTTGTGGCAGAGGTTGCAGTGAGTCAAGATCGCACCTCTGCACTGCAGTCTGGGCAACAGAGTGAGACTGTGTCTCGGAAGGAAAAAAAAAAGAACATTTCCTGCTATTGGGATATATAATCAAGAATAGAGATGAAGTGAGAACAAGACTTAGAGAATTAATGAATAGAACATTCCTGAATAGTTCCTGTTAGAATAACTTATCTTGGTTAACAGGCAATTGATTCCTCTCAAGCTAGTGTTTTAGTCTTTTTTAGTTCCCCCAGTGTCATGTCCTGGCCTTGGCAGCAAGTCTGGATCTTAGACTAACCCAGAATCAATTTGTAGCAGGCACTTTAACTTTTTGCTCTACAAGTATACTCTCTGAGCCAATGGCATGTTCTTTCTATCATGGAGGTATGAGCCAGAAAAGGCAGAACTGCGTAAGAGTCTTGAACTTTTTTTTTTTTTTTTTTTGAGATGGACTCTCGCTCTGTCACCCAGGCTGGAGTGCAGTGGCACAATCTGGGCTCACTGCAAGCTCCGCCTCCTGGGTTCACGCCATTGTCCTGCCTCAGCCTCCCAAGTAGCTGGGACTACAAGCACCCGCCACCACACCCGGCTAATTTTTTGTATTTTTAGTAGAGACGGGGTTTCACCATGTTAGCCAGGATTGTCTCTATCTCCTGACCTCATGATCTGCCCACCTCGACCTCCCAAAGTGTTGGGATTACAGGCGTGAGCCACCGTGCCCGGCCGAGCACTGAACTCTTTGTCTCTGTTTTCCCTTTAAGTCTCAGAGCCAGGCTTGGTATGCCAGGAAAAAGGAAATGGGCAGCCACCACGAATTGTTTTTGTTGGCAGAAAAACAAGGAAGTGGAATGGTTTCCTCTAGGCGCAGATTTAACAATCACATTCTCTTGTGAGCACCCCCTGGAATGGGAACTGGCATGACTCTTTGGGATTTTTTTGGCTATTGAGAGGATTTAGCCAATGAAGGGTATCACAGAGCTGGATACTGGAAATTTAAAAATCAACTTTATTAAGGAATAATTTATGTATAATAAGTGTGAGTATTTTAAGTATACAATTTGATGAATTTCCGCAAATATATATGCTCATGTAACCATCACCCCAAACAACAAATAAAACATTTCTGTCACCGTAGAATCATACTTTTCATGTCCCTTTACACTCAGCAACCCCTGCCCTCTGGCCAGGCAACTCATCTCATTTCTTTCATTATAGATGCCTGTTGTAGAATTTCATATAAATGGGATCATACAGGATACCCTCTTGTGTCTATGCCAGTTTTTGCCAGCAGTTTACTGAGTCTCTGCTCCACTGCCAACTTATAAACTACCCCACCCCCAGCACCCCTCTCCAAACGCATGCATTCCTATGGCTTCCTTCATTTCTCCTTGAGTAAATTGGGTTTTTTCCCCAACGCTAGGAAGGTATGGTTCCCTAGCCCAGTTACTGCGTTAACTTGAACTTCCTCCGTTCTCTGACATTTCTAAATAAAAAATGTTTGGAACATAAAAGGGGCAGCCAATTAAATGCCATTTCCCCCATTTATGCTCCTGGAGGAGTTCTGGTGACTCTAGGTTATCCCCTCACTGCCACCTGGGGCCTCATTGAGATAATAGGATTTGCAAGGAAAGTGTCTGGGAGACACAAGGCTGTGCCCCCTCCCCCCAGTCCATTAAGTCGGGACTAAGGTTTCCTCTGTAAATCCTGAATGCATTAGTGGCAACTGGGTTGAGGGTCAAATGTCAGATACTTTGCTGTGATGGGAGAGGACATCTGTGGTTAATTAGACCACTAATTGGCTAAACTCGATGTGGGGAAGGGCAGGATCTGCCCTCATCTCTGCACCAATGGAAAACCAGCTGTCTGTCCAGGATCCAGCTCCCTGAAGGGATGAAAGACAGAAGGTTTGTTTGCAGTAGAGGAAAGGCATCCTGCCCCATCTGCCCCAGTTTAGTGTATGGCAGGACTTGACACAGGAACTGGCCTCACTTTATTTTATTTTCTCTTTGGAGACATGATCTCACTCGTGCCCAGGCTAGAGCGCAGTGCAGTGGCGCAATCATAGCTCACTGCAACCTCAAACTCCTGGCCTCAAGCAATCCTCCCACCTCAGCCTCCTGAGTAGCTAGGACAAGAGGTGTACACCACTATGCCTGGCTAATGTGTTTAATTTTTTT
The DNA here is from genome assembly GCF_003255815.1 of Theropithecus gelada. Lineage (NCBI taxonomy): Eukaryota > Metazoa > Chordata > Mammalia > Primates > Cercopithecidae > Theropithecus > Theropithecus gelada. The sequence continues at coordinate 26,712,338 of NC_037684.1, read as the reverse complement.
TTTTTTTTTTTTGAGACAAAGTCTCACTCTTGTTACCCATGCAGTGGTGTGATCTCAGTGTGCTTTTGTTTCAAAAAAACAAAAAGAGAGGGAAACTTGTACATGCTTTAAGCGAGATTGTGACATCCACATTGTAGCTTAGTGTCTCCGAGGCACGTGGCCTCCTGGCTGAGAGCCTTACGTTCTCCTTGCTTTTCAGATCAATGAGCTGAGCAATGTTCCTGTTCCTGTCATGCTAATGCCAGATGACTTCAAAGCCTACAGCAAGATCAAGGTGGACAATCATCTCTTCAATAAGTAAGTCGTCTACTGAGTGGACTCAGGTTTGTGGCAGTCCTTTCCCTCAAGTCAGAGGTTTCTGAAGCCTCGTGCATGGCGGGAGCCAAGGCAGCACCTGGCAGGGTGTGACAGCAGCACCTGGATCTCAGAGCTGACAAACTGGCCAGGAAAATGCATTCGTTATGTGCCTCTCATCCTAGTATTGTCGTCATCTCATTCGTTTATCAGCCTACCTCTGGTGTCCCTTGGGGCACGTGGCTGGGCCTAGGGTGATTCATCTAGAGCCAGCTCAGGTGGGAGTGAGCTGCTCTGGAGCTGAGGTATCCAGTGTGAGGCTGTAGCAGTGGCCCCATCTTGATCTTAGTCTGAGGCAGGAGGTTGCCAGGCATGTTTCTGGCCTGGGATGCCGCCAGGCTCTTTTCTGTTTGGCTGGTGTATGAGCCACAGGCGGAGCATGGGGCTTGAGGGCACGCTACCCAGAGTAGCACTTCCCATTTTTGTGTGTTGTTACTTCTTGGATTAGCACCAGTGTCTGAAGGTTGTCTCAGATATTGTTGGAAACACTAGCAGCCGCCTCACCTGGCACAGTTTTGGGCCTGCTTTAAGCCCTTTGGGGCCTGGATTTTCCATCCCTCTGTGGACCACCCCAGGACTATTTGCTGCTCACACTTTCTCCTTTCTGCATGTGAATCCTGGTTCTATTCTTCATTGTCTCACAGTCCCCACCACTTCACTAGCTGGGTTCTGTCACCCCACCATTCCCAGACTGTTAGTCCAGAGGAGAAGATTGACTTGAGAACGTCCCTTAGTGACCTCCCTCTGCCATAGTAAGTAATACCATCTTGTTCTAGAAGCTGTCTGTCTCCATAGCTGCCACTTGTTAAGTGGCCACCTAAGGAGGGAGAGGCAGCCCTCAACTCAAGAGGCCAGAAAGAAGGTTGTTCTGACCCAGAGGTCAGGGCTCTGGAAGTGGGCATTGCACCACTACCCACTTCAGGGTCCATGGCCTCTGGTAAGGTGCTACCTCCTTGATATCTTGGCCTAAAGCAGAGAACCCAATCTCTTATTTTCTTCTATTTTATTCCTTTTTGTCCTTCCAACAACTGTGTGTGTGTGTTTTTTGTTGTTGTTGTTTTTGAGACAGAGTTTTGCTCTTGTTGCCCAGGCTGGAGTACAGTGGCGCAATCTCGGCTCACTGCAACCTCTGTCTCCTGGGTTCAAGTGATTCTCTTGCCTCAGGCTCCCGAGTAGCTGGAATTACAGGCACCCGCCACCACACCCGGCTAATTTTTTTGTATTTTTAGTAGAGATGGGGTTTCACCACGTTGGCCAGGCTGGTCTCAAACTCCTGACCTCAATCAGGGTGATCCACCTGCCTCGGCCTCCTAAAGTGCTGGGATTACAGGCGTGAGCCACTGCGCCTAGCCCTGTGTGTGCTATGCTATTTATCAGATTCTAGTATTGTTTACTAGAAGATGGGGTAGATTAGGCAGATAGGCCACTTCCTTTCCAAGAAGACATTCCTTTTGATTTCCTTAAAGCCTGTCATCCTGGAGTAGTCAGAGGGACCTATTTCTGAAAGGGGGTCCCTAAACAGGATAGCTGTTGTAAAGATGGAGGATTGGTAGGAGTCATCATTTCAAGGTGATGTTCTGTCCTCCTGGGAGTCTATATTGATGAGGGAGTGGGAGGGTGGAGATCGGTGCCAGCAGCCAGTAGACAGGGCTCTGTGGTCCCACTCAATTGACTGAGGACCTCTTTAAGTCAGGCACTCTTTTCCTGTGTCCCAGTGGAAGCCCAGGGCAGGGCTTCCTGTATGTAACCATCTTCAGGATGCTTCCACAGGAGTATGGCCAGAGGAGAGGGGCCCTCTGATGAGAGAGGTTTTTCCCTGTAGCAATCAGGCTGATTTCACCTCACAGCAGATGCTCACATGCAGCTTCCCACTGTAGTGAGCACAGTGCTTGTGAGGTGGAGCCTCCACTCAGGCTCATGGCCCAGCGGGTGAGAGTTTTTTCTTTTTTTTTTTTTTTTTTTTTTTTTTTGAGACGGAGTCTTGCTCTGTCGCCCAGGCTGGAGTGCAGTGGCCGGATCTCAGCTCACTGCAAGCTCCGCCTCCCGGGTTCACGCCATTCTCCTGCCTCAGCCTCCCGAGTAGCTGGGACTACAGGCGCCCGCCACCGAGCCCGGCTAGTTTTTTTTGTATTTTTTAGTAGAGACGGGGTTTCACCGTGTCAGCCAGGATGGTCTCGATCTCCTGACCTCGTGATCCGCCCGTCTCGGCCTCCCAAAGTGCTGGGATTACAGGCTTGAGCCACCGCGCCCGGCCGAGAGTTTTTTCTTTAATGTATGTTTTATTGAAGGGCAGCAAACACATAGAAAAGTGCACAAACCCCAGATATACTGCTGGATTAATTTTACAAAGTGAACACAAGATGTAAAGGTTTTAAACTTTTACATGCTCAGAATCACCTGGAGTGTTTGTTTCTCGACTCAACTCCAGAATTCCTAAGAGCCTGGAAACCTACGTGTTAAGTATGGCAGATGTTCAGATCCAGGCAATCTGTGGACCACACTTTGAGGAGTTCTGAAGTCAGAATGTAGATGAGGCTGGGTGTGCTGGCTCATGCCTGTAATCCCAGCACTTTGGGAGGCTGAGGTGGGAAGATTGCTTGAAACCAGGAGTTCGAGACCAGTCTGGGCAACACAGCAAGACTCTGTCTCTATTACAAAATAATAATAATAATAATAGAATTAAGATGAGCAAGGGGCAGTTCACAAAGACATGTCTCTGCTTTTCCCTAGGGAGAACCTGCCTAGCCGCTTTAAGTTTAAGGAGTATTGCCCCATGGTGTTCCGAAACCTTCGGGAGAGGTTTGGGATTGATGATCAGGATTACCAGGTACGGAGGCTCCTGGCAACATCAGAGTATTAGGGAATGGAATGGGGTCAGGAAGCCACAGGACATGTAGATAATCAAAACGTGTTGGCTGTTTTTGTGCTGTGTCTCTGTGTCATGCCTTGCTCCAGCCCAGGCGGTCTCTCCCCCAGCACTGGGGGGCCCCTTGGAGCGCGAGGGCCTTAGACATGCTTCTGAGGATGCTGCACACACTCAGGTTCCTCTCCCTCGGAGGGAGAGCAGCAGGAGGGAGAGGGGTCTGCGGAAGCGCCTTCATTTTAGTCTGACATTCCCAGTCTAGGCTGAAGAACCCTTCTCATTCATAGTTTCGCTTCAAAGACAGAATTGGGTGGGACATGGTAGCTCATGCCTGTAATCCCAGCACTTTGGGAGGTCAAGGCAGGTAGGTCACCTGAGGTCAAGAGTTTGAGACCAGCCTGGCCAACGTGGTGAAACCCTGTCACTACTAAAAAATACAAAATTAGACGGGTGTGGTGACATGCGCCTGTAGTCCCAGCTACTCGGAAGGCTGAGGCAGGAGAATTGCTTGAACCTGGGAGGTGGAGGTTGCAGCGAGCTGAGATCATGCCATTGCACTCCAGCCTGGGTGACAAAAGTGAAATTCAGTCTCAAAAAAAAAGAGAATTATTGTCAGTGAGAGATGAGGCCTCTTAAAGCAGATAAAACAGATTAGAAAACGAAGATTTCAAGGATAGTGAACCTCTTGCCAGGTATGAGTGTCACCTCCTAAACTTATGCCCTATCCTGGTGGTGGGAGGGAGGGTTGGCCTGCTAGGGCAACTGCCCCCTTCAAGGGGTGACAGTGTTGTAGAGGCCATTGACCTCTTGGGAGGAATCAATCCCAGTGTCAGGGACATTAGAATCTGACTCATAGTCCATGATTTCTGTCACTTCTCCTCTTAGCATGTCTCCTTGGATCTTCTTCCCTGGCAGACAGCCTTGTGGTGAAGGTGGGCGAATTTTCCACTTCACCTTTGTAGCTGTAAGAAATGTAACTGACTTTGGCCAGGCGCGGTGGCTCACGCCTGTAATCCCAGCACGTTGGGAGGCCGAGTCAGGCGGATCATGAGGTCAGGATATCGAGACCATCCTGGCTAACATGGTGAAACCCTGTCTCTACTGAAAATACCAAAAAATAAGCTGGGCGTGGTGGCGGACACCTGTAGTCCCAGCTACTTGGGAGGCTGAGGCAGAAGAATGGCGTGAACCCAGGAGGCGGAGCTTGTAGTGAGCCGAGATTGCGCCACTGCACTCTAGTCTGGGCGACAGAGCAAGACTTTGCCTCAAAAAAAAAAAAAGAAATGTAGCTGACTTTTTGTTGTTTTTTTGTTTGTTTGTTTGGTTTTTTTTTGTTTGTTTGTTTTTTTTTTTTTGAGACGGAGTCTCGCTGTGTCGCCCAGGCTGGAGTGCAGTGGCCGGATCTCAGCTCATTGCAAGCTCCGCCTCCCGGGTGTTTATGCCATTCTCCTGCCTCAGCCTCCCGAGTAGCTGGGACTACAGGCGCCCACCACCTCGCCCGGCTAGTTTTTTGTATTTTTTAGTAGAGACGGGGTTTCACCGTGTTAGCCAGGATGGTCTCGAACTCCTGACCTCGTGATCCGCCCGTCTCGGCCTCCCAAAGTGCTGGGATTACAGGCTTGAGCCACCGCGCCCGGCCTTTTTTTTTTTTTTTTTGAGATGGAGTTTCACTCTTGTCGCCCAAACTGGAATGGAATGGCACGATCTCGGCTAACTGCAACCTCCGCCTCCTGGGTTCAAGCGATTTTCCTGCCTCAGCCTCCCAAGTAGGTGGGATTATAGGTGCCCGCCACCATGCCTGGCTAATTTTTTGCTTTTTTTTTTTTTTTAAGTAGAGATGGGGTTTCACTATATTGGCCAGGCTAGTCTCGAACTCCTGACTTCGTGATCTGCCTGCCTTAGCCTCCCAAAGTGCTGAGATTACAGGCGTGAGCCAGCACCCCTGGCCTGACATATAGCTGACTTTCATTCATCTATGGGGAAAACTCTTCCCCATAGCACAGTGAAACCTAGAATGGATGCCCCTTTTCTAACACTGTAGTTCTTCCCACCCCACCCCTTTCACAGAGTAGTTCACAGCAGCAGAATGGACCTTGGGTTAGAGTCTCCTCCCCTCTCTCCTCTCTGGAGGGCTTGCGTGCAAAGAAAAGTATCTTGAAGAAGAGGGCGAGGGTTTGTGAGAGGAGGACGAGATGGCTGGGGCTTGAATGCTCAGGAATGCCCACACCTGAGAGGTACTGGGAGGTTCCTACAGCCCCCTGTTAGGATTGAACCCTGAACTCAATCATGACTTGACTGGGGATGGAGGTTTTCAGGAAACTTCTTGCCACTGTTGCATCCCCAAGTTGCTCAGACATCTTCCCTCCATTGTTCCTTGGTGAGGGGTTCCAAGTGAGGGGTTCTTTCGCCTCCCCTGGGCTGTCTAACCACATCCTCTCAGTGTCTGCATTTTGCTGCTAACAGCCTTGTGGGTGCATGCCTGTGCTCAAGACTGAAATGAGAGCAGGGAGGATGGTGCTCAGGGAGGGGATCCTATATTCTTGGACTGCCAGCCACTTAGAGAGTCAGGAGATGCTGCCTCTACCTCCCAGCTAGGCTTGCAGCCTATAAGTCTTATGGGAGAAAGGCCAGGCTGGGAGGAAGAGGCACTCAGTCACAGAGTCTACTCAACATTTCTGTAACGGGAACACTCTATTTTTGGGGGTGCTATTTTAGCACCTTTGCTGAGGAACTCCCCAAGCTGCTTACCACCTCTGACTTTAGTTTTCCCCATGAAGGTGGTCCTCACTCCTCCGCCAGGGTTTTCTGAGGAGGTATTGGGGGAAAGTAAAGAGTAGGATCCTGATCAGCCAGGCATGGTGGTGCCTATAGTCCCAGCTTCTCAGGAGGCCAAGGCTGAAGGATCCCTTGAGCCCAGGAGTTCAAGGCTGCAGTGAGCTATGATTGCACCACTATACTCCAGTTTGGGTGACAGCAAAATACCATCTTTTAAAAAAAAAGGGGCTGGGCATGGTAGCTCACACCTGTAATCCTAGCACTTTGGGAGGCTGAGGAAGGATTGCTTGAGCTCAGGAGTTCTAGACCAGCCTGGGCAACATGGCAAAACCCCATCTCTACAAAAACTACAAAAATAAGTCAGGCGGCCGGGCGCGGTGACTTAAGCCTGTAATCCCAGCACTTTGGGAGGCCAAGACGGGCGGATCACAAGGTCAGGAGATGGAGACCATCCTGGCTAACCTGGTGAAACCCCGTCTCTACTAAAAAATACAAAAAACTAGCCAGGCGAGGTGGCAGGCGCCTGTAGTCCCAGCTACTCGGGAGGCTGAGGCAGGAGAATGGCGTAAACCCGGTAGGCAGAGCTTGCAGTGAGCTGAGATCCGGCCACTGCACTCTAGCCTGGGCGACAGAGCGAGACTCCATCTCAAAAAAAATAAAAAATAAAAATAAAAAATAAGCCAGGCATGGTGGTGCACACCTGTAGTCCCAGCTACTTGGTAGGCTGAGGCGGGAGGATCATTTGAGCCCAGGAGATAGAAGCTGCAGTGAGCTGAGATCTCACCACTGTACTCCAGCTTGGGTGACAGAGTGAGACTCTGTCTCTACAAAAATGATAATAATAACAGGATCCTCATTGAGAGATGGGGAAAGGACTTGGAGAGGAGACATTTCTGTGACATGATCCCCATGTATGTTTTCTTGGGAACAGGGACATTTGGGATCTCCCCTCAGCCTTGCCTCCCTATCCCTTTGGTTGACTCACACCTTCCCACACCCTCCCTCTTAAGGCTTCTACTGTTCTCTGATCCTAATGGGAATAGGGCCTTGAGGAGGAGCAAGGATACAACCAGGAAAGCTCCCCAAAACTGCCTCCCAGCCCTGCATAGACAAGCAGGAGGTTGAGGCAAGGGGAAAGGTGTCAGGCTCGGAGATGAGGATCAGCTGTCTGCTTTGGGGAAGATTTTTCAGCACTAGGGTAGATCCACGGACAAGAGACGAATGGGCATTGCTGCTTTGTGCTAGACCCCTTGAAGACAGTATTTCCTAAGCTTCGTCTTTGCCACCCCCGAGAGACTGGGAGAATCAGCTCAGTTTGCGTCTTTGTGTTCCCGATGAGGAGATGCAGGGGTAGAGAAGTTAAATGTCTCACCCAAGGTCGTAGTGCATGTGAGAATCCAGATTAGACTCAGCCCCCTCCATCAGAGGCAGAATTTTAGTAGGATAGCTCTCTGGGATCAGGACGGAAACTTTCACAGTCAGTCCTCTTCCCATCCTAGACTGGGATGAAGGGCACGTGGTAAGGAACAATTCTTGTCACTTTGGAGGAAGACTTAGGGAGGGATGTGAACACTCTGTGAGAAAAGGGGCAGGTAAACTCCCATCTGGAAGTCCCTCTATCTCGGTGTTGTTGGCACTCAAGCAGTCCAGCCCCTGAGGGAAGACTCAGCGAAAGAATTCTGTTCCCCTGGCAAGCCCAGCCTGCTTTTGTTTCGATTATCAGAATTCAGTGACGCGCAGCGCCCCCATCAACAGTGACAGCCAGGGCCGGTGTGGCACGCGTTTCCTCACCACCTACGACCGGCGCTTTGTCATCAAGACTGTGTCCAGCGAGGACGTGGCGGAGATGCACAACATCTTAAAGAAATACCACCAGGTATGGTGAGTCCCAAGCCTGGGCTGCAGAGGATGGGTTGGAAGAGGGAGAAGAGAGCCCCGGGGGAGCTTCTTAGGGAGTGGTTGGTCCTCTCTGGTAATGGCAACTGCTTCTGATCACCAAGCAGTGGGACTCTCCTGCAACCGTATTTCTGTGAGCTGAAATGCCTAATTTAAAAAGGGAAGAAGGAGCCGTGAAGGCTCATTGCTAACTGAGCCCCAGCTGGAAAGTGTTCACGCTCTGGCATCCACCCCGTTTCTTCTGAAAGAGGCCCCCTCGGCTCGGCAGGCTTGTTTCCTTTCCTGTCCCATCTCTCCACTCATCTGGAACCTGTCCACGAGGAAGGCAGGGAGTCCCGTGGCACCATCTGTGTGTCTGTCCTCAGCCTGCTTGGGTCTTCATTTCTGGGGCACCTGAGAAGGGCTGAAGGGAACTTCTGGTCTTTCGGGAGTTATGGCAGAAACCCTGGGGCATGGCGTGGTTAAGAGCTTTGGATATGGAGCCGTTCTCTTCTCCCAGATGGCTGGATCCCTGGCGGGCCTTGTCTCTTCCCTGTGGCTTTCCCATATCAGGCTGGCAGAAGAGATGCAAGGTGTGGATCAGGGATTTTCCTGTGGTAGAATCCTATTTTAAACAAAATCTTAGGTGAGATACTAATAATATGAACCCACAGGGGCTCTGAGCCACCTGCTCAGATTGCCTTTCCCTCTGACATGCCAACAGGAGGCTGGAGGTGGCTGTTGCCTGTTTTAAGCCTGAGAAACCCCTATTGCTTCATAGAACCCAGCTGGAGAACTACTGGTCTAGAGGTTGGAATTCCAGGGAGCCAGGGAGCATTTTAGTCTGGGGTGAGCCCCATCCATCCCTGGCACTGCCTGTTCCTTAGTGTTTTCTCTTCTTCCTTTCTATTCTAGTTCATAGTGGAGTGTCATGGCAACACCCTTTTGCCACAGTTCCTGGGCATGTACCGCCTGACCGTGGATGGTGTGGAAACCTACATGGTGGTTACCAGGAACGTGTTCAGCCATCGGCTCACTGTGCATCGCAAGTATGACCTCAAGGTAAAGGGCTCTGTGTTTGCTGGAGCTGTGCCTCCCTGCTGTCTGAGCTCCGGAGGGGCCCCTACTCCAACTTCCATGTAATTGGGAAAGCTGGAAGCCTCTGTGTTGGCATGGACAGGGAACTCTGGAGTGGATATGCCTGATTCTTGTGGACCAAAGGCTGTTTGAAGTCCAGGTGACAGTAACAGGAGATTATTTAAGCCCTACATGTGCCATATTTATGCAGCAGTTGATGTTCCTGTCTGTGGAATGTGCACAGCGAGGGAGGCCGTGCTGACGCACGCACTTTAGCATCCATCAGACCCCCATGGACTGCCAGCACAAGTGCATCTCTAGACGCTGAGAAGGACACACTTGTGGCTGTGAACTAGGGTGCTCCGTATTCTTGAACCTGGCTTCTGACTTCTGTCAACTTATGCCGCCATCCCTTTCCTCTGTGCTGCAGCTGCGCTGGTTTCCTCTGCGTTCCTGCAGTGCCTGTGCTCCTCTTCCCAGGATTTCACATCTGCTGTCTGGAATAGTCTCCTCTCTGTCCACCTCCTCCTTCCCCGACCTAATTGCTTCCTCCTTACCCTTCTGAGCTCAGCCCAAATACTACTTCCAGGAAGTGGGTACGCCCTGGCCACTGTCCTTCCGCAGGCCAGGCCCCTGTGGTATGTGCTTTCAGAGTGTACTGTCTCCTCCCTGTACCACTGAGCACCGTGGTAGTGAATGAGCTAATGACCGGTGGAACCACTGCTGAATATCTGTCTCCCCTGTTAGAAGGAAAGTGGCTTAAAGGCAGGGACTGAGCTTCTCCAGTGCAGTCCTCTTTGCTGAGCACGTAACAAGTATATTGCACGTAGAGCTCTATAAGTGGGCTTGACACAGTACATGAACAAGGTGCTGCCTCCTGGCCCCTCTAGGACTCTAACCAGCCTACTTGAGTTCACCTGCTGGCTCTCCCATGTTTGCTCATGCAGTCGACTTTGCCTCAGCTGGACTTCTCCTGATGGCTCTTATCCTTTCAGGGTTCTACGGTTGCCAGAGAAGCGAGCGACAAGGAGAAGGTATGCTGGTGCTGAGCAGGAATGGAAGGGTTGCTCAGAGTCAGAAACAACTCCTGTCAGCCATCCTGTCCCTCGCCCACCCCAGCCCCTAGCCAAGCTCCCAGACATACCATCTGTCAATATGAAATGCCCTATGTCACCTGCCTGTCCTTATGCTAGGCCTAGACCTTGGTCTGTGGTCTTTTACCTCTGCCCTCACTAGGTTCTTCATAGTCCTGCTGGGATGGCAGACATTTCCATCTCATAGTCTAGCCTGAGTCAGTTACTGGCTGCCTGAGCCCTGAGCTGGTCCATGCTCAACAGGAAAGAGTCCTTTAGTCGTTCCTCATCTTTCATGTATTTGCCCTCCCCGCCTGCCCAAAGCCTGGGACTAGAGGCTCCTGCACTGTTGATTTAACAGGTTGAGTGTCAGTACACTGAAAACCTTTCCGCTTTCTGTATAGTTGCTCCCAGCAGAACAGTTGGGTGTCCCTGGGGTGAATGAATCAGGCTTACCCAGCCTAACTGCCGTTGCTCACCTAGGCCAAGGACTTGCCAACATTCAAAGACAATGACTTCCTCAATGAAGGGCAGAAGCTGCACGTGGGAGAGGAAAGTAAAAAGAACTTCCTGGAGAAACTGAAGCGGGACGTTGAGGTACTTACTAACCTTCATTTTCACCTGCAGGGCTCCTTCTTACCTAGAGTAGGAGCCTCTTAAACCTTAAGAAGAATGGAATTCACTACTTTCCAGGAGTATAGACAAAAGGAAGGCTGGTGATTTGAGCAGTGTGGGCACTTATGGGCACCTAAAGCAAGTGCAAATGATCATTCCACCTGACGGAGCATAGTTGGTGCCAGTAGTACCTTTGCAATTTAGTTTAGAATGCTTTTCCCTTTTCACTAATTCATTCCAACACCTTTTCCAAACTCCCTTCTGCTGTTGTCCCTACAATGGAGAGGGCATCTGGCCATCAGAGCTGTAGGAACCCACCTATTAAGATTCTGTAACCCCAACATTTTGGGAGGCTGAGGTGGGAGGATCACTTTAGCTCAGCAATTCAGTACCAGCCTAGACAACATAGCAAGACCTCATCTCTACTAAAAATTAAAACATTTAGCCAGGCACAGGGGCACACACCTGTAGTCCCAGCTACTTGGGAGGCTGAGGCGAAAGGATTGCTTGAGCCTGGGAGATGAGGCTGCAGTGAGCTGTGGTCTCACCACTACACTCCAGCCTGGGCAACAGAGCGAGACATTGTCTCAAAACAAAAACCAAAAAAGTTGGCTAAGCATGGCGGCTTATGCTTGTAATCCCAGCACCTTGGAAGGATGAGGCGGAAGGATCACTGGAACCTAGCAGATCAAGGCAGCATGAACCGTGATCGTGCCACTGCACTCCAGCCTGGGTGACAGAGCAAGACCCTGTCTCAAAAAACAAAAATTCACCAACCAGGTTCTTCTCTGGCTCTGGCTCTGATTCTCCACTTATCGAGCAAACTTCTGTTTGTAGTCCGGGGAGGACGGGTGCTAAATAGGGAGAATGTTACCTGGACCACTTGATAACTCAGTGTCTTCATCTCTTTTGATAAATTGAGAGGCTGCTCATTAAAACTAAACCCTACAAACAAACTTGGGAAAAAAAAGTTTTTTGTTTTTTTTAAATTGTGGTAAAATACATATAATAATAGGTGTATTTTTTTGGTGGGGGAGGAGATTTTCACTCTGTCCCCAGGTTGGAGTGAAGTGGCATGATCTCGGCTCACTGCAACCTCCACCTCCCGGGTTCAAGTGATTCTCCTGCCTCAGCCTCCCAAGTAGCTGGGACTATAGGTGCATGTTAGCCATTTTGAAGTATGTAGTTGAGTGGCTTGAAGTACATTCACATTGTTATGCAACCAGCACTACCATTCATCTCTGAACTTTTATCTTCCCCAGCTGAAACGCTATACCCATTAAACACTAATTCCCAATTCCCTCTCCCTAACCCCTGGCAATCAGTATTCTAGTTTCTGCCTCTGTGAAGTTGACTACTCTAAGAACTTCACATAAGAGGAAGCAAACAGGCCGGGCACGGTGGCTCACGCCTGTAATCCCAGCACTTTGGGAGGCTGAGGCGGGCGGATCACGAGGTCAGGAGATCGAGACCATCCTGGCTAACACGGTGAAACCCCGTCTCTACTAAAAATACAAAAAAATTAGCTGGGCGTGGTGGCGGGTGCCTGTAGTCCCAGCTACTCAGGAGGCTGAGGCAGGAGAATGGCGTGAACCCGGGAGGCGGAGCTTGCAGTGAGCCCAGATCGCACCACTGCACTCCAGCCTGGGCGACAGAGCAAGACTCTGTCTCAAAAAAAAAAAAAAAAAAGGAAGCTGAACAAGGTGGCTCACGCCTATAATCCCAGCACTTTGGGAGGCTGAGGTAGGCGGATCTCCTGAGGTCAGGAGTTTGAGATCAGCCTGACCAACGTGGAGAAACTCGGTCTCTACTAAAAATACAAAATTAGCCGGGCGTGGTGGTGCATGCCTGCAGTCCCAGCTACTTGGGAGGCTGAGGCAGGAGAATCGCTTGAACCCAGGAGGTGGAGGTTGCGGTGAGTCGAGATCACGCCATTGCACCCCAGCTTGGGCAACATGTTATGAATGAAACTCTGTCTCAAAAATAAAAAAAAAAAAGAGGAAGCAAACAGCTGTTGTCCTTTTGTGACTCTCTTATTTCACTTAGCATAGTGTGTTCAAGGTTCATCCATATTGTATCATGTGTCAGAATTTATTTTTTATTTTTTATTATTTATTTATTTGTTTGTTTTGAGACAGAGTCTTGCTCTGTCGCCAGACTGGAGTGCAGTGGTGCGATCTCAGCACACTGCAACTTCTGCCTCCTGGGTTCAAGCGATTCTCCTGCCTCCGCCTCCTGAGTAGCTGGGACTTCAGGCGTGTGCCACCATGCCCAGCTAATTTTTGTTATTTTTTTAGTAGAGACGGGGTTTCACTATGTTGACCAGGATGGTCTCGATCTCCTGACCTTCTGATCCACCCGCCTCAGCCTCCCAAAGTGCTGGGATTACAGGCGTGAGCCACCACACCCGGCCAGAATTTCTTTCTTTTTATAGCTAAATAAGGCTGAGCATGGTGGCTCACACTTGTAATCCCAGCAACTCAGGAGGCTGAGGCAGAAGGATTGCTGAGGCCAGAAGTTGGAGACCTGGCCTATTTACTGAGATCCTGTCTCTGCAAAAACTTGAAAACTAGCTGGGTATGGTGACATGTGCCTGTAGTCCTAGTTATTCAGGAGGCTGGGTGGGAGGATCGCTTGTGCTAGGAGTTCATGGTTGTGGTGAGCTATGATCATGCCACTGCGCATCAGCCTGAACTAGAGGGTAAGACCCCGTCTCTTTAAAACAAACAAACAAACAAAAGCCGGGCATGGTGGCTCACGCCTGTAATCCCAGCACTTTGGGAGGCCAAGGCGGGCGGATCACGAGGTCAGGAGATCAAGACCATCCTGGCTAACATGGTGAAACCCAGTATCTACTAAAAATACAAAAACAAAATTAGGCAGACATGGTGGTGGGCACCTGTAGTCCCAGCTACCCTGGAGGCTGAGGTGGGAGAATGGCATGAACCCAGGAGATGGGGCTTGCAGTGAGCCAAGATGTGCACCACTGCACTCCAACCTGGGCTACAGAATGAGACCTCATCTCTGCGCGCGCACACACACACACACACACACACACACACACACACAAACCTGATAAATATTCCATTGTTTGAATGTATTACATTTTGTTTATTCATCAGTTAATGGACCCTTGTTATATCAGTTGGGGTTCTCCAGAGAAACAAAACCTATAGAATGTTTTGTAAATCTCTTTATACCAAGAGATTTATTTTTTATTTTATTTATTTATTTATTTATTTTTGAGACAGAGTCTCGCTGTGTTACCCAGACTGGAGTGCAGTGGCGCGATCTTGGCTCACTGCAAGCTCCACCTCCTGGGTTCACGCCATTCTTCTGCCTCAGCCTCCCGAGTAGCTGGGACTACAGGTGCCCACCACAACGCCTGGCTAGTTTTTTTTTTGTATTTTTAGTATAGACGGGGTTTCACCATGTTAACCAGGATGGTCTTGATCTCCTGACCTCGTGATCTGCCTCCTCGGCCTCCCAAAGCGCTGGGATTACAGGCGTGAGCCACCGCGCCTGGCCCCAAGAGATTTATTTTAAGGAATTGGTTCATGGGATTATGGAGACCAATGAGATCTGCAGTCAGCAAGCCGGAGGCCCAGGAGAGCTGGTGGTGTGGTTTTACTCTACAGGCCATCAAGCGGCCAGGCAGAAGAGGTTCCTTGTTCCTCACAGGAGGGTCACCCTTTTTCTTCTCTTCAGGCCTTCTGCTGATTGAATGATGCCCTTCCAAACTGGGGAGGGCTGTCTGCTTTACTCAGTCCACCAGTTCAATGCTCATTTCACCCAGAAACCGTCACAGATGCACTCAGAATAATGCTTGACCAAGTGTCTGGGCACTCAGGCCCAGTCCAGCTGGCATATACAATTAGCCATCACACTTAGGTTGCTTCCACCTTGTAGCTGTTGGGAATAATGCTACTGTGAACATGCTTCGTTTTGCTAAGAAGCGTTTCCTTAGTCACCCCTAACTATGTTCTTTCCTTATTCTGTCTTTCATCATCTGGCATTATTTGTCCTGAGTCTTTCTCTTTCTCCCTTTTCTACCTCCCCCTACTGTCGTTCTAAGAAGAATTTAATGCAGTTTACTCAGTGCATTTATTTTCAATGCATATTGCTTTATAAATGTTCTCAGGTGGGTGGAGGGCATGGTGCATGGACCCTCTTTTTCCTGGGACCCCGACCCCTTCTCCCTGGGCCTTGAGAAGGCTTTATCTAGAAGTGTTCAGAGTGGTGTCCCTCCTGCCCTTCCTCTTTCAAGGAGATCCTGCTGGGCTCCCATCTTTAGGGCTCCTTGTGCTTTAAGTTGTGTTCTGGGCCTGTGCATAGAGCCACTCTGCTTCCATGATGATTCTCCTCCTAGTTCTCTGTTAGGGCCTAACACGGTGGTCAGTCTTGCAGTCTCCTAGTGACCACTGTGTGATGGTGACTGCACTCTTGCGTCATTATTAGCTAAACTGGAATGCCAGCTGGCCATTTCCATCCTGTATCATTCCACACTTTGTCTAGAAATCCTAGATAGAAGACTTGAACCACCACCCTACTCACAGCACCCATTATACAGATGAGAAAACTGAGGCTTGGCAAGGGGAGTCACATGATGCTAGGGGAGGGCCCCAGAACTTTCCCCTGCACCACACAGCCTCTTTCGACCTTTGGGGAATGGGTTGAGAATATTGGTTGGTTCTGGCTGCCATTCTTGTGTGGTTTTGTGTTCCCTCCCTTTTTTTTCTATTTTTACCTGGGCTGATAAAGAAGTCGATGACATTGTTTTTTCAGACTTTGTCTCTGAGGCCAGTTAGAAGTATATTTTACCTTGCAACCCAATGGATACAACTGAAACACTGTCTACCTTTATTTTCTATCTTGTATTCTGATATTTTCTATTTTATTATACAGTAGTCCCCCCTTATCAGCAGGGGACATGTTCCAAGATCCCCAGTGGATGCCTGAAGCCACAGATAGTACTGAGCCCCATATATACGGTGCATGAATTTTTTTTCCTTCTTCACAGTTTCACGGATAGAAGATTTGTTCTTACAGGAGATCTTAGCAACCTCAGCATGGAATTTATTTTGTTTTTAAGTCAAGAGCTTTCACCTTTTCACTTAAAGCTGGCCAGGTGCAGTGGCTCACACCTGTAATCCCAGCACTTTGGGAGGCCGAGGCAGGTGGATCACTTGAGATCAGGAGCTTGAGACCAGCCTGGCCAACATGATGAAACTGTGTCGCTACTAAAAATACAAAAATTAGCCAAGTGTGGTGGTGATACATGCCTGTAGTCCCAGCTACTCGGGAGGCTGAGGCAGGAGAATCACTTGAACCTGGGAGGTGGAGCTTGCAATGAGCCGAGATTGCACCAGTGTACTCTAGCCTGGGTGACAGAGCAAGACTTTGTCTCAAAAAAAGAAAGCACTTTATGGCTTCTCTTTGGCATATCTGAATTGCCAACATCACTACTCTTGCTTTTTGGGGTCATAATGAAGTCAAATATGGGTTACTTGAATACAAGCACTGTGATACAACTATAGTGAACTGATAACCAAGATAGCTACTGACAGCTACTGAAAGACTAATGGGACGTTAGTGTGTACAGTGTGGAGACACTGGACAAAGGGATAATCTGCATCCTGGTCAGCACTGAACAGAACATAGCAAGATTTTATCACACTACTGAGAATGGTGCACTATTTAAAAACATGAATTATCGCTGGAGTTTTCCATTTAATATTTTTGGACTGTGGTTGACACAGGTAACTGAAACCATTGTGGATAAGGGTGGACTACTGTATTTAATTTAAAGAAATCCTAGTTCCAGCCGAGTACATTGGGTTTAAGAGTCATAATGGGTTGAAATTTGTGATCTGAAATATATTGCTGTGTTGTATCCATCTCTCCAACCTCTTCCATATCATTTCATTATTTCTTTCCTCAAACTTGGCCATGGCCTCTTTTTTTTTTTTTTAGTAAGAGACAGGGTCTCACTCTGTTCCCCAGGTTTGAGTGCAATAGCGCCATCGTAGCTTACTGCAGCCTCAAATATCTGGAATCAAGCGATCCCACTTCAGCCTCCCATGTAGGTAGGACCACAGGTGTGCACTGCCATGCCAAGCTAATTTTTTTTGTTTTTTGTTTTATTTGAGACGGAGTATCGCTCTGTCCCCCAGGCTGGAGTGCAGTGACGCGATCTTGGCTCACAGCAAGCTCTGCTTGCCAGATTCACGCCATTCTCCTGCCTCAGCCTCCCGAGTAGCTGGGACTACAGGCACCTGCCACCACGCCCAGCTAATTTTTTGTATTTTTAGTAGAGACGGGGTTTCACTGTGTTAGCCAGGGTGGTCTCGATCTCCTGACCTCGTGATCCACCCGCCTTGGCCTCCCAAAGTGCTGGGATTACAGGCGTGAGCCACCGCGCCTGGCCACACCCAGCTAATTTTAAAAGTTTTTTGTAGAGATGGGGTCTCACCACATTGCTGAGGCTGGCCTCAAACTCCTGGCCTCAAGTGATCCTCCCTCATTGGCCTCCCAAAGTGCTGGGATTGTAGGCGTGAGCCACCGTGCCCAGCCACCATGGCCTCTCTTGATCCCAACCCGTCATGGGCTGTTCCCTCTTCCTACAGTGCTCGTTCCATCTTTAACCTGCAGCACTTGCCTCACTGACTCCTCTTCATCCTTCAGCCTTGGCCTCAACTCCTTTCTTCAGGCAGGGTCTTGCTCACCCCTCACTGTAAACTCCCACAGCTCCTTGACTTTTTTTTTTTTTTTAAGACAGTCTCGCTCTGTTACCCAGCTAAAGTGCAGTGGTGTGATCCCAACCCACTGCAGCCTCGACCTCCTGCCTTTCCCCTGCTGAATGACTGTCTTCCCCACTAGACTTAGAGAGCTCGCTGAGGGCAGGTGCTCTGATGCCTTTCTCTCTGTTGAATTTCAGAACTCTGTAGAATTGAGTTGAATGCCTTTTCCGCCTTTCTGGATGTCACTGGGATGTCCTGTGTAACGTCTTCTTCCTTCCATCTTTCCGTCCTTGGCCTTCCTAGTTCTTGGCACAGCTGAAGATCATGGACTACAGCCTGCTGGTGGGCATCCATGACGTGGACCGGGCAGAGCAGGAAGAGATGGAGGTGGAGGAGCGGGCAGAGGATGAGGAGTGTGAGAATGATGGGGTGGGCGGCAACCTACTCTGCTCCTATGGCACACCTCCTGACAGCCCTGGCAACCTCCTCAGCTTTCCTCGGTTCTTTGGTCCTGGGGAATTCGACCCCTCTGTTGATGTCTATGCCATGAAAAGCCATGAAAGTAAGTCAGAGCCTGTGCCTGCCCTGCACAGCCCTGCCCTCATCCTAACCCCTCAGCTCATTGTTTAGATCCTTCTAGGGGCATCTGGGCCTCCACCTCATTCATTGCTGCCTTTGACCTCTTTCTGCCTCCAGACTCCCCTCCAGGGTCGCCACCTGAACCTGGGGCCCTGGGGCTCCTTCTCTGCCAGGCTTTCCTATACTTCCCTGCTTGTCCTGGCTGACTGAGGGATGGTTCTGCTCTGGTTCATGGGATGAACCAAACTTTATTCACACTGTCCTGTCAGCCCCTCAGAGTGACTGTGAGGATCCAATAAGATAAGAGCTATGAAAGCTGGAAAGGACTCCACTGGTCCTTTTCTCAGCCCCAACATGATAAGGATGGAGCTGAGCCTTATATCTGGGGGTTGTAGCAGTGCCCAGCTGCTTTCTGCCCTTCTCCTGCCCCGTCTTCCTCCTTCCCTGCTCTCCATGTCCCTCCAGGTTCCCCCAAGAAGGAGGTGTATTTCATGGCCATCATTGATATCCTCACGCCATACGACACGAAGAAGAAAGCTGCACATGCTGCCAAAACGGTGAAACACGGGGTGAGTCCTCTCCATCTTCATCCAGGGCCCCCCTGAGTCGGTGCGTCTGTGCTCACCTTCAGACCCCAGGGAGGGCAGTCTCAGGCCTCTTGCTCCAAGGAACACACTCCTGTCCCCTTCTTCCCAGGAGAGCGGACTGGAAGAGCAGCCTGCCTGCCTTGCCATGTTCCCTGTCTTCACCTACCCACTCCCTGCCAGGCTGGGCCCAATTTGTTTATCCCCCAGTTCTCTAGCCCTTGGGGCCAAGCCCGCCAATGTTTTTCCTCAGGGCCTGCTGGGCCTATTGTGCATCTTGTTGAAGGGCCAGTAATAGCTTTGTTTCTGTGACCATAGTGTTCCCCACAGGCCTGTTTCCCCGTGGGCCTGAAGCCCTGTTCTCCATGTAGTGACCCCCATAGAGATCCAGAGCCTCTCTGCCACCTCCCCACTGCCTTTCTTCTACTTCGGTACAGGCCTGGGGTTATAAATCACAGGAGTGGGGCCAAGACAGTTCAGGACTGGTGGGCCACTTCCTGAGGTAGTCTGCCCGGTCTTGGTGGGGCCGGGGGTGGTATTCAGCTCTGATACTAAGAGGCTTCTGAATACCCTGGCTCCTCCCAGGTGCAGCCTCCTGATTGGGGCACAGGAACTCAACCTGAATCAGCCTCTTGTGTGTTACAGGCAGGGGCCGAGATCTCGACTGTGAATCCTGAGCAGTACTCCAAACGCTTCAACGAGTTTATGTCCAACATCCTGACGTAGTTATCTTCTACTTTCAGCCAGAGCCAGAGAGCTGGATATGCGGTCGGGGATCGGGAGTTAGGGAGAAGGGTGTATTTGGGCTAGATGGGAGGGTGGGAGCAGAGTCGGGTTTGGGAGGGCTTTAGCAATGAGACTGCAGCCTGTGACACCGAGAGAGACTTTAGCTGAAGAGGAGGGGGTGTGCTGTGTGTGCACCTGCTCACAGGGTATAACCCCACCTTCTGCTTACCCTTGATTTTTGCCCCCATTTGACACCCAGGTTAAAAAGGGGTTCCCTTTTTGTTACCTTATAACCGTTTAAGATACCTTGGGGCTAGAGATGACTTTGTGAGTTTATTTGGGTTTTGTTTCTGAAATTTCATTGCTCCAGGTTTGCTATTTATAATCATATATTTCATCACCCTACCCACCCTCCCCATCCTTGCTGAGTTCTCAGTTCCCTTCAGTTAAAGAGACACCCAGTAGACCCAGGACAAGGGTCCTTTCAGAGCCAAGTGCTCTGATGCCAGGTTGGAGAGGTCAGACACCTCGCCCTGCTGCATTTGCTCTTGTCTGGATTAACTTTGTAATTTTATGGAGTATTGTGCACAACTTCCTCCACCTTTCCCTTGGATTCAAGTGAAATGTTGCATTATTCCTCCATCCTGTCCGGAACATACCAGGTCAGCACCAGACATCTCGGATCAGAATCAGAGATCTCAGAGGGGAATGAGTTCATCCTCATGGGATGGTGGGGGCAGGGAAGCGGCTGGGCTCTCGGACACCTGGTTCTCAGAGAACCCTGTGATGATCACCCAAGCCCCAGGCTCTCTTAGCCCCTGGAGTTCAGAAGTCCTTTCTGTAAAGCCTGCCTCCCACTAGGTCAAGAGGAACTAGAGTACCTTTGGATTTATCAGGACCCTCATATTTAAATGGTTATTTCCCTTTGGGAAAACCTCGGAAACTGATATATCAAATGAGGTCCTGTGCCCTCGTTCTATTTCCTTCCTTCTGACCTCCTCCCAGGCACTCTCACTTCTAGCCGAGCTCTTAGCTCTGGGTGAATCTCCAAGCACCTGGAGTGCTCTTTTGCAGAGACACCTCCTTAAGCCAGGAGATCTGGCTCCCTGTGCCTGGAGAGTTACAGCCAGCAAGGTACCCCCATCTTAGAGTGTGGCGTCCAGACGTGAGGTGGCTTCCTAGTTACATGAGGATGTGATCCAGGAAATCCAGTTTGGGAGCTCGATGTGGGTTTTGACCTGGCCCCGCCTTGGGGCTGTTTTTTCTTGTTGCCCCGCTCTAGACTTTTAGCAGATCTGTGGTCCACAGGCTTTTTTGGAAGGAGTGGCTTCTTGCAGGTGTTCCACCTGCATTCGGAGCCTGCCACCCAGGCCCTCAGAACTGAGCCACAGACTGCTCTGGCCAGGAGAGAAACAGCCCTGTTGCTCTGCATTGGGGGAGGTACATTCCTGCATCTTCTCACCCCCTCAACCAGGAACTGGGAATTTGGGATGAGATATGGTCAAACTTGTAGATAACCCCAAAGATGTGAAGATCGCTTGTGAAACCATTTTGAATGAATAAATTGGTTTCCTGTGACTCCTTCCAAACCTGGCCAAGCTCAGCTTCCGAAGCAGGAACGAGCACTGTCTCTGTGCCTGACTCAGCATACAGGTCAGGAAAGAATGGAGACGGCATTCTTGGACTTCAGTGGGGCTGCTGGATTGGATGGGAAACCATTCTGGAAGAGGCAGATGGGGGTCAAACCACTGCCCTGGCCCCAGGAAGGGGCCATAGGTAGGTCTGAACAACTGCCGCAAGACCGCTACATGACTTAGGGAACTTGAAACCAACTGGCTCATGGAGAAAACAAATTTGACTTAGGAAAGGATTATGTAGGAATAATGTTTGGGCTTGATTTCCCCATGTCATAATGAAGAATGCAAGTTTGGATCTGCTCCTCGTCAGGCCCAGCATCTCTGAAGCTTGGAAAACTGTCTTCCAGCAGTCTCCATGGCCTTGGGCTCCCACCGGCTTCTCTGCGTTTGGTCTGCTGATCATGTTGCCATAATGTGTTTGGAAAGTGTAACACATTCTTAGCGGTTAAAGACGACTACCAGGTATCTAACTTGTTTAACATTGAGAGAGAGAGAGTGTGTGTGTGTGTGTGTGTGTGTGTGTGTGGTATATTGTTTACAGTTTGAGAGGTAGCATTCTGTTTTAAATGCTTTTTGTTTTTCTGACAGTATTGTTGACTGGGTCACAACATTTTGAGCTGTGGTATGGTGGATTTTCAGTTTTTTTTTTTTTTAAAGGTCATTCGCTGTGCTATCTTCAAAACCTTGAGTTTGGCCCCTAATGTTTGGCATTCTAATGTTTAAAAGCTATTTATCTTGCTTTATACAAGTTTCCTTTCTCTTCTTTTCATTATGATACTCTATTCGGTCTGCAGTTTGAATGTAGAGAAAGTGGACTGATTCCCCAAGCACTGTCTGCCCCCACTCTTTCCTCCATGGGTCCCGCCATTCTTTTACTGGGCAGCCGAAGGCATCGGAGGGCAAGTGACTACCCTCAGCCTCACTCCCTGGGGCCATGAAGAAAAAGCTCAACAGTCTCATGGCATCTCCGAATAATGTTGGGTCTCCCAAGAAGAAAGGTGTAAGAATAAGGACATGGCTGATTGGGCAAGGCCAGGATAGGGCTAAGGCCAGGATTCCTGGCTGGCATCCAGTCACCCCTTCTCCCGTCCTTCTCCCTCTTCCACAAGTCCACAGCTGAGACACTGTAGTCTCCCAGCCACAGTGACGAGTACCCTGGAAACTCCACTGACCTCTAGATGAAGGTCCCTGGCCCTGGTTCCTGTTAATTAACCACTGGGTATTTGTGTCCCCCAGCACAGACTCCTTTTCTGTGCCCTGCGGCTTGGGGTCACGGGGCTTGCCAGGAAGCCACAGTTGAGGGGCGCAGACTGAAGCAGTGCTCCACCTCTCCTTGTTTCTCTAGCTCAGGGGTTGCTGGTCTGTGGCAGGCGCCACGAGTGGCCCCTGTGGCTGTTCTCAGTGGCAGTCTCCTAAGTTCCCAACCACAGGCAGCTCTTTGTCCTCTCTCCCTACTTCACTCTTTCTCTTGCCTGTACTTTCGGCCTCAAATGGGCCTGCTGGTAGCGCTCAGGGTGAGGCTAGACTCCTGCCCTGCCTTTCCTATCTTCATGGTCTGCCAGGGCATGCCTTGGGGAGGTGGATCAAAGACAGGACTTTTCTCAGTAGCCAGTCCTACCCCCCAGTTGTCTTTTTACCAGTTAAGGGTGGGAGAGAAAACGGCAGCACCCCAGCATGTGAGTTACTCAGGTGCTGGGGGCCAGAAGGGACAGTGTGGTTAAACAACCTTCAGAGCTCTGGCCTTAAACCTGTGGCCCCCCCACCAAGTCTAGGAGCCTCATCTCTTTCTGGCAGTCATGCGGGCAGGGGGTCCTGAAAGGGAAAACCCATTCAGACAACTGTTCCCCAATCTACCAGCCATCTGCAGGGGCAGTGACGCGGCCTCTCCCTCCTCTAGAATGTGCCACTTATGAAGAGTGCCCCACGGGGAAGAGGAGACTCAGCTGTCCTTCAGTAGCTTGTGCCAGTATCCCAGGGCAGAAGTTTCCACAGGAGCCTCTTGCCCTTGCTCAGAGCCACTTTGTGAGGCGGTGGGAGCCAACACCCTTGGGGGAGGGGTAGTGCTGCTCAGCACACCCCAGCATCAGGTCAGATCATTGAAATTAAAAAATGTGAATGAAGTTCATATCTACCTTTTGGGGAAACAGGACAAACCACCACCCCACCAAGTGTGTGACTTCTCCATATCCCATTGCAGTTTCCATTTTTTAAATAGGAATTTTCAATCCCCTGTGCTTGTCTAACGTCCGCTTTAAACAGTTCGAGACCCTATTACTGTTTGAAAATGCATGCATGTTACAATGAATCTCCAACCTGAGGAAAAAAATAAAACTCAAAAAGCTTTGTGTAGATCTGTTATGTGTGAGTCCTTGGGAAATGAACCTTTTTTTTTTCTCTCCAGAATTAAAAAGTTTTGGTCCTAGCTTTAGAGGCAGCTTCGGCTAAATCAATGTATGGCTTGAGTTTGGAGAAACAATATGGTCAATGACATCCCGCTTTCAGATGGAATTAATAAGCAGTGGTTAAAAGCACAGCACCACTGGCTGGGTGTGGTGGCTCATACCCAGTACTTGGGGAGGTCAAAGCAGGAGGATCGCTTGAGCCCAGGAGTTCAGGACCAGTCTGGTAACATAGTGAGATCCCGTCTCTACAAAACAATAATTAGCCGGATATGATGGCACATGTCTATAGTCGCAGCTACTCCGGAGGCTGAGGTGGGAAGATCACTTGAGCTTGGGAGGTTGAGGCTGCAGTGAGCCATGATTGCACCACAGCACCAGGGCCAATCCGCCTGTTAGCTGTTACCACCATGCACGTGGAAGAATGGACAAACCACCCCCTCCTCCAGTGTGTAGAGCGAACTCTGGCTGGGAGCCACTCACCTGACATAACTTTGAACATGTCACCTCTGTGCACATCATCTACTCCATCTGGGCACTTAACTTAAAACCTAGCGGTTCTCAAAGTGCGGTCTTGGACCAGCAGTGTCATTAGCACCTGGGAGTCAGAAATGCAAATTCTTAGGTTCCAACCCAGATCTCCTGAATTAAACTTTTAATGAGCCCTCCAGTGATTCCGATGGGGGCTAACGTTTGGGAACCACTCTGCTATGCAAACATTAGGCCATCTATGTACTACAGGTTGCAAGCTGGAATCATTTGGGGGAATTTTGGAATAGACAGGTGCCCTGGCCCCTAAAAGGCCAATTAAATCAGAATCTCAAGGGGTGGGATCAAGGTATGTGTTTTAGGAGTTCCACAGGTGACTAATGTGCTGGCCAGGTTAAGAAACACTAGACTACTTATAGATACTTGGCCAAATATCTACCTGAAGCAATAAAAGAGCTAAGGGTTTTCCCATAGAGTTTGAAAAGGATTCTAAGCTCTGGAGTCAATGGAACATGAGTTTATGTCCTTGCTTTACCACGTATTAAAGTAGACTTGGGTAAGTTATTTAACTGTCCTTCTTCTCCAAACAAGGATAATCTCAACTACCTTGAGTCATGATGATGAATAAATTCTAGACCATGTAAAGCACTTGTGTGGGGCCTAGCACAGGGAGCATGCAGCAAGTGACATGTGGATTGTCCCCACTGGCACGCACCCGTGGAGTAGAGCGTGAGCCAGAAAGCAAGCCGAGGGCCAGGCCACACACACCAAGTGGCTGGCTGTAGCTGCCCAGCTAGGGCAGAGATCTGCGGAAAGGGATCAAAGACAAAGAAGCAGGAGTGAAAGACAGGCTATTTTATTTCAAAAAAAAAGTGGGCTCTGGGAACAGGGTTAGTCCATTCGGGCCTTCAGTGTCCTGGTGGTGATTTTGTCCTTCTCGCTGCAGAGGAAGAAAATCACAAGAAAACAACATCTCTACCCATCTGGACCGTGACTGTGACTAGCTCTCCCGGCCCTCAGCACCAAGCCCTCAAGCCCTGGGGTAAGGGAGCAGAACAAATGGCTGCCCGCTGCCTCTAGGTGTAACTATCCTGCTCTAGTTCATTCCTGCTGGCTCATCTCCTCTGCCTGTGGTGAGGAAGGAGGGACAGGAACAGACCTGGGCAGACTTTCCACAGGTGGAACCACCTCGAGGAGGCTTTCCCAGAAAATGATTCTGGGAAAGGGCGACTTCACAGCTCTCCAAAGAAGGGAAGGAGCTTGGCTGGATGCGGTGGCTCATGCCTGTAATCCTAGCACTTTGGGAGGCCGAGGTGGGTGGGGTGGGTGGATCACGAGGTCAGGAGTTCAATACCAGCCTGACCAGCATGGTGAAACCCCATCTCTACTAAAAATACAGAAAGTAGGCGTGGTGGCATGTGCCTGTAATCCCACCTACTCAGGAAGCTGAGGCAGGAGAATCGCTTGAACCCAGGAGGCGGAGGTTGCAGTAAGCCAAGATAGCACCAGTGCACTCCAGCCTGGGCGACAGAGCGAGACTCATCTCAAAAAAAAAAAAAAAAGAAGAAGGGAAGGAGCTCCTCCAAGCCTAGAGAACAAGCCACTTAGGAAGGAGAAGGTGTGGTTTCACCCCAAAGAACATTAAAAAACCTTCGGTGGTAAATTCTGTTTTTTGGGTTTTTTTGAGACAGAGTCTCACTCTGTTGCTGGAGTGCAATGGCGCTATCTTGGCTCACTGCAACCTCTGCCTCCCAGGTTTAAGCAATTCTGCCTCAGCCTCCTGAGTAGCTAGGATTACAGGCGCACACATCATGCCCAGCTAATTTTTGTATTTTAGTAGAGACCATGTTGGCCAGGCTGGTCTCGAACTCCTGACCTTGTGATCCGCCTGCCTCAGCCTCCCAAAGTGCTGGGATTACAGGCATGAGCCACCGCGCCCGGCCAAATACTGTTTCATGGTAATTAAGCAGGCTGTCCCCCGAAAGGGTCCAAATGCTTATCCTGCAATGTAGGAAAGTGGTTGGAAGGACACCTCCTATTCTATCCAATCAGGTTCCTGGTGATGTCTCCAAACAAGAGGACAAGGGGGATGGCACTTAGGGAGCTGGCTGGGGCTTGGAAATTGGTCCCTAGAGCCCAGAACATCATATAGATCTGGGCTGGAGAGAGGATGCAAGCCACCTAAAATTTCAATCCATTTGTAGTAGCTTTGCTGTGGCTCACCCCAACACAGATCCCTGAGACTTTGGGGACATTGTTAAGGAAGAAATGTCTCTTGAGAGCACGGGTCACAGAACCTCAGCTGACAGAGGCCAGAGGAAGCTGGGTAGGCTGCCAGCTACCAGCCATAGGTAGGCATGGACTTTTGCTCACCCAGGACAGCCAAAAGCACCTTTCTTATCTCATACCTGACCAGGGGGCTGGGAAAATGGGGTGTATGCTTGTGGAGAAGGGAGAGGCAGGGTGTCTGCAGAGCGTCTAGACTTCTCCCAGCCCATACTCACATGATGTGGACAATAACTCCCATGCCTGACACTGCATCCCGGTCCACAGCATTCAGCATGGCTTGGGAGATGGTTTCAAACAGGTGTTCTGGATCCTGCCAACAGAGTGGGACCCCATGAGACCACAGCCTCTGGCTCTGATTTGGTTTGGTCCCTTAACTCTTTTCTAGGCTCAAGGTTCCCAGCTCTGGCCTCAAGACATGCCTGAAGTAAGGGATGATTCCCAGGATGTGGGAAGCCCCCCTCAGCTCCTTCCTTGGAAGGAAGCAGAATTATGTAAAGGAAAGTGAAAGAGACGTCAAGCCCTGAATTTCTTTTACTAATCAGCAGTGTGACATTGGGCAAATAGCACGTCCCTTCACTGAGCCTCAGTTTCTTCTCTGTAAAATAGGGAGAAGAATCCCTATTTGGTTCCCATGTGCTTTAGCAGCTGTCTGATGGGCTCTGATCCTGGATATCTTAACAGGTACCTCAAAACCCAACCTGTCTCCAACCACAAACCCACTTTCCCCAAACCTGTTCCTTCTACATTCTGTCTTGGCTAGCCTAGCTGGAGAATCCAGCCATCCTTTTTCTCTACCTCCTTCACTTCTGTTTTAAGTGACTAAGTCCCCTTGACAGCTGCCTTCCTGCCTCCCCACTGCCACTGTCTTTGCTCAGGGCCTCAGTGCCTCCTGAAGGCGATAACAGCCTGTCACGTCCACCTAAAGGCACCTGATTCCCTAGGTTCCTTATGGCAGAGGACAGAGTTCAAACTCCTTGGCATGGCATTCAAGGCCCTTTGAGGTCTCATCTCAGTCTCCAGCATCGTTTCGCACCATGTTTAACCCACACTTCAGCCAGGTTCACCTCTCTCCAGTCACTGAGCATACCTGGCCATTCCTGTACCTTTGCACAGGCTGTTCCTTCTGCTACCAGACTCTTTTCTTTCCTCTTCTTCCCAACAAACTGCAGTTTAATGGTATTTGGGTGTGTCTTGCTTCACTGGACTGCAGTGGGCCCTTGAAAGCAGACTGTACCTGCTTTCCCCAATGCCCAGGAGAACTGACACTCAATAATGACAGCCGACCCTCGCCGACGAGCACTATCTAATCTCTTCTCATTTGTTTTTTTGCTCGCTTCGGCAGGACATATACTCATTTGTTTTCCTCAGCACCACTGTGGGTTTTTTGGTTTTTTTTTGAGATGGAGTTTAGCTCTGGTGGCCCAGGATGCAGTGCTATGGCACGATCTTGGCTCACTGTAACCTCTGCCTCCCAGGCTCAAGCGATTCTCCTCAGCCTCCTGAGTAGCTGGGATTACAGGCGTGCACCACCATGCCCGGCTAATTGACATTTTTTTTTTTTTAGTAGAGACAGTTTCTCCGTGTTGGTCAGGCTGGTCTTGAACTCCCGACCTTAGGTGATCTGCTTGCCTCAACCTCCCAAAATACTGTGATTACAGGTGTGAGCCACCGCCCCTGGCCTCCTCAGTACCACCTCTAAGGTAGACTTTCTTATCCCCATTTTACAGTCAAAGTAGTGGAGGCAGAGAGGTAAACTGGCTTCTCCAAGAACAATAACTAAGGTGGTGGGTGGATCCAAGTTTCCAACCCAGACAACCTGGTTCCAAAGCCCATTCTGTTGAGCCGCCTCTAACCCTACACTGAGTTAAATGTTTGCTCAACCAATGGATGCGAGAACCCTGTAAACCCAATGTAAGGAATTCTTACTGCTGTGGCAAATATCTTAACTGTGGTTTCCCAACAGAAGATGCTCTCCTTTGGAGCCAGTCAGCCCTGGCAGATGGAATTTCTGGATACCCTTCCAAGGAGCAGCAGCTGCGGCTTTCTCTCCCACCTGCACCATTTTCCCCATTACCTGCCACATAAACACATTTTTTTCCTAATGACCAAGGGTGGGTACCTCAGAGCCCAGTCCCACTCCATGCCACCAACATACCATGTTGGGCTCCCAGAGGGACTCACACATTCCGTACATTTGTTCAGCGCAGGTGCCACTGACCACAAAGTCATCAGTCACCATGGGGCAGCCGATGAGGTCTAGAGAGCAAATGAAGGGCTTGAAGGTCTTCGGGTCCAATCCGGCAATGACTGGCTCAGTGTAGTAGGGGCCAAACCTGTGGGGGCCAGCATCAGAGAGAGAAACCAGAACTCAGGAATGCTCACTTTCATGTTCAAGCCTATTCAGACAAGGCCCCGGCCTAGACCCAGACCCAAAGGGAAATGGAGGACCTGTTTAGGAAGATCACCTTTCCCTGAGGCCAGCTCCCTCTCCCTTCTCCTGCCAGCTAGCAATATTCTAAGACTTCTTCACTTTCTTTTCTTCAACACTTACCTTTCTGGCCTTCTCATCTCTGACCCTCTTGTCCTCCTTTCTTTCAGAATTGTTTTCTTCTAATCCTCCCTCTCTTCACCCAAGGTCCTACCATCACTCAGTCCTCTATGTGTATGTTTATACCTCTACTCCTTTAGAGAAAAGATTGGAGGCAGTTTATATGAAAAACACTGAAAAATAAAACTAAACCATTAAAACATAATACAAGATAACTCAGACTGAACACAAAGTTTTGTTTTGAGCCCCCTCGTAGGCAAGGCACAGAGGGATACTCAGTGGCTGGGTGACTCTCATTGTCTGTCAAAAGGAAATGGCAGCTCATCAGAAACTTGTTCTAGACACTGATCTTTAAGAAAAATCAGTCTTAGGGATCTTTATGTACAGATGATGGTCCCTGACTTATGATGGTTCAACTTAAAAATTTTCAACTTTATGATGGTTCCAAAGTAATAGGCATTTAGCGGAAACTATGCTTTGAAATTTGATCTTTTCCCAGGCTAGCAATATGTGGTACCAAACCCACTCCTAATGCTGGACAGTGGCAATGAGCGGCAGCTCCCAGTCAGCCACACAATCACGAGAGGAAACAACAGATAATTTACACTGTTCTGCTGTGAGCAATTTTTGGATATAGTGTTTTGTGTTTTTGCATCCTATGTCTACAAAATACCCATTTCAAATTACAATATTTTAAACTTATAACATGTTATAAGGTAAGGAATGTCTGTATAAAATACCAAATAACAAATGGCCAATATCCTCAATAGAGTCAGTAAAGAGATATTATCCATATGTCTTATTGGATCACAGTCATTTCTTTCTTTTTTTTTTTTTTTTGAGACAGAGTCTTGCTCTGTTGCCCAGGCTGGAGTGCAGTGGCATGATCCTGGCTCACTGCAAGCTCTGCCTCGTGGGTTCAAGCCATTCTCCTGCCTCAGTCTCCCAAGTAGCTGGGACTACAGGTACCTGCCACCATGACCAGCTAGTGTTTTGTATTTTTAGTAGAGATGGGGTTTCACCATGTTAGCCAGCATGGTCTCGATCTCCTGGCCTCATGATCCACCTGCCTCGGCCTCCCAAAGTGCTGGGATTACAGGCGTGAGCCACTGCACCCAGCCTGGATCACGGTCATTTCTAAGGGCATGATCTTCAGTTATAGCTCTAAGTAGAAACACACACACACACACACACACACACACACACACACGCACACACACAGTTTGAGATTACAGGCATAAGCCACCATGAAAATAACTTTTTTAGGCCAGGCTCGATGGCTCACGTTTGTAATCTCAGCACTTAGGGAGGAGGCCAAGGCTGGAGGATTGCTTGAGCCTAGGCATTCAAGACCAACCTAGACAACAAAGTGAGACCCCTGTCTCTACAAAAAAATTTAAAAATTAGCCAGGTGTGGTGGCATGCACCTATGGTCCCAGCTACTCGGGAGGCTGAGGCAGGAGGATTGCTTGCGCCCAGGAGGCAAAGGTTGCAGTGAGCCATGATCGCACCATTGCATTCCAGTCTGGGCAAAAGAGTGAGGCTCTGTCTCAAAAAAATAATAATAAAATAAAAAATAAAAATAATAAATGACTTACTCTTATTGAAAAGAATAAAAATACATTAGGTTACCTGAAAAATTCTGGATTTTTAGCTACTATTGCCGGGAGCTTCCTCTATGAGCCCATCTGAAATCAGTGATTTTTCTGGCAGGACAGGCTGAGGCACTGATCTGCAAACCTGAGCAATGTCCAGACTCCTTTTAAAATCTGGACCCTAGAAATACCGTCTACGCACCTCTGAAACACTGCAGGAAAAGTTACTTCAGATGGTAACTTGGCATCAGCATAATAGAAAGTTCAAACACAGGCCCTGAACTGTTATAGTATTTGATTTTAAGGTTCTTACCCAGATAATCCCGAATACTATTAACTTTTTTTTTCGTTGGCTGGGCGCAGTGGCTCATGCTTGTAATCCCAGCACTTTGGGAGGCCAAGGCAGGTGGATCACCTGAGGTCACGAGTTCGAGACCAGCCTGGCCAACATGATGAAACTCCGTCTCTACTAAAAATAAAAAAATTAGCCAGGTGCGGTGGCAGACACCTGTAATCCCAGCTACTCGGGAGCCTGAGGCAGGTTGCTCACCGCAATCTCTACCTCCCAGGTTCAAGCAATTCTCCTGCCTCAGTTTCCTGAGTAGCTGGGATTACCGGCGTATTGCCACTATGCTCAGCTAATTTTTGTATTTTTATTGGAGACAGGGTTTCACCATGTTGGTCAGACTGGTCTCTTAATTCCTGACCTCAGGTGATACACCCATCTCGGCCTCCCAAAGTGCTGGAATTACAGGCGTGAGCCACCACGCCCAGCCTATTTTTTATTTCTTTTGAGACTAAGTCTCACTCTGTCACCAAGGCTGGAGTGCAGTGGCATGATCTTGGCTCACTACAACCTCTACCTCCTAGGTTCAACAATTCTCATGCCTCAGCTTCCCATGTGGCTGGGATTACAGGCATGCACCACCACACCCAGCTAATTTTTGTATTTTTAGTAGAGATGAGGTTTCACCATGTTGACCAGGCTGGTCTCGAACTCCTGACCTCAAGTGATCCACCTTCCTTGGCCTCCCAAAGTACTAGGATTACAGGCATGAGCCACTGCGCCCAGCAAGCCATTTCCAAATATGAGTTAATTGCTACAACTTTATAAGACTTTTTGCTGGGCGCGGTGGCGCGGTGGCTCATACTTGTAATCCCAGCACTTTGGGAGGCCGAGGTGGTAGATTAGTTGAGGTCAGGAGTTCAAGACCAGCCTGACCAGCATGATGAAACCCCGTCTCTACTAAAAAAAAAAAAAAAAAAAAAAAAAGCCAGGTGTGATGGCACACGCCCGTAATCCCAGCTATTCAGGAGGCTGAGGCAGGAAGATCACTTGGACCCAGGAGGTGGAGATTGCAGTGAACCATGACTGCGCACCAGGGTGACAAAGCAAGACTCCATCTCGAAAAAAAAAAAAGAAAAGAAAAAGAAATGAGAAGTCCTTTCAGTTTTGAAAGCTAAAGAGTATTTTTACAAATTGCAAAAATTACTTCAAAATAAAAAGTTAAAAGGAAAAAAAAAAAAAAAAGAGCTTGGGCTGGGTGTGGTGGTTCACACCTATAATCCCAGGACTTTGGGAGGCCAAGGCAGGTGGATCACCTGAGGTCAGGAGTTTGAAACCAGCCTGACCCACATGGTGAAACCCCATCTCTACTGAAAATACAAAAATCGTCTGGGTGTGGTGATGTGGACCTGTAGTCCCAGCTACATGGAAGGCTGAGGCAGAAGAATTGATTGAACCCGGGAGGTGGAGGTTGCAGTGAGCCGAGATCGTGCCACTGCACTCCAGCCTGGGCGACAGAGCAAGACTCCGTCTCAAAAAAAAAAAAAAAGAAAAACAGAGCTCAACTTGTATTCTGGCCACCCAGGTTTGCCCAGAGGTAGAAAGCACCCACAGGGTCTCCGTTCAATTCCATCCCAGATTTCTGCACTGAATTCTACAGTTAGGCCCCTTGTTTCTCACCATAAAGCCCTCAAAAAGAACTGACGAAAATGAACACCCCATTCCTAGGCTCCCTGCTATTCCCGAGAAGCCAGTGCTGACAGAATAGCTCTAGAGTAAGGGTGGCTCCTGCTGGGAGACCCCAGAACAGTCTGGTGGGACTAATTCTTTTGCCTAGATGCAAACTTATCTGCTATGTGCATTCTTTGCCTTCTTCCAATGTAAGTATTTTCTTTCCTATTTGGTTGTCAGGCCCAAAGAAAACACACCCATAAAATAAGAATATTATCCTGCAAATAAGAGATGGAAAAACAAGGAGAATCCCCTTCTTCAGCACCTACTCCGTACTACATTCAAAGGTTGTCTGCATTCCCTCAGTGCTAGCTACACTTGCACTCACCGTTTCTCATACAAGAGATTGGCCACCATGCTCATGAGGGTATAAGGTTTGATCTGCCGACCTTCCTTCAGCTCATACAGGTTCAGCCGGAACTTGAGGCGCTGGGCACTGAGGTAGGAGAAAAGTGAGTTAGTAAGTCATTATTGAATATTCCCAAGTGTCTACCCTGTTGAGGTCAGGGGCACATAAGGAGACACCTCATCTCAGTCCCTGCCCAGGGAAAACTGCAGTCTTACATGTGTTAGGAAGTAGCAACTGGTGCTCACTTTGGCAGCACATATACATATACATATACATATACATATACATATACATATATACATATACACATACACATATATACATACACACACACACACACATATATATATATATTTTTTGAGATGGAGTCTCGCTCTGTTGCCCAGGCTAGAGTGCAGTGGCAGGATCTGGGCTCACGGCAACCTCCGCCTCCTGGGTTCACGCCATTCTCCTGCCTCAGCCTCCCAGGTAGCTGGGACTACAGGCGCCCGCCACCACGCCCAGCTAATTTTTTTGCACTTTTAGTAGAGATGGGGTTTCACTGTGTTAGCCAGGATGGTCTCGAACTCCTGACCTCATGATCTGCCTGCCTCGGCCTCCCAAAGTGCTGGGATTACGGGTGTGAGCACATATATTAAAGCACATATATTAAAACTGGAAAAATACAGAGAAGATTAGCAGAAGGATGACATGCAGATTTGTGAAGCATTCCATATAAAAAGTTTTAGGCTGGGCGCAGTGGGTCACACCTGTAATCCCAGCACTTTGGGAGATTGAGGCGGGTGGATCGCTTGAGCTCAGGAGTTCAAGCCAAGCCTGGGCAACGTAGTGAAATCTTGTCTCTTACAAAAAATACAAAAATTAGCTAGGCATGGTGGCGCACACCTTAGTCCCAGCCACTTGGGAGGGTGAGGTGGAAGGATCACTTGAGCCCTGGAGTTAGAGGTTGCAGTGAGTTAAGTTTATGTCACCAGTCTGGGTGACCAAAAAAAAAAGAAAAAAAGAGCAGCACCAACTGCTGTGCTATGTGCTAACAGATTTGAAAGGTGCCTTAGAAAAAGGCCACTTGGGCCGGGCGCGGTGGCTCAAGCCTGTAATCCCAGCACTTTGGGAGGCCGAGACGGGCGGATCACGAGGTCAGGAGATCTAGACCATCCTGGCTAACACGGTGAAACCCCGTCTCTACTAAAAATACAAAAACTTAGCCGGGCGTGGCGGCGGGCGACTGTAGTCCCAGCTACTCGGGAGGCTGAGGCAGGAGAATGGCGTGAACCCGGGAGGAGGAGCTTGCAGTGGCCGGATCTCAGCTCACTGCAAGCTCCGCCTCCCGGGTTCACGCCATTCTCCTGCCTCAGCCTCCCGAGTAGCTGGGACTACAGGCGCCCGCC